>NC_046624.1:4430822-4734260 GCF_900324465.2 Anabas testudineus
GCAGAGCTAAAGCAGGGTCAACTCAGAAAAAAGTTACAGCTCATGTTTTATTGAGATTTTTTTATGCTCAGGCAGTAAACAGTATATTGAAGTTAATGCAAGGAATGAGACAGTGTTGCTGTAGCAGAAGAAAGCAGATATACAAATCATTTACGACTGCAATACTTCAAGGAGCCAAAAAAATGAAAGGTTTCAATAAAACTTTTTTTTTTTTCCTTGTGTTTTATAAATCAGCTCATATCTTTCATCATAACAAAATACCACCAGGAGCTGACAGACTGTTTCATTTATTCTCTCTTCAGCAAGTAATGCTATCGTACTCATGTACATTTTTGCATAACAAATAAATCCTAGGCACTTGGTGACAACTATCCAGGAGAATTTTTAGTACCTAGACTATATACACACAATTCTAAGTCTTTTATCGAAATTGAAAAATATGCACGAGTTAGGTACATCTTTCCAATGGTCCTTGATTGACTGACACACACACACACACACACACACACACACACACACAGACACACTTATGCGCACACATACATGAACAGGAGCCACAATTCCCTTGCTGTAAATACTGAGGGACTGTGGCTGCATAAGGAAATGTCTAGCCACAGTAGGACACTGGTGGAGATTGTCGAAGGCTTAGGCCTGATAAGGTGAGGTAACGGGAAATATAAGTCCTCCATTCATAGTGCAATTAAAAGATAAGATTATCATTTCAAGTCAAAGGAGAGGAAAATAAATCAACATCTTTATCTTTAAAAAAAAAAAAAAAAGAAAGACAAATCTGATTTTAAAAGGTATGATTCCGTTAGTATTTGATGAACATCACAGGTTTACTTGTGTCTTTATCAAAATCTGCTCCCACTGACTGAAAACATGAAAATATACCTCTCACATATTTGAGCATCATTTGGGAAAATAATCTTACGAATACAATGATTCTTGCAAAAGCCCACTGAAGCATAAAGAAAAGCATATAAAGACTAAACCTAAGAGTTATAAATAAAAGTTGAATAAAACAGCTTATTATTGTTGTTGTTTTTTTTTTTGTTTGTTTGTTTTTTAAAACGCACAGTTTTGGTATATCTGAGTAACTTTTGGGTCTCTGTGTCCCATTCCAAAAACATAAATATTACAGCTACCACACTGTATGGCCTACCCGTACATAAACTGACTCATAAGATTCAGATGGTATGGCAAATGTACATTTTACAGTGTTCTATAAAAGATTCCATATGACAGTGTACTTATATTACCTTAAATAAAGCTATTGCGTAGACAAAATATAAACAATACAAAGAACTAATCTATCAGCACATCCTTGTGGCTGTACAAATAATTACTCATCTACAAAGATTTTGTAAGCTACTGAGACTGGGAGAGAGAGAGAGAGAGAGAGAGAGAGAGAGAGACAAAAGGTAAATGTTTGAATTACCCTGAGAACGTGAACCCCTCCAGGAAGTGTGATTTGATTCTCATCAAAAACAACCATTTTTAATTAAGACTTAAAAAAAAAAAAACAAACCTTGAGACGCGCCATCACTGTGTTCATTATTGTTCTTGTATTGCAAAGTCATCTATTAGTCCAGACTAGTTGCGTTTTTCATCCAGTGTGCGTGACATTCAAGACTTTTCACAGTTTGGCCTTTGCTTCACTCCATCAGATGCCTCTGCCGATGGCCCATCAAAATATCCTGACTTTCAAATCCCCTTCCGCAAAACCAGCAGCGAAACTTTGGCACAGCATCCCTGCTGGGGGAGACTGCACCCACTACCTCGTACTTTTTCCTGCTCAACCTACGAAGTTTCAACTTCAAAATAAACCTCTCCTGGACAGAGTTCTTACTATGCTCCTCACAATGAGGTAGAGCATCTGCTGGGTCACTTGTCCTCGGGACCTCACCGTTCATGGCTGACAGAGCATTCAGAGTCCTGCGCGACAGTACGACCTTCTGCACCTCTCCTCTGTACCTGTTGACGACCTCCATGATCCTGGCCACCTCGGGGATGTCAGCATCTGGATGATTTAGCACCACAACAGGCTGGTCTCCCGCCGGACGCTTTACCAGCTGAGATGGATTTATGGCTACTAACTTCAGGGTTCTTTCCAGGTTTTTTGGGACCGGCTGCCAGCTGTGCCCAGAGGCTGGTAAGGGCTCCTGTTGAATGGCTTTCCTCGAAGAAAAATGGCTGTTGCTGCTGGTGAAATCTGAGCTGGGATCTACAGGCAATTCTCGGTTTCTTGTCCCCTCAACCTTCTTGTTACTCTGCTCTGCAGAAAGAGCAAGGCTCAAATCTTCGGAGTTAATCTTACCTGTAAGATTAAAGATGAAAACACTCATTTTAAATGCTTTTAACCAAAGGTTTACCATAGTTGTTGAGAGTTAAATTAAACTAAAAACTAAACTAAAACAGCATTTTAGGAAAAAGCCATTCAATGTAGCATCTTTAAACATCATGCCCATGCAGAAACTATAATCTGTCATCTTACCCTGTGGTGTAATAACCGGTTGGGAAACAGGGGAAGACTTGGTGAAACAGCTATGAGGAGTCACTCCATCAACTGTTGAACCTTTATTCTCTGCGATGTGGTCGCCCGTGCTGCATCCTGTTTGGAGCTCGATATCTTCTGAGTACGTCTCTGTTACGGCCCCCGAATTCCTTTCGTCAACTTTTGTTTCCATGAACTGCAGTGAGATCTCTGCGACACCCTGCAGTTCTTGATGTATCGACGGCGAGCCTTCGACCGCGGCAGGCTTCCCGTCCACATTTTTCAAACCCATTGGCATTGCAGCACATCTGGGGCTAAGTTCTACCCCTGGCTTTGACTGTGAAACTGCAGTCAAGGCTTCAGATGGGTCAGGCAGATCCATTTTGGAAGCTCTGGTCTGCTTCTTCTGGTGCACTTGTGTTAGTGGGGCATCTTGAAGAATCTCTGCTGTCTGCTGCATTGTTGCATGAAGACCTGGCACACCATGATCTGCTGAACCACCTCCTGATGTAGACAAAGAGCTTTGTGACACCCACTGCTTCCCCTTCACAGGATTCTTCTTCAGTACAATCTTTAAGGCTGATGATCTTTTATCCACCTTTTTATATCTGGTCTTTCTCTTCCATCTTTGATTCCTTCTCTTGTTTTTTGGTGGCACTTTACAAACGGACACCTGCTCTTCAAACTCCTTTGTTAACTTCTGCTCACTAGATATTTTAATCCCATCTTCATCCACAGACGCCTGGTGTTTACCATGCTCGTCCTGAGCAGTCTCCAACTCCTGATTCTCTCTGTTTTCCTGCATTTGAGTGCACTCAAATGGCTCATTCTGAGCTGACACTGAGACGTCATTATGTAATTTGGTTTCAGTCTGTGCACAAATTGTGTGATCATTCAAATTTGGCTGACACCCATTGTGATCAACTACACAACAAGCATCAGCAGCAGCACTTTCAGGGAAAATGCTTTCTTTATCTGATGACGTCATCCTTTTCGACCTTTTGGTGTACGAAGCACCGTTCTGAGCTACAGTTATCTTGTTTTTGACTGTAAGGAAGGTAAGGTCCGACGAGTTCAACGTGACACCGTTCTCCGATTTCGGATGAAGATTCATATCTTGTGGGACATTTGACAGAACAGTTTTAAGAGCCTTGGTCCATTTCTGGTCACTAGTTTCCCTAGCGACAGATTTCAAAAACTGCTGAGTCTCTTCTAGTGTTGTTTGTGGGTCTGACAGATGGCAGTATTTATCTAAAAATTCCCTCCCTGGCAGAGACAGGCAGTCCTGTGTCAACCAGCACATTTCCCTAACTGCACTTCTTGTTAATCTAGCCTTCGTTTTGGGGATTGGGTCATTTGGTTTAATTGCTAAGGAATGAACCCCCTTCCTCTTCTTCCTTTGGTTACAATGTGAATTTCGAGTGGTTGTTTTAGGTCCAAACGAATTCTTGTCCTTTGTGTGCGGCGACAGATTATCATTGGCTCCTGTCACGTGCAAGTTATGTACACACATGTGGTCTAAAAATACTTGGACATCCTCTGTGGAGAATGTCTTACATATATCACATGAGTATTTGCCGTTTTGGCAGTGATGCATGGTCAGGTGTGTACTGAACTGAGAGCATGTGCGTTGCACATTGTCATTACAAATGCTGCAGCTAGAAAAAGTGTCCTTGTGGCTTAATAAATGAACCTGAAGGTAGGAGAATTCATGTGTGTTAAAAGTACATTTATGACAAGAGAAAAACGGTGGGATTCCTTTGTGTTTTTCCTCAAAGTGTCTCACCAAGTCTTTGGGAGCATATTCCACGTTGTCCCTGCATTGAGAGCATGTAAACCTGAGCGTATTAGGACTCTGCTGTACTTCTGGCAAGGACTTTGATGAAGACCACACTGTGCCGTGCTCGCACTCCTCCGCTATCTTCTTTGGTCCACTCTTATCTTCACTTCGCATAGTCGAGGACTCAACAACACTCTTCCTGAGGTGGAGCCGTTTGTGCCAATCTCTGTTCTTCTTGTTGACACGCCGTTTATTGCCTCCTGCGGATGAAGCTGCACAAACATCCATCAAATCCATTGCTCTTCGGGTTTCTGCAAAGGAAAGAAGAAGAAAAATAGCAAGATTAATCAACTGAAAGTAATACAGCGTGGAGGCGAACGCAACAAATCGAGGGATGCTTGTGTCTTTCACTTTTATTGTGAAATGCTCCATGGAACAGCATTCACACTTCTACCCTACTCCACCTGTTGCTGCTCCATACCTCTGCACAGATCATTATGAACTCACACTAGCATATAAACACATTTAAAAGAGAGATCCGATTGAGGCACCAGGTGCAGGAAAGTGCATTAAACTCACCTGCTCAGGCAGTAGTTACGATCTTCAAACCCTGCACAGGACAAACCGTGATCTGCGATGGGAGGTGCAATGAACACATGCGGTGATAGAAAACGAAAAGACTATCTCGATGACAGATTATCTTTTGGTAACAGATTAGAGGGAATGGTTCCAGTCTGACTTAACGTGACCACAACAAAGTGATGGGGACCGGGTTCGTACCGAGCCACAGACGCCATGGGAACCGTGAAGTTCCCGTTGAAACTAACAGAAACAACACAGCGGGGTTTCTTCTTCCTCTCTCCCCCCTCGTACTTTCTAAAGAGGGAACAGGGCTAACGTTGTTTCGAGTTCGCGTTGGACTGATCTGAATCAGCGTGGCCGTGACGCACAACAGCTCACAAAGACGAAATAACTTGAGGAATTAAAAGAGGAAAAAAAAAAAAGCGCCGCCACAAAGTTACACGCAGCCGCTTCGTTTCGGAAACTAGCACCGAGTGATCGCCGCCGTTCAACACACCGGGTTGTACAGATACGTGATAAAGACGTTTTTCGTGTAGTTGTGTTGTGTTGTGTTGTGTTTTTTTTTTTTTTTTTTTTTTTTTTTACCTTTTTCTTTTGTGGACAGCTTGACAGCTCAGCGACTGGCAGCCATGATGGTTCCATCCGGGGATTACAGCCTCTGAGCTGCTTTAGCCTTTAGCCTGGTGCCTCTCACACACACACACACACACACACACACACACACACACAGCTGTCCCGTCCCGTCCCGGGCCTACAGCTCCGCACTGAACTAGTCAGCTCGCCTTTTTAAACACACACACACAGCTTCTCGATCCGTGTCGGCAGAAGTTAATATGATAATAAAATGTAAAGTTGTTGTTTTTGTTTAATGTTTCAGGCGAATGTGAATAAATGTCAGTGTGTGGTGTGAAATACACACACACACACACACACACACATATGTCCCAGATGGCTAAACTTCATGTTTAAATGAGGATTGGTGAAGATATAAATACAAATAAATAGACAAAAACGGCGTTTACTATATTCAGCAATGGGAGCAAATAGAATAAAATAAAATACTTCAGGTGTTTTTCTAATGATGATTTGTATTTTCTTTTTAATCTTCTTCTCTCTCTTGTTGCTGTTCAGCCCACTTTGCTTTCACTCAGGTCACTACTGAATATGCGCCCTGTTCTTTTTCCAGGCAGCACAGCTTGTAATTTAAAGCCAATTATCCTGCCAAGGGTACTGGAGCAGGCATGAGAAGAGACGCTGCAGGTTGGACTCCTTTTGTAAGTGTCCAACGCTCCTCCAGCAGCTATGAAGACAGTCCACCGGGCCAGTGGATGTGACCCGCTGTACGGCGTGGGGATAAAAGGGTTGGAGATTAATTTACACCACTGGCCTTTCAGTGGGGTAATTGAGCCTAATGAGAATCTTTAACATCTGATCTGATCTTCATCAAAGTCAAGAGTATTAACACATTTAATGCGCCTAAAAGACAAAAAAAAAGTGTGATCTTTTATGTCTTTATTAAGAACAACCATAAACCCCCCCCCCCCCCCCCCCCTGTGGATCAGACCTGCACATTGTTCAGGAGGAATTTTAGCCCATTCCTCCAGACAGAACTGCTTTAGCTCTGTCATATTCTTTGAACGTCTCATGTGTGGCTCTCCTCAGGTCGTTTTATAGCATCTCTATTGGGTTGAGGTCTGGGCTCTGACTACAAAAGATGGATTAAGTTTTTCTGAAACCGTGGATTTGCTCTGGTGTTTTAGGTCATTATCCTTTAACATCAGCTGAAGTACAGACATTCTCACATTCTTTACCTCATTGATGAGTGTCTGTTGTGTACCTGGGGTCAGTTTGACTGGATGCTCACTTAGAGTAGCCACAGTCCCAAAGTGTCTCCCTTTGTAGATTTGTGTGTCTAACTGTAGACTGGTGAATTTCTAAAGTCTTTGAAATCACTTTGTAACCCTTTCCAGCTTTAGGTAAATCAGCACTTCTTAATAATAGATCCTCTGAAAGTTACTTCAGACCAGGCATGGCTCACATTCTTCTTGTGTGGAGCAAACTCAAAAGGTTTGAGTAGTTTTTGTCAGTCAAAGCAAAATAATCTCATCCTGATAGCAGTAGTCTAATCTGGATGAGATAAAAGCATGGACAAGCCTTTCTAGATCTGCCTAGACAAGAATGGCCTTTTGGCTAAATACATCAGCTGGACAAAGCAGGATTGTACAACATTTGTTGCCTGATTGTAAAGAAAGAGGTGAAAACAACAACTAGGTTCTCTCTCATTTAAAGTTGTTAGATAAAAAACCCAGACTGGACTGAAATGTAATTTCTTATTTTAATCAAGATAGGGCACTACAGATGACACATCAGTGGTGCCAGGCCTTATTGGGACATACAGTTCATCCTCTTAGCAATGAAAAGCAATATTATATCTGGACATGATTTGTACCACAGCATGTACATGCTGTAGTGAATCAAATGGGAGCCAGATAACAAAAAAAAGGAGCACAAGAGGAGGAGGCCTGTTCAAACATGTCTGTAAGCACAGGAAGATCTGCTGGACAGATTTGATATGAACCAATCCAGAGCAGCATCACTGATGCCAACACAGTTTTTGGATTAAGATATCCAGACTGTCAAAGGCTCAGTTCAAAGATTGGAGGTTGAAATACCTGTAGACAGAGAGTGGTTCATACTGGCTAAAATATCTGGACTGACCATCTGAAAAATCACTTTAGGAACTTAATGAGTGCTCTTTTTAGGGCCTTGGTGTGGTTTTGAATCATAATGAGTCTGTATGGGCAGAATGACCTTTGTGCTGAAAACTTAAGGTAAAGATGAGTGTTTCTTTTGTCAAGAAAACTCTGATGTGCCTCAAAAAAAAAAAAAGGTTCAGATTCAGAAACCAGATGAGTCATTCAAGATCTTTGGCATCACCGCCCCCCTACTGAATAGATCAATGTTCCCTCTGAAAATACTATGATATTTCACACTGCCTGGTCCAGTGTAATATCAGCCACTGAACTATTTACATCCTCTCTTATATTTTTCTCCCTTTGCTATGAAAGGGAACAGCAGTGGATTGTTCACACTTCTGAGCTAGTCAATGTGGCTGTTAACTGCCCACCACAGAGGAACTGCATGACACCAGGGGGAAGAATAGCACATAAAGGACGGCCACCGACTCCCTCCACCCAGGACACCATTTGTTTCCTCGTGGAGACAGTTCCAGTCCATTAAGAACGGGACTATTCACCACTTCAACTGTTTCTAACACAGAGGTTAGCATTACCAAACCCGTTAAGCCACACTCTGTGGGCTGCATGTATATAGGGACTTTTTTTTTCCTGAACCCTGGTTGAATGATTCCACAATGTTGTTTTTAAACTATTTAGGTCAAACTGAATTGTGCTGTGCTGCTGGGGCAAACTGACCCATTTTGATTTATGAGCCGCAAAAATGACTCAGTGTTTTTCTATTTCTTTTTCTCTTTTTTTTTTTTTTTTTTGTTTGTTTCTGACAATCCTGGGAGCAGAGAACCATTTGTCACTTTAACTATATTTGTTTTGCTCTAGAGAGAAGAACAAAACAAATATAGTTGCTTCCAAACAGCACTGATAATTAATTTGTGTTGCTGCACACTGATGTCACTTTGGGTTTAGATCAAAAGATGGTTATGAGACTAATGGTAGCTACATCTAGACACATTAAACAACAGAAACTTAGCATCTCTTCTATCAGATCACCCAAATTAGGTGAAATGAAGAAGCTTGGGTTTTACCAGTGAAGACTGTATGTGTTGTTGAAAATAATAAATCAACATTAAGTCCAGAGGGCTGTCCATGTCAGAGGAAGGAGCCATTTTGAATCTAAGAAAAGAGGGGAAATTAATCAGAGACATTACATGAACACTGAGCATAGCCAATACAATTATTTGGAGTGTCTTAAAAAAGAAAGAAACCACTGGAGTCTGTTCAACATGCACAGAATGGCTCAGCCAAGGAAAACAAAAACAGCATTGTGACTGTCAAGATAAACTCAAGTCAGTGACATCACCAAAACAATCGTCAGAACAGGGTGAAGAATAAGAAAACGAGGTTGAAATTTACAGAAATGTAAAGAGATGAGCCACAAAGGTCCTGGAACCAAGTTTTATGTAGTGATGAGACCAAGATTAAATCTACCAAAATGATGAAAAAGACTGGCCAAGTCAAGCAGCATACAGTATGTTACCCCAAATAAACATGCATTTCACCTACTGGAGACAAAACCGAAGGGATGTTCAACCAAATATTAGGTTTCATTTAAATAAAAAAAAATAGTGGAACAAAGTGATAAGTTCTATGTAAATACCAGGAAATAAAAGCTGAAATTTTGAACTTCAGTTTCATATTCATCTCTAAATCCTAAATCCAAACATATTCAGTGTACAGCAAACACAAATGAATTGCCACGCCTTTCTAAATCTATTGGAGGCGACTGTAAATTCCCCATTAGAATAATTTAGCCAACACCATTATGAGGGATCATCAGTGATGCAAAAGAGCATTTTGACTGATAATCAATGTCAACAGAGGTTATAGAAATCCTTTTAGAAAGGTCCGTTGTATGATTCGCTGTGAGTGTATCCAATGAAACTAGGCTCAAAACAGTAAATACTGGAATTTAAGTAAAAGGTCATGCAAATAGTGAAATAACCAAATATCTTTGAGACTGCCAATCAAAATCATAATTTTCTTATTATTTTTAATTCCAATTAAATCCCAGATACCAGACAGTTCCAATCAGTTCACAATTAAACAGCTTAAACTTTGTAAATGATGATCAGTAATTACTGTCAGTTCTCCTCCTGGCAGCTACCTGGTGATTGGATGTTGACTGTCCTTCTTCTTCTTTGGTCACTATCAGTGCTGCCAACGGAATGATGCCTTCAAGTACAAACAAAGAACCTTTCACTACTTTCGCAATTTGCCAGTAGGAGACAGTAAAAAAAATAGATCGTTTCAAAACATCTATTCGTTTCCTTTTTTTAAATTTCAATAGTGAATGAACATTGTATTCATCATTATTACAGTTATTTTTTGTAGTTGTTTTTAGTAGCATTAGTAATTGTTGTTTTTGTATTTTCAAATAATACACATTATAATAATATAATACTATGTGATAAGTAGTAATACTGTGGCAAAAAGGTGACATACAAATCTGTTTAAAGGCCACCATCTGTTTTGTGCTACCCGCACGCTCAACACAACCATGCGGCTTTTCCCGAGCAGTTTCCGTTGGTTGTTCTCGCTCTCTCCCGGTGAAGCCGGTGTTTCCGGTAGTACTTGAAGGCAGCAGCTGTGTTCACTGAACTCGTGCCGTCGGAGCCCAGAAGCCCCGCTGACTCCAACAATGAGCGAAAGCACACATGTTCGGTTAGTTTGAATGGAAGTTCACTTCACTGAGACTGACCGTAATATCCGACACATGTGCTCAGTGGGTGAGTGTCCACTTTTGAACGCTTTAACGTTTTTAATTCCCCGGTTTAGGAAAACGTAATGGACACCAGGCTGGATGGATCAACAGCGGCTGTTTGTGTGACACTTCACGTCCGTACATTATTGCTCCATGAGCAGAACATCCTCAGCACCACACATTAGCTGATAAATGGTGTTTTGCCTTTCAGAGGTTTCCAAAGCACTGTATTAAATGGAGCTAGAGGACCAGTGGTGGAAAGGACAGCTCGCTGCAGATATCTACCAGGCGCTACGGTACAAAGTGAGTGGCTCCTAACTTCTGTGATGGCTGCTAAAGTAGTCAACGTGAGACAAACGAGGGGAAAAGGGGGTTTTTTACCTCACTGCATGACTCACAGGTTAACTTTTTCCTATGTTTCATGTCATTTAGTTTTATTGTTATCCCGTGTGTTTTCTGGGTGTTGAATGTGTCTCTCAGTTCAGAGTAACAATACCAGATTTATGAAAAAGAAATGGACATAAATGTGTTAAATATGATTTTAAAACACACTTTCAGGTAACAAAAATGTTATGGTACTGATACCGTCTGATTATGCCCAATGAAACCCACTTATTATTTGTGAAAATCAGTTTTGTGTGCTCTGAGATGTGAAACCATCCTGTTGTCTAACAGGAGCTCAAGTTGCCCTCCTACAAAGGCCAGTCCCCTCAGCTCAACTTGAGACGATACTTTGCAGACCTCATAGCCATCATCAGCAACCGCTTCAGGCTGTGTCCTGCAGCCAGACACCTGGCCGTCTACCTGCTGGACCTCTTCATGGACCGCTATGATGTCACAGTGCAACAGCTCCACATGGTGTCACTCTCCTGCCTTCTTTTGGCCAGTAAGTGTGCGAAGACAACTTCACACAAGTGTCCCTCGCTGCTTAGTCTTCTCAATGGTGTGATTGTTTGGGAGCCTCTAAACATTCCCCTCTGCAGGTAAATTTGAGGAAAGGGAGGACCGCGTGCCAAAGCTGGACACTCTGAACAGCCTGGGCTGCATGAGCTCCATGAACATGGTCCTGACAAAGCAGGGTTTACTCCACATGGAGCTCCTCCTGCTGGAAACCTTCCAGTGGAACCTGTACCTCCCTACTGCTGCGCATTTCATTGAATATTACCTCTCCATCGCCGTCCATGAGGGAGACCTCCATGATGGCTGGCCTATGACCTGCCTGGAGAAGACCAAACTGTACATGGCCAAGTATGCTGATTATTTCCTGGAGGTTTCCTTGCAGGGTAAGTTGCAGTTTATAAGGTTATTTGGCTTTTTGTTAGAGTGCTAGAGTGTATAAATGGCCGATCACCTTTATGTCTCCTTACTCACTGGAAAGTCCAGAAGCTGTCAATGGTTTAAAGTATATCACAGCATATTTCATCTCATTATGATGTTTCTGTGCATTTTAACCATAAAATTCAATGTAATTATTTGCCTTTGCTGTTAAATGAAATCTAATCAGATGCAGTTCATGTTTAATAGCGTATTCCCCTCTCGGTGCATCTCAGAATATTTTTGCTGAAATAAGTATAACAAATAATTTTGATCTGGAAGCTAAAGTAGCTAACATGCTGGTTACAGCTACTGTGCTAAGCTAGTTAACTTTGTCATCGTTTTTTGCTAGAGTTTTAACCTCTGTTATGATTGGCTTTAGCTGTAGGTTCATTTGGTCACATGGACTAACAAACTAAATTAGCAAACTGCTGGCATATTGATTTTTAAAAAGGAAGTACCTGCTGTCTTAGCTCCAGCTAGGTTTAGCTATGGCTGTGTCATTAGCGAGCTCTTTAGCCTTTTTCTTGGCTCAATTTCTTTGGCAGAGATCTAATAACTTTGACAGCACCTTCAACAACAAATGACCAAACTAGAGCGAGGCTAAGTTCACACGCTGCCCCGCCACAGTTCTGTTACTGTTTTGGTTTTATTAGCCGTGTCGTGCAGTTGCAGCAAATTTGAAATGCTGTCTTCGTTCAACTTTCTATGGCACAATGATATTTTAGAAGGTAACTCAAATGTTAACAGAAAATGAACGTTACTGTGTACTCTTCTGTTGTACAGCAGCTCTGTTTTCTTTCTACTTGTTATGATTGCTCTCTTCTTTTTCCCCTCAGATCATGTGTTTTTGCGTTTTGCACCCTCACTGGTGGCTGCTGCGTGTGTGGCCGCCTCCCGCCTCATTCTCCACCTGTCACCTACATGGCCGCCTCGACTGCAGCGCCTCACAAGCTACACGTGGGAAAATCTGGTCCCATGTGCTGAAAAACTACTCATGTGTGTATCAGTCTGTAGCTCAGACGACAATGAATTGCCTAAGTAGAGGAAATGATCTTGTTGACAGTGTCGCAGATAGACACTGACAACTCACAGCACAGTGCGACACCAGTACACAAGCCAGTATCTCACACAGTCTATGCATTTCACTCTACATATAGCAAGAGAAACGTCAATCTAATCAACAGTGCAACTCTTTGTTTCCCAGTGCACATGACAGTGATGTCAAAGAGGCCAACAAGCAGAAGTGCCAGCCGCCCAGCCAGCAGCAGCAACAGCAGCAGGGCCAGACAGCGTACCACAGTTCAGGCCAGACAGCCGCTGTGGCCCAGTACCTGCACCGGCCTAGTGTGCAGTACTCCCAGCAGGCTCCGCAGCCAGGCCTGGCCCCTAATCACAGGCCTGCCTCCTACCTAAGCCACTCCACTACCAGCCTGCAGGCTCCTAATGGTCCTCAGCACTCCAACAATCAAGCCATCACTGCCTCACTGGATCCAAAGTCCAACATCCCCAGCAGGGCTTACCAAGTCAGCATGCATTACACCTGTGCTGCTCCATGCTTTGACAGATGATGTGCTTCCAGGACGTAGTTATTTTTGGGGGATTAAGAGAAAAGATCGGTTTCTCTTGAACACAGCAGAAAACACTGAAGGAGAAAAGCTTGTTTTTAATTTAAAGAGACTTGACAAGATCGGTGCAGCACTTTGAAACATAAGGTGTACGTAATGTGCAATATGCGCGCTCTGCCGTAGTTTTCTATGGAGAGCCTGCATGAGGAATTTTCTTTTTCAAGATGTTTGAAGTATTAGATATGAAAGATGTTGTGACATGACTAGAGGCAGAGTTTGCACCACTGTACTAGTGTTACTGTATAATTTAACCGCAGACCAAATGTATTTAATTGAGCCAAAGTACCTCAGAAGTGTTAAATGTGTAAATACCTTGTGCCTGTAGCCTTTATGGCTAAGTTGAAAAGGCAGTAACAAAAAGGGATCTATGTCAGTTTGTGGTTGAGATAAGAGAGCACAGTTTGTGTAGGTGTTCTGTGGCTTGATTTTTTTTTTTTTTTTTTTTTTTTTTTGGGATGACTCATTTGTAAAACTAGGAAAGAATATACTCCTCTAAATGTCACAATTTATTTGCTGAGAAAATTGTTACTCTTCCAAACAGAGAGGATTTCATTCAGTGCTGTGCACTTCAACGATGATAGTTTTAAATAAAATACAAATCTGTGTTTAACTGAGACTTTAGTCCAACTGATTCCTTCCTCTTATGACATTGCATGTTGCCTAAAAATGTGATACTATTGAGATTTAATTAGTTTCTTCTGCATTTCCCCCCTGTCTGATCAGTCTTCTCTCTCTGTGTTCTTGAAAAGAGTGAAAATAATGGGGGCTACGGTGAGGGTTAAGGTGCCACCTTTGAACTGCAGGTCATTCCACATCCCTCTCCTGCCTCTTTTTCCTTTCATTTCCTGTTGTGACAGATGCAATGAAAGAACAGTTTAAATGTAGCAGTGGAGATGTTCTGGCCTATAGATTCTCTGAATTGCTGAAGGGCTGGACAGCAGGTGACACGGCTTGTTGGTGTCAACATTAACAGTCGAGAAATGATCTCTTCATAATCCTTCGTCTGACTGAGGTAGTTTTCACATCGACATGTTACTAACTTTTTACACTGTGTACTGTGTGTTGATGCGGTTACCACTTTGATATATACAATATAGTACGCTACAGTGGTATAGTGGTATACGTTTATGCCCAGTGAACCCACAGTCTGCAGAGGGCAGTATGTGTCCCATTTCCATCATGTCGCTTCTTACATATTCTTGCATGAAAAATAAGATTTCACATCAGACATGGGACTGAATAATGTCATTTCAATTATTATAGTTATTTCAATAAATCTAATGTGCTGCCTTTGTATTTTAGGTTTGCCTCTTAAACAAAAGCAAAATAATTATCTGTTCTCCAGTACTCAACATTTGCACAATGAATTTTCATTTATCTATCAAAATTCTGTAATATATGTTGCATTCATCATTTTGTCACAGTCTGTCTTGTTTTCTATGCTAAATTGTGTCAGAGCTTGGAATGGAATAAGCTAAATATTTATTCAAGTGTATTAACTTTGTGTATCTCTGAGTTCAACCACATGCCCACGCTGTCCTGGACATCAAGAACAAGTATAGAATTAGAGATCAACATAGTTAGTTCTATAAACTCCATATGAATTAGTTTTCTTTCCACTTCAACATTTAGGTTTTTTGATCTTTGAGTCTTGAATTATAGCTATACATTTACACCAACGGGTAAAGAGAACGGTGTGGTCAAACTTGATGGAAACAGCATTTCCAAGTAAACCTCCTGTGCAGTCCTGATTTCTACATGTCATAATGTGGTAGACCTACCAAAATAGCATTTCCGCTCTGAGGTTATACTCTGCAGAGCTTCCTGTGGAGGAGGAAGCAGACTGATAAACGTAGTGACGAGGACCAAAGTCTTACTTTGGTCCTCGTCACTATGATTCACTGCTCCCCTCCTCCCAAACACTGTGTATATCAGTTCAATAGCCAAACCAGTAGGTGGACCATGATTTATGGATCCGCGCAAGCAGCTTTATCGCTCTGGTTTATGTTGCAGTATGTTATGTTATTCACCATGTCATCCTGTGTCTTAGCAACTCGCACACCTTTCAAAATACATACAGGCTCTGTGTAAATTCAAGGAAAATGCAGAAAAAGAAATAAGTTCAATGATATTCACATACTTTTGCTTAAACCACCCACCCAACCATTCCTCTATGCACATTATAACAAGCTTTAGCGTTTGTCTTTTCCATATTGAAAATGTGCATTTGTGCTTTTAATAATCCTTGTGATGTACTCCTCTGGGTTGACCTTGGAAAGAACTTGTGGTTTGGTGTGTGTTTGTGCCAGTGGACAGCCCACAACACAGCTGAGGCCTTCAGTGTGCATGAACCTCCTCGAAGAGCAAATACAACGGTGGCCATACAGTCAACTATTAGATGTAAAATAATCACAACAACAGTCATCTAAAGGCACTTTACAGTATAAGGTTTATAGGGTATACAGAATTATGTAGACGATCAAAATAGTAAGAGACGTTAATGCCTTTTAAGGACTTAGTCAGACAACCCTCATAAGATACAGTGGCAAGTAAAACTTAAATAAACTCTTTGGTGCTGTATTAACATCTGCTTATGTCTTAAATTATGGTCAGGTCTCCTATATATTGAACACATCATTCAAATATCCACTGCAGGTTGGAAAACGTATTCCCAATGACATTAAGTAAAGATCCTTGGAGTCAGGATTTAACAAACCTGGAATTCAGTGTATGATCAAAATTGGAGGGTAAGAGCTACTTTGATATAATTTACTATTCAAAAAACCACCAGCTGACACCTCACAAAAGACACATCTCAGAAAAGAGACAAAAAATGATCAAGCGAGTTAGAGTTAGAGTTATTAATATTCTGGATGTTTATCAGTCCACAATATAGTTCAATATAAAAAATACTGATAAAATAATGATGAAAGTTGTTATAGAAATAATTTTTTTAAACAATAAAACAAAACAGGGATCACATCAGAGCATGGAGAAAAAGAAAAGAACAATTTTATGCTCTGCAGGGATTAATGCATCATCATCCTCCAAATTCATGAGCTCATTACACACAAAGTGCCTTAAGAAAATCACATTGCCAGCCGTCATACGACTAATAGGCCCGTTACCTGTATTTAGGTGATATATTGCATTCATAAGTTTTGCAAACATATTTTCTGTCATTACATTCGTATATGTTTAAATTGCTTCTTTGGATGTTGCATTTGCTGTCACTCTGTTCAGAAGCCACTGTCACTGGGATCTCAGCACTATGATGTGTGATGATCAGGACTAATATATTACACAATACAAAGAAACACACTGTGACTGTAGTGATAGAAACTATGACTTGACAGGTGTTAGTTGTATGTTTTATGACCAGCTATTATCACTATTAATATTTGTCATAGGGCAGATCTCCCAGTTGTTTACCCTTATTAATTCACTGCAAGTATTCCTGAAGAAAATCTACTTCAGGCATCTAGTTTGGATGTATTTGATAATACTTTGCATTACGCATTGTGCCTTTTTCGCACATTTTGACTCTAAAATATATTTTTAGTTTAGTATTTCCTGACATCATAGGTGAAGGACCGTCAGTTCTGTTAGAAACAAAATTAATCAGTGCCAGTTCTAAAGTAAATGTGCTCAATATTCATGTGTTGCACCTGATCACTGACTGAAGACACATCTGGGTAAAGCTTTCAATTTTATTAATTTATTATTTTTGGCTTCAATAAATAAAAATAATAAATGAATTTGATTTGGGGTTTTTAAGAGAGAGAGATACTGAATATTTATACTACATTCAATGTGACTTTCACTGTCCTTTGTAGCCTATTTAAATGGTACTCTTTACATAGCCCTGGAGAGATAAAACAGGATTTACTGTAATCTAAATGTGAGCACACACATTGTACTCCAACCTGCACTGCCCTGCGCTTATTTTAGATATTGCATAACAATGTTTCATAACCAAAATTCAGCAAACAGACAGGATGCTCATTATGTGATAAAATCTTTTCAAATTCTCCGCAGCTGCTTTATGGTTTCACACTGAAGTGCACAAGATATTAAATGCAACTCTGCCATCTCGAAACCTTCCATCCCAGTTCTCTTTTGTTGTTCATCCACTGTGTAACATGGTGTGAATGACATCTCCAGATTTTCTTTTTTTTTTCTTTATCATTATGCTAACAGATATTGTTTTTGGATAGTTTGCAAAACTAAAAACTACATTTTTCAAGCATTGCCAACAATAAAAATGCTTTAAGAACAGGCAAAAAAGGCAATTGTGTTTAGAAATTAATTTCCAAATCACATTGCAACAAGAGAAAGAATAAAGCTTCAAATAATAGAGATCACACGGCACTTGTGGATACTCAGCCATCACATTTATGGCAGAAAAAGTCTCCTCCATGTGGAAATGGTAACAATAGTAAAAATGTATATTAAAGTTTCTCAGTTAAAAAGGCCATAAACTATCATGAGGACAGACTGAGAAAGTCATAAAGTCGTCCCATATTTTCCTGCTCTGTCTTAATGTGTGCCAAATCTTTCAACAAGGAGGAAAAACTACTTACAAAAACAGCTGCTCTGGAAAGAAACTGTTTGTGCTCTACACCACTTTAGCGTTCCTTTTTGTCCCGTGAAAATTATTAATCTTATAGCACAGACAACATTCAGTTAAACCTGACATGACAACAATACTGTATCAATGTGCATATTATTAACAATCTCTGCCAATATTGTTTTGATGATTATCAAGATTCCTAGGCTTAGTAAGTATGCATTTCTCCATTGGGTCTGTTTTGTTTTGCATGTCTTCGAATGCCACTTTTTCTAATTAGGCTTTTTGCAGAGCAAGTTAAGTCTCCATTCCATACCCGTAATGCTATAAAGAAAAGGTCGGGAAGTAAATATCATATGATAAATTATTAAAATGCAGTTTTAAAATGTGTTTGGTGTGCAATTGCATTTGATTTGTACCAAGAGCCATGAATACAGATTTCATTTGCAAATACTGGGACTCAGGTGGTTAACGGTACTTGATTTCACCTAAACAGAAACACTGAGCATATTTTACTGCACATTTGCTAAATAACACTTGTGCTGTTGGCTAACGCACCATTCTTCAGTATTGCTATCTCAACATCAAGGTAAAGTGTCAACCTTTGGCTGAGAAGGTCAACCTCTGACTTTTCAGGACCATGGTCAGCTCAGGGATCAATTACAAGTTTAATGACAAGGTAACGCAATTACAGAAAGCTTATTGCGAATACGCCTGAACGCATCATCGCCATCATAATAAATATTAAAACAATTAAGCAAATAATGATATATTGGGGTCCCAGTGATAGGAATCTAATTCATATAATAGCAGGTAAATTGCATTCGGCATTCGAGATGTTTCACCAGTGTGAAACATTTTTAAAACGGATGCTTTAATTAAATTAGAGATGCGCAAAGTGCAACAATCTATTTGACATCAATTAGAAAAAAATGTAAACTACCGCTTTTCGGCTTTTTTCTTTCCGTGCGTTTCCTCTTTTATTGTGCATTTTGATTGGCTCTCCCGATGCCTCCAGCCAATCAGCCGCCGCCTGCTGTGGGGGAAGGAATAAATGCAAGATGGCTCCTCATATAAAAACAGTCTTCTGGGTTCCCCTCAACGTGCAACAAAATAAGTCTTTACATCTTGTTAGGTTGAAATATTTATGCGCCAGGAGTTCTGAAGGGTAACTCGAGCTATAGATTGATATGCGTATGGTACTTAGCGATATTTTATGAGAGAAGATACCGAAGAAACAAGACGGACAACTTTGAAGCCATGAATTGGTGGTGAAACTCTCTTCGGTAGACAAGAGTTGGAGTGGTCAGAAGCACAGCCTGGGCCTCAGCTAGCTAGCTAGCGTTAGCTGCTAACTAGCTAATGACTTCATCTACTGTTATCTGCCGCATTGGAAACATTTCACAGCGAAAGTGAAAACTCTATAATTACTGGCGGCCTGTTGAATGTGGGGCGTGAAAGGTCATACAATAATCGACCATGGCAGTATCAAGGTAAGATTGGCTCAGTGTTATGCTTGTAGTGACTCCGTTTTATCTCTCCGACTTTCCCTAACACTTAGCTTTCCCGGCTAACTTGCTAACACCTGCTAACGTTAGCTTTCAATTTGGCACAGAATGGCATGGCGAAGGCCGACTAACGTTAGCCAGCAGCCTAGCACAGTGTAACGTTGTGGTGTGGCGTTGGCTAACTTAATTCAGTTTGAAAGCCGGGGACGAAAAAAAAGGGTTTATAGTTCAGTTTGGACTCATGTTAACTGCAGGTGGGATATGTCAGTAAAATACATATTCCGTTTTAGCGTGTCACAGTCCTGCTGATGCTCTGTACGTACAGGTTCACTATCGCAGGCGTAATGGTTAAATAGCGACAGGAAAGCCGGTTTGATGATGACGTTACCATCACTGGTTATCTAGACAGAGTATTAGCGTGGGTTTGAATATTTATAGCCTGATCACATAAATTGGTTCGTGAAATAGTTTTCAGTTCAAATAAAACACAGAATTGTCAAATTGCGAATTTGCTGCCTGTTTTGAAGTGTTTAAGAGTCGTAATCTTAAATATCCCCCAGTAACATTTCACTATATTATATACTTGTGTATATAATACAGCTACTAAACGTTATGCTAACTAGCTGATGTTGTGCATTGTGGTTGTTTTGATCATTCCACGTGGTACTAGTGGTCTGCTTTTGCATAATAAAGTGCTCTCATCTGTAGTCAAACTTAAGTATTAGTGGTTCATGGTGTCAGGCTCCATACGTCTGTAATCCACTCCACTTTATTAATAGACTGCTAATGACCTCAATGAACAAGCAGGATCATTAGACAGGTTACCTTGGTGCAAAGCCAATAATTTATATGTATTGTTTTAGCTTTGCAAAAAAGTGTGTTGTGTTGATAGCAGTTGTAGTAATAATGACAATTGTGATGCATTTTTCAATTTAATCTATACACACTGTAATTTTACAAAAAGTTAGTTAATATAGTCTTGTTTTCAGATTAGGTTTAATTCTTGGGAGTGGTCCTGTCAAAACAGAGCAAAAATTGGAGAAGAGGAACCAGGATGTTTGTTCAATGCTGAGCTATGTGCATAATATGTGATGTTTCTGTTGACCTTGTTTTGTTTCCTTTAACCTGTCTTTAGACTTGACCGTTTGTTTATCCTACTTGACACTGGAACAACACCAGTAACCAGGAAAGCAGCAGCCCAGCAACTTGGAGAAGTGGTCAAACTCCACCCACATGAACTTAACAGTCTACTATCAAAGGTGTGTGTTTGATATATCCTTGTCCTAACAGTGTTTCACAAGCCTCCAGAAGCACATGTCAACATTAATATTTTTGGTTATCACTGCAGTCAAATGTGTGACCGATTACTGTACAACAAGGTATTGGCCGAGTATGATTCTTACTTAGCAACTGTAAAATGTTGTCATATACTTTTGACCATTTTTGTTTGTTTCCTTGTTCCTCCTCTTATAGGTCAGGTAGGCTTATTTAAATGTATGTAGTAAATTGGTCTGTTTTTTGTCATTTACAAAGGTCTTGACCTACCTAAGGAGTCCCAACTGGGACACTCGTATAGCAGCGGGTCAAGCTGTTGAAGCCATTGTGAAGAATATTCCTGAGTGGGATCCATCCCCCAAACCCAAGGAAGGTAAGCTTTAAGACTTGTTTACTGAAATATGTAGAATCGCTTGTGTTTTGGTGGTGTCTAGGATGTGCATGAATTGTTGTCTTAAACAAATAAGTGTTTAGGACTTAAAATTAACATTTTTTGAAAAAATGAGCGTTAGTTTATTTGTTAGTTGTTTTTGCTGTTTTACAGTACAGTTGACAGATGTAATAAGGTGAACCTAAAGAAAACATGCTGGTTTTACCGTTCAGCTGTTAGTTCTTAAGTATGTCTTGTACATTTAGAAAATCTGTGCTATACATCATAGTTCACTGTATCCACTAAAACACAGGCACAAAAAAAAAACCTCAGACTCAGTATAATTAAGGTTTTAAAATAAAAATTAATGTTGGTGGGCATCTGTAGCTTGGTGAACCAGGTTGTCTGCAAGCTGCGGGATCAGTGGTTCAATTCTCTTCTCTTACTTGTAGTGTCTTTAGACAAGACACTGAGCCCCCAAGTAGCAGCACCTGAATGGGAGCAGTACTTGGATTTCCCCAGAGGATCAATAATATATTTCAAAATCAAATAAAAAAACAAACTGCATTAGTGAAGGCACACATCATCTTTTAAGAAAATCAGTTTGGTCTGGATGAAAGGGCAAACTAGAGGGAAAAGAAGTGTAGTCAAAGTTCTCAGCATCAGTGTAGAATGGTCAGATTTGTTAAGTAGTTATAAAGACACATGCAGGTATGAGACTTTTTTTTGTTTGTTTCCTGTAGAATCTTGTGAGGACTTATCTCCAGAGGACTCCTCTTGTGACCGGTTGAGCTTTTACCACTTTGACATCTCCCGCCTCCTTAAACATGGAGCCTC
This sequence comes from Anabas testudineus, assembly GCF_900324465.2. Lineage (NCBI taxonomy): Eukaryota > Metazoa > Chordata > Actinopteri > Anabantiformes > Anabantidae > Anabas > Anabas testudineus. Next base: position 4,452,641 of record NC_046624.1, read on the forward strand.
TCTGCTGGGATCTGCTGGAGCTGAGTTTGAGCTGCAGGAGGACAAAAGTGGTCTGTAGTGTTCCTTTTACTGTTTTCTTTTCACCTGCTGTAACATTCACACTATTACACTGTTGTATTCTTCAGGTGTAGCCTGTGGAAAGTAAAAGTGCTCCTCATTTGAGGTTTGGAAATAAGTGCAGGGTGATATTGGTTATTGGTTGGTTTTTTAAACCACTTAATTTTTTTGTTTGTTTCTGTTTGACTTCTAGCAAATTGAGACATTTTAAGTCCATTCTTTCTAAACTATTAGTGGTTGACCGATATGGATAAGGATGAGCCGATGCCGATCTTTAGAGAAGATGGGGGCGGATTTATAATATGTTTTTGTTGCTGTTGTTTGTTTTTCTGTTATTGCACCAGATCAACAACAACAATTATACATTATATACATTATACATTATACATTAACAAGTATGCACCCAAATAATTTTGCACATTATGACATGGTAATTTACAGGCTCAGGTATGTATGATACTACCAGTATAGGCTGCCAATATCTGTGACACTATTTATTAATTTTCCGGTGTAAGCAAAAACATCAGCCAATGTTGATCAATTAAAAAAGCCAAAGATCAGCCAGATTATCAACCACTACTATTAGTTTTGGCTTGAGGAAACAAATTGTCATTACATGTCCCATAGCTTAAATTACATATTGTAGCTTTGATGTTGTGAAATATGGTAATCAAATGGACTACTGGAACATCACTCCAAATCATAGGTTGTTTCTGAAATTAATATGGCAAACTCAGGTAGACTTCCTGGCCCTGAATTTGAATGTACTTTGAATAGGAAAGGGTGCTCATTCTTATCTTTTGATTGCCATTTGAATGTGAACATCTCGTCAGTTTGTCTTCTGCATTCTGCTGCTATGTCTGTTGTTCTCTGTGATCTGTTTGCATGTCTCATTCAAGGTCCCTTTTCTGTTAGAGTTTACTAAATTTAGCATGTTCTTTGTGACTTTCAACCTATTTATGATAGCTGTTCCTATATTTATTTGTTGTCTCAGCACAAATCATGTTTTCCTCCAAGCTGCCTCTAGCTCCAAGGTGACACTCTAGTTGACAACGGAGTCTTCCTCCATTTATCAGTGCTAGTTTTTCTCTTACTCCTCTGACTTCTGAATTGCCCCTGTCTTACATTTGTGTTACATCTATTAGTGAAACACTTGCTGTACAACATCCCACGTGTAAGGTGTGACTTCCTCAAGAGTTGCTGTGAGTGTCTACTCTAAGCTGAGTAGACACTATGTGAAAGTGTCTTCATATATTAGGTGCTGCTTGCAAACAGCTGCTATAGTGTTCCTTGCGTGAAATTGTGTAGACATGTGTTTATTAAAATTGGGTCTATTTTGTTCATAATAAATGGCTCACATTTGTTTTACAATTCAGGATACACCATCGACTTGAGACACAGCATGGGGCAGGTTTCTAAGCATATTGCACAAAAAACACTTATTCCTTTGTTCCTCTGTTCTTAGTTGAGATGGACCCAAAGGAACGTCTTGCTCGCCAAAGGAAGCTTCTCCAGAAGAAACTAGGCTTGGACATGGGTGCTGCTATTGGCATGGACACAGAGGAGCTATTTAATGATGAGGACCTTGACTATACATGCCAGACCAGTGGACTTAAAGCTCACACAAGCAAAGGAGCAGCTGGATCCACCTCCCGCAACCATGTGGTGGGTCTTTTTTTAGGCCTTTAGTTTTGGGTCAGATCCTTTTGAGCCTGTTCTTTTTGTCCTTTGGTCCTCTGAAGATCTGACTTCAAATTTTACCCATGGATGAACAATAAAGGTTTCCAAAATGTGAGGCCTGCTGTCACAGTTTCTGTCAGCAGTTGAATTGTTGTCATGGTCTGACTTGTCTCATCTCACAGTGTCAGGTTGTTCTTCTTGCCTAACATTACACCGTGTCTGTGATTGTACACCTTTTACATTGCACTAGAAGGCTTGCCCTGACAGGATATTTGCTCAGAAAGCAGAAAAAACTGGTTGTGTCATTGCGGGCCTGACAGTGTATTTTGGTGAATCATTATTTTCTCTCCCTGTTGGGGCTTTTGTGTTTCCAGTTTTTTTCTTCAATCATGCTCTTGGATTATTCATATTTTCCAGCCTGTGTTTCTTTTTCTGTTGTGAGGGTCTGCACACACAAAATTATTCCCTCAGTATTGTCACGCATAAGATACAGTCTGTCTCTGTATGTAGTGTGTCAAATTATACAAATAACACTCAAAGTCTGTGTTGTGTAAGTAATTAGATCCAGGACAATGTTCTGTGCAGAAAGTCCTCCAGGGAAAATATATTGGTTTAGAAGAGCAGCTGTTGACTGATTTGAGATTTACTTGAGACATTACACACCACTTAGAGATTCATAATCTTTTAAACTAGGCATTAATTTGTTAAATGATTCATACAGTAATCTGTTCTAAATTCCTGCGTGTGTCTTTGCGTGTTTAGTAATGTTTCACTTTGTTTAATAAATGCCACTTTATTTTCAGGCCATCCAGGCCGCTGAATTGATTGACTCAGAGTTCAGACCAGGCATGAGCAATCGTCAGAAGAATAAGGCTAAAAGGATGGCCAAGTTAGTGGCAAAGCAAAGATCCAGAGAAGTCGATTCAAATGAAAAGAGGTAAGATTATGCAAACTGTCTGTTATGTTGGCAAGTTTTACAATTATATATATTTTTCTCCTCATCTCTTAAAAGGCTCTCACACAGAAATCCTTAGACAGAATATTTAACAATGTTATACAGATATAGGTCAAGGCTTTGACACCATCCATCACAGATCGTAACCTTTTTACATGTGAGATTTGGCTAGTTCTAACTAGAAAATCTCCTGACCTTTTTTTGTTTGTAAATTCTTTTTGAAGTAATGACAGTTTTGAAGGTGAACCTGAAGAGAAGCGAAGGAAAACCACCAATGTCGTTATTGATCAATCGGCAACAGAGAATAAAGTCTTAATTGACAACGTTCCAGATAACTCTGGCCTGTTGGAGGAGGTAAGGAACCAAAAAGAAGTCAGTAACCTATTGAAGTTCAAGTGGTGTAACTGATCCACTGTCCCATTGCTTTTTCAATAGATACATGAGTGGCCTCTGGAGAGCTTCTGTGAAGAGCTTTGCAATGACCTATTCAATCCTTCCTGGGAGGTAAAGAAAATATTTCTCAGATCGTGTGATGCTTAATTTTAGCTGACAGTACAGAGCATGAGCATGTGGGCAAAGTTAAAGGTACGGTCTATGATCCAAAATACAAATTCAAAAATTGGACCTTGTCACTAATGTCTAGATGATGAGGATTTTAATAGACGGTTAATTCTAATTCTCAAAATTGGTGTAAATAATTGTACTATTGTATATATGGCATGTTTATATACATATACATACATAATTGAGCCATTTTGAAGTTGATTCAAACCATTTTGTCCAAATGGTAACAGAAGTGTATGTGGTTGTTAACAGGTTCGTCATGGCGCAGGCACAGGTCTCAGAGAAATCCTAAAGTCTCATGGAGCTGGGGGTGGGAAGATGGTGGGATGTACTGCGGAACAGGTATATCCCATTTAAATCTGCATGGTTTTAAACATTTCATTGAGAATCTAACATGATACTAAGTGTCTGATGTGTTGTCTTAGATGTTGCGACAGCATCAGGAGTGGATAGAGGACCTGGTTATCAGGTTACTCTGTGTCTTTGCTCTAGACCGCTTTGGGGACTTTGTGTCTGATGAGGTAGGTTATTTTTGCTGATCAAATGAAGAGCATGAAGAAATAACTGAATGCTTTTATTACAGAGACACATACTGTATATGAAACATGCAGTGTAGTAAAGGTGAGGACATGTAACAAAGGAAATGTATAATTGGCCTTGTGGTAATTTTCATTGTTTCACCTCAGTGATATTATTATAGCACATGCTATTCTATATTCTTTAAGACAGTGGTTGTTGGTACTCATGCTTCCTAATTCGATATATACCACTGTCAAGTCTCAGTATGTAACATGAATCATATTTGTAGAATGAAGTAGTTTAGTGTTTTTGTTTTTTCCTCTTCATTGCTGAAGCAACACTTCAGAACATAGTGACAGGAAAAAATGTCAGTTTGTTAAGATAAACACATTGTGTATGAACTACTTTTTATATATATATTAAGTGTTGACTAGTTGCTGCGCCAAAATAGGTGCTATGGTGTTGCTCGCATGAACTAGTTTAAATGTGTTACAGTGATGTCCTGTTTGCCCATATTAAGCAACTCCCATTAATTATGCAACAAAATTAAGTTCAGCATTGCGGGTTTCTTACTTGTTATACTAATGATTTGGGGCACATTAAGAAGCAGGAATCTAAGCAAACCGCTAAACAAAAAACACTTGTGTCCTATGTATCTTCTGTTCTGCATGAAGTGTACCATACCGTATACTGTCAAAAACTGTTTGCTTCTTCAGCTACTAGCAGTACGCTTAGTGCTAATCACATAAACTTAAAAAAACTCAAAATTGAATTAGCCACATTTTCTATAAAGAAACAGTGCCCCATGGTGGTTAGGAGTGTAGATATCAAGTGCAAAGACACCAAAAATGTTTTTTACATTAGGGCTGCATGATTGGTGTAAAGGTGATATTGCAATATAATAAACAAATTGTAGCAATAGTCTACTTGATTAGTTCTTGAAAATGCGCAGAATAGTTTGGACACAGCACAAGGCTCAGAAGACAAAAACAGTGTTGAAAAGAAGGGTCAGAGAAATTTGATGGTGTGGAAAGAGTCTGGCTAATTAAAATCCAACCAAGAAGTGGCTTTCTCTGCAAACTGTCATGAGAATGTTTCTACAAAGACACGTAATACCATTCATCTTTTTTTGCTATCTGAAGCAATAGTATGTGGAACAGTATTATCCTTTAGACTTATCCAAGACTTTAGTACCAGACCCAAGTGTCTGTGGTTTCCCTACAATTACCAGTTTGATACAGACCTGATAGTGTCCACTTTCCAGAGCCATGTCTTACAAGAGGAAAAAAAACCGAGACGCAGTGATATCACACATGTAATACCAAGACATATTGCCAGTAAGTTAGGTCAAAAATGACAGATTTAAGCGGCTTCACATCTCACTTTGGAATAAAAAGGATGCATTAAGCGTAACAGAAATGGTGATTTGGCTGTCCTATTTGACTGCTGTCAGGGAGATATTAACTGGCGGGTGAGTCTAGCCAACAAACTTGTTGTTGTCATCCAACTCTTCCCTTTTTCTTTTTCTTTTTTTTTAAATAAAACCCATGTTATGTTCATTCTACATTGTATGCTTCTTTCTTTTTCAGGTAGTAGCTCCTGTCAGGGAGACATGTGCTCAGACACTTGGCGTGGCCCTTCGCCACATGAATGAAACTGGTGTTTCCATGACAGTAGACGTGCTGCTAAAACTGCTTAAAGAGGACCAGTGGGAGGTCCGTCATGGAGGACTGCTGGGGATTAAATATGCTCTGGCTGTCCGACAGGTACCACCTGTTCTGTGTATATGATGAGCTGATAAATAAATATACCAGGGTTATACAATGAAATGATCCATGTGCCATATGGTCATGCATATGAATATGTGGGTTGAGGATGAGGGAAAGGATGAGACATATATGCTTGTACTAGATCGATTTCACTGGAGACCAGTCTTTCTAACTTCACAGCGATACAGCTATTGTCATTCTCAGTCTCGTGCATATACACATACATCAGTCTCTTGTCTGTCTTTCAGGACTTGATCTCTGTTTTACTGCCTCGGGTTCTCCCTTCCATCACTGTAGGCCTACAGGATCTAGATGATGATGTCAGAGCCGTGGCAGCTGCATCTCTCATCCCTGTTGTGGAGGGTTTAGTACAATTACTGCCCAGTAAGGTCAGAGAGAAAAAACTGCGTTTGCCTCATTGAATATTCTTTGTTGATGTGCCAACCTGTAGTTGGTTTCATATTGTCCTTATTCTAAATTTAGCTGTGACATTTTGTCCCTCAGGTGCCCTTCATAGTGAACACACTATGGGATGCACTTTTGGACTTGGACGACCTTACTGCTTCCACCAACAGTATCATGACATTGCTGTCTTCACTGTTAACCTATCCACAGGTCCGACAGTGCAGGTCAGTCATGAAAGCCATGAAATCCACACTACTTCTTACAACGATAGTATTGACTACATTATGACCAACTTGATAATGTTGTGTTGTAAGACGCTTGAAGACTTTTTTTTTTGTGTGTGTCCAATTCAGCATGCAGCAGTCTCTAACAGTCCTAGTACCACGGGTTTGGCCTTTCTTGAGACACACCATATCGTCTGTGAGACGTGCAGCACTGGAAACGCTTTTCACTCTGCTATCTAAAGCTGACCAGGTAAATCTCTCTAAGAGCAGTTGGATATTCATGTAATTACCACTCAATTTTTCTACTTACAGGATTTCTGTGGTGTTTTGTGTTCCTCAGAGCTGTGCAATATGGATCAATCCTATCTTACAAGATATGCTGCGACACATCTTCCAGTCCTGCATACTGGAGAGTAATGAGGAAATCCTTGAACTGATCCAAAAGGTTTGGTCCATGATAAAATTCCTAAGTTAGGCTAAAGTCTGATTGCTAGGGGAGGGAGAGAAAGCAAAATGAAACAGAAATTTCTGCTAGTTCTTAAATTTCTATTAGTTATTTATATTTCTACTTTGATAAATCTCATTTTTTATTTCTTGTGTATGAATGATATTTTGGATTTGCCTTGATTTGTTGTTGTGTAACCATGTGTCCAGGTGTGGATGGAACTGCTGACCCAGGCCCCACAGCAGTATGTAGTAGCAGCCAGTTGTCCATGGATGGGCGCCTGGCTCTGTCTCATGATGCAGGCCTCACACATTCCCATAGACCTGAACATGCTTCTGGAAGTAAAGGCCCGCTCCAAGGTTGTGCACCTTATTCATAACTAAATTGGACTGTTGGAGAATTATATTTTAGTGCTGGCCGGGTATCCTTAAATACCAGTTGGTAGGACGTTTGGCCAGTGAAATGAATAATATTTAATGCTTAAGATTAAAAAAAAAATAAAAAAAATAATAATGTTTTTCTTTTCTTTTTTTCTTCCAAATGTGTATATATTCAAGCATGTTACATATCATGCTAAACATTTGACATAACATAAAAATATACCGGTCTTCAATGGTATGAGGTACTTGGTAGAAGTTGATACCAAATCTTGAAAACATGATAGTTTTTTTTTTTTTAATTTTTTAATTTTATTTTTTTTATATGGTACGTAAGATACCAAAAACATGCAATAGTATATTGTGTTTTAGAATTTCGGTGGAATTGCTAGTCAGGATGGTAAAAGGTTTTGTTGTTTCAAAAATCGGACAGCTTGAAGGTAACCGAAGAATCTTAGGACATGAACAACTGAGAAGCTACATTCACACCAGCTTAATTAAGTTTGCATAATAAAGTGTGTGTGTGTGTGTGTGTGTGTGTGATAAAATGAATGTACATTAGCAACAAGAGAAGCTTTTCTTTATTTGTATGAACTTCATTTAATATGGATTAAATTGCTATTTTAAAAAGTGCCAAAAAGTATGCATTTTATTTTAGTTATGTCAACACCCTGCTTATTGTCTCTTCATTTTTCTTTTTTAATAGTTGATTTAACTGTATTAATTAAGGTTAATGTATTGACATAACAGGATAAAGCTGGCACAAAGGCACGTCAAGGGACCAATCAGGTGAAGGAAATTGTCCAAGAGTATATTGCAGGGGCAGAGACGGTGACAGATGACCCAGTCACAAGAGACTATGTGGTGGTTCGTGCTCGCCTCATGGCTGCCAAGTAAGTTGTGACTGTTGATTAAAGTTATCTTTTCTAATCTTTAAGGAAAAATTAGCTCTCTCAAGAAATGAAGCTTAAGTTGTCAAGTTATCTGAATGGTGTGCCATTGCCAGATAAATACTGCTGTTTTTTAATGATCCTATCAGTTCTGACTACTTCCCTGCTCTCTTTTACTGTGTCTGTAATCCAGATTGCTGGGGGCTCTGTGTAGGTGTATCTGTGACCCTCAACTCAATGCTCCATCTCAAGAGATCAGACCTGCTGAATCTTTGGGTCAGCTGTTGCTCTTCCACCTCAACTCCAAATCTGCCCTGCAGCGCATAGCTGTGGCCCTGGTACTGTGCGAGTGGGCTGCATTGCAGGAGGTGAAAAGCTTGAACAGAGTTTTATTGTGGAATAACTTTTTAGTTTCCTGTTATGAGCATAATGGCATTTAGAGACCAAACACCTCTGTTTAGCTTTCAAATCATTTTGTTTTAGGATTGCCAGGTGGTGTCATCCATGGTGCAGCCTCGACTTCTGGCTATTCTGTCTGAGCAGCTGTACTATGATGAGATTGCCATTCCCTTCACTCGCATGCAGAATGAGTGCAAACAGCTGATTGCACTGTTAGCTGATGCCCACATCGACCTACAAGACCGTCTCAATTGTAGCGTTTTCACCATTGACCAAGCCAATGAACTGGTAAGCCCACCCACATATGCATTAACTTGAAGTCATTCAAATCCTTAAATGAAAAGGAACTACAGTGGCAAGAAAAAGTATGTCAACCTTTTGGAATTTCGTAGTTCATTTGGAGTTTCATAGTTTTCTGCATTATTCATAAAATGTGATCTGATCTTTATCTAAGTCAAGAGTATTAACAAATATAATGTGCCTAAAAACATTTTGATCTTTCATGTCTTTGAGAACAACCATAAAAATCTCAGTGGTAGTAGAAAAAGTATGTGACTGGTTCACCCAACTTCTTCAGAGTTACAGCTGATGTATATTCTCAAATTATGCTGAAGAATTATTTGATACACTTAGGAATTCATCTCATCTTTATTATCATTATATTATGTATTCGTTAAGTTGTCATGGTGTTTAACTGCTATTACGACAACATATTGTCCAACCAATTTGTTTTCTGTGCAGGTCTTTACTTGCTGAACTGACAGCTTTGTTATTAAAGATGCGGTACCCAGTTAAAACTTGGCTTCTAAGGTTAATGGAAATGGTGCTCTGTAACAGATTGCTCCCATTCAGGTCACTTACTTTCTCCTCTCACTTGTTTCTCAGGTAACCACCATCTTCACAGAGTCAACAGCAGGTCTGAATGTTAAGTCTAAACAGTGGCAGGCACTGGACAGTAAACGACAGCAGGCTCAGGCAACAGTGATGGAGACCAGCACAGAATGGCAGCAGCTGCATCTGCGTGTCCACATGTTCACAGCTTGTGCAGTAATTAACCTGCAAGGGCTTCCTGACAAGCTTAACCCACTGGTCAGACCTCTGATGGAGGCCATCAAGAGAGAAGAGAACACCCTGATTCAGAGTTATGCTGCTTCTTTTGTAGCCAAGCTGTTGCAGCAGTGTGCTGGACGCTCGCCATGCCCGAATCCGAAGATCATAAAAAATCTCTGTGCCTCTGCCTGTGTGGACTCTTCAGCCACACCCTCGTCCGCATGTCCTGTACCCCCTACTCAGGAAAATGCCAAAGGTAATAGCCATCGTAAAGTGGGCATCTTCTAGTATTTTGTAAAAGTATTACAGCAGCCCTGCGGCAACCATGCTTTGTTCTTCTTATTTATTCTGCTGTCAGGTTGTGGTTTAGAGAAGGATGGCCTGCATCACATGGTCAGCAAAACCCGTGGCATCATCATCCTTTACCGTCACCAAAGGGCAGCATTTGCTATCACAAGCAAGAGAGGTCCGACCCCTAAAGCGCCAAAGACCCCTGCAACAGAGCTTCCTCCTGGCAGCACCATCAGTACTGACAGCGATGAGGTACAGAGAGTTACTAAAGTACGTTTTCCTCTTTAAAGTATTGGTTGTGTTTATCTTCCTATGTTTTGTTCCTTTTAGAGCAAGAAACCATTTCTTATTCAAAGAAGAGGGGCAGAATTCTCCCTAACAACGGTTGCCAGGCACTTTGGAGCTGAGCTCACTAAGTCTCTGCCATACCTCTGGGAGAACACAGTGGGACCGCTGAGGGCGGTGGTAACTGAAAATCATAGCATTGGTATGTGAATTCATCAGATTGAAATCTAGAAAGAGGAGCTTCTTACACTTTATTACGCTATTAATACTGAATGAATACAGCTAACTGTATTTATTAGGTATAGACATAAAGTAGTGGAGAAGCAGACATGAAACATGAGAGAAGAGAAGGGGGTTTGAAATGCAGCAAATGTCCTCAGCTGGACTTAAATCGGGGTGTTTATGTGGCATTCGCTGTAGCCCTTCAGCCATTAGGGCACCCCGAATTGGAGTGTGTATAAGGAGATAAAGCACGCACAAAATCATCATTCAGTATTTTATTGCTGCCATAGACATCATGAGACAGTATGTTTTCCACCACCATGTTTGACACGAGATAGTAGTAGCTTTTTTATCATTTTCATTTTGACAGACATACAGAACCTGTATATAATATGTTAAAGCACAGGATCTGAAGAGCTAAAAATTCTAACTGCCCAAAAGCTTAAATTTTAGACTACATGGCATCACTCTGAGCAAATGTATCTTACTGAATCAGTGCGTCTGTTGTGTGCTCTAGATAGGCAGGCCCAGCTGGAGAGAGGAGACGCTGCAGCCCAGGAACTGGTCAATTCTCTGCAAGTTCTGGAAGTCATGGCTGGGGCCATGGCCTCTGAACTCAAGCCTTTGGTAGGATTGTTTTACCAAAACTGCTCTATCGCACTTTAAGTCTTTCAGAGAATCTAAAAGTTTATTGAAAAGTGTAGATAAGCAGCATTTGGGATGGTAATGGGGATTCCCAAAGGAGAAACCAATAAGAACAACAACTACTGGAAAGCAAAGTCAAGTATTGAGTGAACCTTTATTAAATGTATTCTCTCCCTGGGCTGTATCCTTCTAGCTACTGGAGCACCTACCCCATCTGTTCACCTGCCTGCAGCATCCATACACAGCAGTACGTCACATGGCAGCACGCTGTGTGGGTGTGCTCAGTAAGATAGCCATGCTGGAGACCATGAACAGTTTTCTGGAGTGTGTACTACCCTGGCTAGCCGCTATTGATGACTGCACCAAACAGGAGGGCGCCATTGAGGCTTTGGCCTGTATCCTTGACACAGCGTCATTTCATAACAGTTTCTTTCTCCAATACTAATAACTAAAGAGCATATTGTTCTAACTGTTAGGGTGAAGACGGTGTGGCTTCGTAGTTGTTGCTGTTATTTCTGCACAGTACTGTCCTTGACCAACATCCATCCAGGTGTCATGGAGCAGTTGGATGTGGACATTGTACCCTACATTGTGCTGCTGGTTGTACCTGTCCTGGGCCGTATGAGCGACCCTAGTGATAGCATTCGTTTCATGGCTACACAGTGCTTTGCTACACTTATCCGTTTGCTGCCACTAGAGGTAGGAGTGCTCAAACAAAATGCTACAGTGCTGTTTTAAGACCAGTCACTTGCCAATGGGCTGACATCATAATATGTGACACACACATAATGTGTCTTGCTTCAGAAGGTAATATTGTTTTGCTCACGTCTACCAGGCAGGCATACCAGACCCTCCAGCCATGTCCACTGAGCTGATCCGCCAGAAAGCTAGAGAACGTCACTTCCTAGAGCAACTGCTAGATGGCAGAAAGTTGGAGAACTACAAGATCCCTGTGCCCATTAAGGCTGAGCTCAGGAAGTACCAGCAGGTGCGTGTCAGTTTTTAGTGTTTCTAAGGCAGCAGATGAAGGACGGCCACTCTTTGTTCTTAAAGTTAAACAACTCCTGGAACACATCACTGATTTATGCCTGAACTGCCTCTTCAACTCCAGTCAGATCATTTTTCTGTCAGATCTAGGAAAGAGGTTTTGTTTTAAATGCTGAAGACTGGTGATGCAGACAGGGATGCTGAAAACAAATGGGTTTTTCTGACAGATTAAATTTAAAGCGGTTAAATGGAGATGGGGAGATGTGCCAGTTCTTTTAAAAAATGTTTGCTACAGCTCTGCTGAGCACTACCATCTATCTCTTTAATGGAGCAGTGAAGAAATTCCATTTAGGAGGTGCTACCATTGTTACTACTGTTGATTAACACACTGGTGCAAATCCACAACTCCTCAACCTTAACTAACACTGATGAAACGTCCTTCTGAAACCAACTACAGCTTCAATGAATAGGCAAGTTTTTATGTCTGTTTTAACAAGCAGGACTTTGTGTTTATAGTTTCAGTTTTGGTCTGTCTCATGTTGCAGGATGGTGTGAACTGGCTGTCCTTCCTGAACAAATACAAGCTGCACGGTATCCTGTGTGACGACATGGGTCTCGGCAAGACACTGCAGTCCATTTGCATTTTGGCAGGAGATCACTACCTCAGGTACACAGTCCAAACTGCACTATTACTGTTATTACATTGTTTGACTTTCAGCTGTACAGCGTCAGCACACTGACTCAGCTCCTGTTATCTGTACATGATGTATTGTACCATTCAGATGCAACATCTCTTGCATGACTGTGTATTCCAGGGCCAGCTATGAATATCTTGTTGAGAACATTCACATTTGTAATGTCATGTTAATATACTAGTATTACCACCACCACTTTATTAAATGTATTCCTCACACAAAGGATATAATTGAATATAATTAAGACTTGGCAATGCAGGCAGAATCTATATCGCTGCATGAGACTGTACTCCTGTCAAAATAAGACATTAATCCTGTGCCAAACATAAAAAAATAAAGCTAGGTTTTATCTGTATAAGTAAAGCTTCCTTTTGCAATGAAAAACACTGTGAATATGAAAATGTGTTCTCTGTGTTGTCTATGCAGGGTACAAGAATATGCCAAGACTAAAGCTGCAGACTGCAGCCCACTGCCCTCTCTGGTGGTGTGTCCTCCCACACTGACTGGCCACTGGGTGGATGAAGTGAGCAAATTCTGCACCAAAGAGTACCTCAACCCGCTGCACTACACTGGGCCTCCTACAGAACGAATGCGGTAAGGACTAGACTAAAGTATTCCCGTTGAAACTGTTGTTTAAAGCTAACAGTATTACATTCTCTTAATAGCACTCAAACTAAATGAGTGTCTGCTTTTTTAGGTTGCAACACCAAGTGAAAAAACACAATCTTATAGTAGCCTCCTACGATGTTGTACGAAATGACATTGACTTTTTTAGGTGAGTACTATTCCTAGAATAATAATAATACTACATTTTGGGTTTTCACAAATGCACCCGTTAAAAAAATTATTTACTTTCCACTAATGTTTCAGGAATATAAAATTTAATTACTGTATCCTCGATGAGGGTCACGTCATCAAGAATGGGAAAACAAAACTGTCCAAAGCCATTAAACAGTTGGCAGCCAACTTCCGAGTCATCTTGTCAGGAACGCCCATTCAGGTGAGGTGCTATCTTAGATCGCAAATTGGCTTCTTAAATTCTTCTGTTTTGTGTCTGTTAGTTGGAGCATGAACATGTTCATTCTTGTCTGTGCCCAGAACAATGTCCTGGAGCTCTGGTCATTGTTTGACTTCCTCATGCCGGGCTTCCTCGGAACAGAACGCCAGTTTGCTGCTCGTTATGGTAAACCAATCCTGGCCAGTCGAGATGCCAAAAGTTCCTCTCGGGAACAGGAGGCAGGTGTGTCAGCTTTGTTGGTCCTTATCAAAACACTACACTGGCTGAATAGTTTTATTTCTGTCTGAGTTATTATCTTTTCTAACACCACAATTCGTCTTCAGTTCTTATTAGGATTGGTGTATTGACAGAGGTTAATATTGATTTCTGCTTCCAGGTGTCCTGGCAATGGAGGCCCTACATCGACAGGTGTTGCCCTTCCTTCTGCGGAGAATGAAGGAGGATGTCCTCCAGGACCTTCCTCCTAAAATAATTCAGGACTATTACTGCAACCTGAGTCCTCTGCAGGTACATAGCTGCGTAGTGGGCATAAAGAAAAGATTAACATCTTGTCTTAGCCATAATCATTACCTTGGAGGTTGACTGTTTTCTACGCATACTTCAGTGTAACAACCTGATGCACTTTTTTGTTACCTGCAGGTTCAGTTATATGAAGACTTTGCAAAGTCTCGAGCCAAGGCCAGTGTGGAGGACAGCATCTCCACAGCCTCTACAGAAGAAGAGGAAAAGCCTAAACTGAAGGCTACAGGTCATGTCTTCCAGGTACAGATTTTCTTTTTCCTAGATTTGTATCTCTTAGTGGCAACAAGATTTAAAGATACCTCGAGATGTTTCAGTATAAACAGTTTCTATTTACATTCAGCGATTGTATCTTTGAGCTGAAACAAACACATTGAAAGCATTCCCCTCACTGAAAAAACTACTTCTTAACACAACTGGCGTGTCAGAGAATTCTTTTTAAAAGCAAAATATCCTCCACAGATATAAAATACAATTGAGTATAAAATAAAATCCATATAACATAACTAACAATATTATTGAAGTAAAATACATTTGGGAACTTAATTTAATACAAGTACATGAATCGCTACACTGAGGCTTCACTGAATAGCAGTAGTGACACTCAGTGAGCTCTGTCGCAAGCGCCACGACAGCTCAAACATTTCTGAAGTTGTGTGGTGGAGCTCATTTGTCAAAAGTAGTGTATGTCATTAGGTTCACATTCTGGTAAGTGGTGATAGTGATCAGATTTCTTAGCTAGAACTTGTAAAACTTGCTTGTATGTTACTTCAATAGGCATTAAAGTTGTTTTAACACGTGGGACCAGCAAATCAAGTGGTGTTAGCAAAGTTACATTTTTCCATATTCTCTGCTTTCTAGACTAATTTCTATCTCTGTTTGGCTTTTTTTTTTGTTTAAAGAGAGCTGTGAATCAACTATAACGCCTAATTATTTTGAACATGCAGCAGTATTTACCTTTAATTTCTGCATTACATCAGGCCCTGCAGTACCTGCGGAAGCTGTGCAACCATCCAAGTTTGGTCTTGACTTCGCAGCATCCAGAATACAAACGCATCACTGAGCAGCTGGCAGGTCAGAACTCCAGCCTGCGCGACATCCAGCACGCACCCAAACTCTCTGCTCTCAAACAGGTACTGTGCTGGGTCGTCAACTGTTAAGTTGTTGTTTTTTCCTTTTGAAAAATGTCCTTATCCTTTCTTAGAACTTGCCAGTACAATGGTAACTCTGACTCATTCTGTAGTTCTCACATGCTTTGTTCTCTCCAGTTACTGTTGGACTGTGGTCTGGGTGGTGGTGGAGGATCAGAGGGGGGCACTGAGGCAGTGGTGGCCCAGCATCGTGTGCTCATTTTCTGTCAGCTAAAGAGTATGCTGGACATTGTGGAGCACGACCTGCTGAAACCCAAACTGCCTACGGTCACCTACCTGAGGCTCGATGGCAGCGTGCAGGCTGGCCTGCGTCACTCCATCGTCTCCAGGTACTTTAGTCACTTCTTATCACCCTGTTCGGTTCCAAACTCTGCTTGATGCTGTCTGATATTGTGAATGTGATCTGAAACTGAAGTTGAACTCTTTTTCTGGGCTTGCTTCCTTTTGCAATCCAGGTTTAACAATGACCCATCCATTGACGTACTGCTGCTGACCACCCATGTTGGTGGTCTGGGACTGAACCTGACTGGTGCAGACACTGTGGTGTTTGTGGAACATGACTGGAATCCCATGAGGGACCTGCAGGCCATGGATCGTGCCCATAGGATAGGACAGGTACTGTTGTTGGATACACACAACATACAGCACATGTACAGTGTAACGGAGTAGGTGACTTGTTGCATTATTAAATGCAGCCTTTGAACAACCATGGGTTGTGTGACAGTGCTGCTGTTGTCTGAAACCAGTGATCCAGCAACTTAATTTGGTTTTAAATGAACCAGATTCATTCGTCAGGGGGGAATACCGTTACACACGTAATATATTACACTTCTCATTGTGTTTTACTTTGTGCAGAAACGGGTGGTGAACGTGTACAGGCTGATCACACGAGGCACGCTGGAGGAGAAGATCATGGGACTGCAGAAATTCAAGATGAGCATAGCCAACACTGTCATCAGCCAAGAGAACTCGAGCCTGCAAAGCATGGGCACCGACCAGCTCCTCAACCTCTTCACTCTCGACAAGGTGAGACCTCCAAGTGTGCAGGGCTAAATGGCACTGAATAGGGTTGGAACTCTAGGATGTTAACTGTAACTGAATAGTACCATTTGTGTTGCTGCATACCCCCACCATACACCACGTTTGGCTGAACTTTGCTGTGTTTAAATGTGTTTCCCAGGATGAGAAGGGTGAGAAGGGCGAACATTCACAGTCAACCTCAGGGAAAGCCTCCATGAAGTCAGTGCTGGACAATCTAGGAGAGCTATGGGACCAGCAGCAGTATGACACGGAGTACAACCTGGACAGCTTTATGCATTCCCTGCAGTGACAGGGTTTAACCTCACACAACCTCTGTATTCTGGCCAAGCAGGACCTGGTCAGAGCTGGGGGAGACCTACTGCTGCGATTACCTGGCTCACCCTGAAGCCCGTCTCCCACCACTTGATACGATCACAAGAAGGAGTCACTGATGGTGAATAGTTACATTATACGCCCCAAAGCAATAACTAAAAACACAGCCACAATAAGAAGTAAATGTGTATTTTACTACTTCTGAATCAAGCGCAGTGATGTACCACATGGTTTCTTCTTCTGTTTCTGAACATTGCTGGACATCCCATTATTCCACCCAGGTTTTTAACGAGTCCTAACAGGATTTAATGGAAAGATGACATCTCATGTTGGTGTCAATTTCTATCATCTGCCTTAGTGAACAGCAGCCTCAGCACTGGGTACAGTGAGTTGCTCCACGCTCTCAAGCATTATGTTTATCATAGTAATAATGTCCTTTGTACTAGCACCAGGTGCTACTTTGAAAGCCTACTACTTTCCTCCTGCACTGCATTGCCAGAGTATTCAGTGTTAACTGCTTTAGACACCGTTACCCAGTTGTACCTCCCTCCCTATAACTGCCCCACCCCCACCACCTGCTCCCACCCATTAAACAGTCTTAAGCAGCCACACCTGTCACCACCTCTCTGACTGATGGATACAAACATGTTTTTGTATGACAAAGGGAAACAGGGCGAGGGAGAGGAGCTCGCTGCAGAAACCACAGGATGCCATCAGTGTTCTGGCTTTTTTTTTTTTTCTTTCTTTCTTACAGCGCACTGGTCACTGGTGAGCTCTGCAGCTGTTTGGGCTCAATAAGAGGACTCCCATCCACCAGATGGCATTAATTTCAGCTCACCTCAGGAGAGTCTTTTCACATGACCTATCGCTATCAAGAGGTGGACAAAATGATCTGTTTTGCCCAGCTCCTCCAAACGTGGTGTAAAAACCTGACCTGGGAAAAGCACTGTACTTGAAGCAGTGTTACAGAGACTGAACATGGGGCCAAGCTGAAACTGGTACCTGAAACTTGTCACAGATATTTTAAAAGAATAATAGACTTGTACATATTTCTGTAATTGCTGCTTTTTGTTTATGATCGTGGAATTGTAATAAATTCTACAGCCCTTTGACTGAGGCATATTTTTCCCCTTTACACATTAACAGTAATGGCCAGTAGATGGTGTGATTGCACATCCAAGAACTATAAAACTACTCAGCCATGGTCACATTAGTTCGTTTTTGGAACAAGTGCATAAGCACCATTTACTGTCGTTTACAAACATATAAAAGGGTCAAGATGCTGCAGCAGATTCTTTCATTTCTGAAAACTTTAAGGTGTTTTTGACTAAGTTGTTCTTAGAGCTGAGTCCCACATGTGACACATTAAAGCTTCTGTGTGGACGTTATGGTGACTTTGTCTGCTTCCGGTTCCAAGTTCAAGACAGAACTTTAAAATCTTTAACGTGGGAATTTCATGGAAGCAAAGAAACCTCTGAATACTTAATGATTTTTAACATTTCTAAATGTCGTTATAGATAATGAAAACTAGTTTGAAATATTCATCTTAAATCTATGTGTGAATTTTATTGACTTAATTTAAGCAGTTTTAGTTTTAGTTCACTGAACATGTTTCACTCGAAAGAAAATCTAGTTTTCATGTTCTTGAAAAGCTTAAAAACCACTTCAATTCAAATGAGATTACTTAGTGGAGCACTTTAAACACATTGAAAGGTTCAAGATTCAAATGAGTACTTTGTATGTAATGTGCATAACATGAACATCCACCTTGAGGAAGCTCATGCAAAACGTTTTAAGGCTCCAGTAGAGCTACTGAACGGGCCCTGTGTTTTACCAGTAACAGTATGGACGGTCTGATCACTGCCTCCTAATCTGAATCTGAAGTTAAACCATGATCCAGACATTAAGCTGTCAAAGGTGCACTGGACTGCACACTGCCGGTCAGCTGGCGGTCAGCTGGCAGTCAGCTGGCAGGTGCATGATGGGAATAATGACGTCACGCAAAAGACCACAAGGTTTCACAGCGTCATACAACTACGTTTAATAAGATTTGCTCATTAGTACAGAAAAAGAACAAAAATGAAGGTGGGAACTACAAATTCTTAAGCAGAAGTAAGCATTAGCAGCATTGAGCTCCATGTTTTCAAATCACAGTTATACTGCAAAAAGATCAGACAACCGTAGGTCCACGACAACAATCTGAAAAGCCTCGTCAGGAAGTCAGCAAATGAAACCCTACAGAGAAAAGCACAGATGTGTTCATTTAAAAAAAAAAGAAAGAAATGTACATTTCAAAAGTAGTGGGACGTTTGTGAAAAAGCAGATTACGGATCTTTTTTTTTTTCCATCTATGTTGAGATCACAACATGACGAGATCTCCAGTGTTGCTCTACCCAGAGAGGTCCCACGGAGCAGGAGAGGACACACAGTGCACCGGGGAGGGACACAGCAGGATGGCTGCAGATCCACATTAGGGTCGTTTTCATTTGCACATACACTTGTTTATAGAGTTCAGGCATGAACACTCGTGTTAAGTGAAAGACAACGTAAATGAAAAGGCCAAGAGATAAAGTGGTGTAGTGGAGAATAATACTGAGTCCTGGGAGAGGGAGCGTGAGCTAGTCGAGAGCCACATGTTAGCACCAGCTGTGTAAACTGGTAGGAAAAGGCCGGCCAGAGATAACAGTCTCACATGAGCCGAGGAAGGAGCATAACAAACACTTGAAGCTGAATTTAAAAGACAAAACCCGTCCGACAGTTTGGGAAATACACTTCGCTGTCTTCCTGAGAGTAAAGCTCGAAAATGAAGCCAGTTAGCTTCAGTGTTAGCCTAGCCTAGCCTAAGGCTAGAAACAGCAGGGCCGCCTCTGTCTGAAGGTCAAACGTGTTGCCTCCTATTTCAGTAACACTTGTTTTGTTTTTAAGTGAAATACTTCACACACTTTTCTGTGTTAAAGAGGTTAAAGTGTGTTCAGCAGCTCCTGGTGCAGCATTTAACCACCAACACAGGAGGACGAAGTTTTAATGTTCTGAGATATTTGTTAATTAGGCGCTAAGTAAAAGTTCTGGTAGATGAACTGTTTGTTTGTTTGTTTATTTATTTGCTCTGTAAAAAACAGAAATGTGCAGAAACTACTACTGCAGCTTTACAGTGTTTAGTGTCGAACTAGTCCTGGATCGGATGTTAATGCTAAGCTAAGCTAACAGTCCCCTGGCAAGAAGGCTGATCAGTGTATTTCACAAAATGTCAAACTGAAAATCAGGAAGAAAAAAAAGAATCAAAAGTGGGATCAGTAATAAAAAGACCAGTGGCTCCTCTGGATTAGTCCGATTGTACAGTACATTTACATTCATCATGAGATGGGAGCTAGAAGGAGGAGCAGGTGACACACACACAGCTGTTTAGTAGGTGCTGTGGAACATCTCACATGTCAGGAAGCTATTGTAGACTTAGTAGTAGTAGTAGTAGTAGTAGTAGTAGTAGTAGGAGTACTAGTAGTAGTAGTGGTATTAGAGTAGCATAAGCAATGTAAATGCTCAGTGGTGTTGTCCATCTTCCACAATTACATCACAACATACTGCATGTATGCTCCATTCGGCCACTTTTATTATATTACCCATTCATTTGTTTACATTGCGAATCACTTAAACATCACCAACCACCGATCTGCTGCTCGTGAGTAGTTTTTCTCTTTTTTCCCCAACGTAGATCAGTTTTTTACACTAATGTAAGCAACATCATTGAGTTAACACATAAAGCTTAGCATTTCAAGAATTGAGACACTTTAGTAACAATATTACAAAGGTTTTTTTTCAGCTTCCAAAAAAAAAAAAAATAAAGAAAATAAGAAAAAAGTGAAAAAATGGAAAAAAATAAACCTTTAAAGAATTAGCATCATAAAATTAATTTATTCCAAGTAAAAAAATACAAAATAATATTAATGACATTGACCAGATATGAAAGTCTCCCCCAGAAATAACTATCAATGGTTGAGAAATAAGTGTGTAAAGAGAAAACTATGAAATAAAAATGAAAATATGTAAATATGTTTAATTTCTTTTCTTTTTTAGCAAAACTTTCTAAAAATAATGAAAATTTCTCAGTACAAAGGCTACATTACTACTGGAAGGTACTAGCAGGTAGAGTAGGTAAATACACAGTAGAAAATGATTTTAGTGAATCACAATGCTTGCAATGAAAATAATTCTGCAATAAAGATTTATGCCTCTTTTTTCTTGTTTTCGTCTTTTCTACAAACAGTACAAACAGTATTGCACATTACAACAAAGAATCAAGGTTCTTAGCCTTAAAAAAATGGGACTAATTCAAGTCTTGCGTGAATAGAAGGCCACCAGTCAATTGATGCACCTTGGGGGCTTTCGATCAAGTTACAGGTGAAAACACTTTGTGTCTGTTGTGTGTTAAAAAGAACATTCTCGTCTCTGTCTCAGCCTCCAGCTGTTCGGCGACTCACACAAGTCTCTCTCCCTCTTTTTTAGTTTTTTTCTTTTACTCCCAACGATGTCAGGCTAACAAATCAGGGTGACGTTGCTTTTCTTTTTTTTTTTTTTTTTTTTGTCATTTTTTTTTTTACAAAACAAAAGGGAGGACATACTTTTAGGAAACATTAAAAAAAAAAAACTTTTTAAAAAAAAATAACAAACACAAGAACTCTTTCACCACTCTGGTCAGCATAGTACATGCCTGATTATAAATATACAAAAAGATGGGAAACATGTTCAGTTTTCTCTTTGAGAGTCTGGTATTTTTCTTTTTTGCTCTCCTGTGATGTTTCGACTAATTTGACCAGTGGGACACTCGCCTCGACTTCCCCTGTAATAAAGTAGACTGTACTCTCACTAACTACATCATTATATTAGTTATAAAGCTCTAACTCCTTCAGTTGTTGTCTTTTTCAAAAAAATAAATTCTTAAAATAAAAGCAAATAAGCATGAGAAAAATAAAAAAATCAACCATCTGTTAAATCATTTCTCTTGAAGAATTAAATTAATATATATTTTTCATCTGAATAAACTTACTTAGAAAATATCAGTTTCTCCTAATACATTTCAAAATTGAGGTATTGCAAAAGATCTTGTCAGTCAGAAAGCACGCTTTATCATCTTTTTTCCTTTCTCTTTTTTTTTTTCTTTTTTTTGTGTTTTTGTCTTTTAACAAAAAGAACTGCTGACTGTCGAAAACTGTTCAGATACAAAGAGTAGTGCATAACAAATATCTATCATAGAGAAGGACCAAACATAGAAAACCTGTCCGGGTGGGGAAAGAAATGTCACAAAAACACCCAGAATTCACTTTCATAGGGATACTTATTATTACTCATTGTTAGCCTCTTCTTTTAAGCCTTGTTTTTTTTTTTCCTTTCTATCAGTAAAAAAAGTATCTTCTGCTTGGTTTCGATCAGAATTTGTTGGACAAGAAACAAAAACATCTACTCTGAAGGAAAAAAGGGAAGAAAGAAAACAGTTTGCGACTAAAACGAGAAAGAGGAAAAAGGGGCCGCGGGCACCACAAGTCACGGACAAAAACAAAGGAGGCAGGTGGGGGACGGGGAGGGGTGACACACACATTAACTTGCAATGATGTAGGATCCCATTCGGATTGTCCACAAAACTGCTAAAACCAGTGTAACTTGGCCCCCCAACCCCACCCCCAAAGCAGAGCGGCCCTGTCTTCAGCAGTCACTACTCAGGTTTCTATGCATCGCATTCATAACTACCATACACCTCCCATCGTCCCCACCCACCCAGTCCTGTTTGAACTGCACCATAACCTTTTGATAAAGACAAAAAAATATATATATGTATATATATGTCAACCATTTTTAGCAGGTCCATTACTTCAAGCTTTGCAGGAAAAAAAAAAAAATCTGGATAAATATGGTAACCCCCGTCTTGCACATCTGCACGTTCCAGGATTGTTACTCCACCTCCCACCCCAGCTGTGTAGTGAGAGCATGTGCAGAGCTCAAGTCTCTAGTAGCTTCAATGCTTCATTTTATGCCTCCCTCCCTCCCTCCCTCCCCCCTACCCCCCCAAATTCTTCTTCACAAACTGCCCTCTTCTCCAGGTCTAAATTGACTGCGCCGTCAGCTCCTCTGCAGGAGGCCGCACGAGCGGCCGCCATCTCCTCTGCTGGGTGGCTGCTCGCTCTGTGCGTTAGGTGGCCTGTTAAAAGTCTAACACGTGAGCTCTTTGGTTGCATTCTGGGACGACAATGTGCGCTTTTGTCAACGGTGGAACTAATTCTATGTAAAAACAAAACCAAAACAGACCTCGGCTTGCAGTTTAAGATCACACTGATGTGTCTTCTCTTCGGACCAGACTCGGTGTTTGTAGGCCTGTGTTTGTGTATGTTGAGAGGCTTCTGTGTATACTGGTGCAAGTGTGTGTTACAAGAGAACATATATACATGTGCATACACTAGTTATGAAGTTTCACAGGACTTCTATGTCGGACATTAACGACAGTTAAAGCGAATCACAGTTCTAGGCATACTCAGGCCTAACTACATACGGTATAAAAAATTGCACAATTATATCAACAATCACTGCAAAAAAGTACTTCACTTATCATAGACAGTTTTAAATGGTTTTCCTACATTTAATCTGGTTTGTGACTAGTACGGTTGCCCCCCCCCCCCGAACAACGGCGTCTGGCTGTGTAAGTATCTTCTCTGCTGCTCTGTGCCGTGGCCCGTCAGCCTGACCAACGACACGGAGCCGCCATGATTCCTCTGACTAGTCTTCCCTGTTTCTGTCCAGTTTCGTGCGAGTTGAACGTACGTCTATAGTGTGTTGTGCAAACATGGGCTGAATCGAATAGTAGACATGATACTGAAAAATGTATTGCATGCATCAACCTGATTGAAATAAACATGCAGTTAGGGGCAACCCACCCCATCCCCCACAAAGGTAGCCATCGTTGCCTGGGGGTGCCCCCTCCCCCCATGACAGCTCGTCGTGGTAAAACACCAGGTGCTTCTCTGGATCTGTTATTTATTATTTTACACCCTAGCCTGAATAAAGTACTTATGGTATCTGTTTATACCATGGACGTAGCAGCAAAGCTATTGCAGCATTACACTTACATAACACTAAAAAATAATGTTATTATAAAAATAAAGACCTAGAAATTGAAAGCAAACTAATCTGATCGCGCATATGAGGTATTAATATTTTCAGAGTCAAAATTGAGAGCAAGTATAGCCATGTTATTCTTCCTCTGGGCGATACGGGCCCGCTCTAGTTGATAAATCTTGCTACATCTTATGCCACCTATTATGCTTTTCTGTATGCATTTATTTCATTTGCCTTTGGTAATGATTTTTTTTTTTACTAGGGGCAATATAACTACAGCTTCTGAAAATAAGTGCATGCTCCTTTTACATAAAATTTAAATTATCTATATATGTATAGATAAGTACAAAACAAAAAATATATACTTTTTTAAAATATTTGTAGGGTCCCACCTCTGTTTCAGTAAGGGGGGAGTCCAGCAGGACGTACCACACCACCCAGTCAACAGAACGGGGGAACTGAAAAGTAGCCAGGTGTCTAACATACCATCCTGTGTTTGTGTGTTTAGTGAGATTTTGTGCCAAAGTGCAAATTCTAAGCTGATAGACTGTCGCATATCACCCCCCCCACAGTGTTTCATCAGAGGGGAACACTAGATGATGAGTTCAGAGCCATGTGGTATGAGGAAAGTCCCATGTGTCTGATGGTATCCTTTTTGCTTTTTTTTTTCCATTAGGTGTTTGTGGGGAGCAGGGTGGAGTAAGTGGGGCTGTGGGGGTTGTGGGGTGAGGGCTTGCAGCGCTGTCCCGGGCTGTTGGGTAGCAGGGATGCGGGACGTTTTAAGGGGGGAGGTGTGGGTCACCGGGACAGTGCTGACTCACGAGCCCCCTCAGCTCCAACGGAAGGAGACGTGTCGAGGGCGGTCGCCCCCCTCCTTCACCAGTGGCTTGTGAAACTCTCGGCCGGCTCGCGAGTGGATGCTGGCCCAGCAGTACTCGCAGTAGTACTGCAGGCAGGTGACGTTGGCACAGAAGAAGGGGGCGAACTTCCCCCCACAGCGAGCCCCCTGGCACTCATCGCACATCTGGTCGTCCAGAACGTACGGCTTCACCTCCACCTGGGACGAAGGAGAACAAGAGGTAGAATTTAGTCATGCGCAAATCACAAATCAAAATGAGATCAAATTAATTCATGACATAAAATGATCTTAATAATCAAATTCATCTATCAATATAGCCGCTATGTTGACTCAGGTGTGCTGGCTACTTCAAGCATTTATCCACAGACTCCATGCAAGGCAATCTCTGTGTTGAGGCAGGTATCCTCCCATCCACCAGTGCAATGAGTTTGACCACTAAGCCAGCAAAGAAGAAATAAGAGCTCAGTCACCATGGAGACGCCTCAGCGCATGAGTAGGCAGGGGTGAATGCTAACCTTATTATAGTGTGACCACAAAATGAAAGGTTATCAACTCCTTCACCAGTAGGAGACTGTCCGTCTTGGCTAAACTCTGCAACTCCAGTGCAAAAATCCACTGCTGTGAGCAGCAACCTTATGCGAGGAAAACGAGAGAAGGTGGCCAGAAAATGAAAGTGCTGCCGTGCTATTAAATACAAATACCAGCTGCTTAGACATGAGGCTGACCGAGGTTTATGAGCTTTCATCTGTTATCGTCACGAGACAGTTACAGTTAAAGGAATTGTAGAAGCTGGAGGCAAGAAACGAGCAACAGGCATCGTTGTTCCTGAAAACCACTTTCATGTGATTCTGTGCTCTTCTTGAGCCCAACTTTCTGTGACCGGCAATGGATATACATCCTTAAAAACTGTCAATAATGCCACAGAAATCATAAAAAAACTTAACTGGTTCAAAAATAACTATGTTTGTTGCGTCTCATTTTTAGAGGAATGTTTTTACTCGTTCCCATTTGGATGCTCTTCTTAAGAATCCATTTACACCAGCTCCAGTCATAATAGACACCCTACACCCCCACTGAAGATAGATGGTGATAGTTGAGGCAGGGTGCACTGCCCCGCCCTACAGAGACTTGGCTTCCTGGCTGACAACCAGTCTCTCTTGGTCACAGTCTGTCCCACTGCAATTGGCCGGCGTGCCTAAAATAAGCAGGCTGCTGCAGAGGCTGAGTGGAGATACATGTATAGGGAACTACTATAATTAAACCAACCCTATGTGACTGCAACTTGAAACATCTGTCGTGACTCCGGGAGTCAAAGGGCGTCGTGATTACACAGCCGGGCCTTGCCTTCCGATATTGTAGTCTGTGCTGAGCAGTTGGTTAAAAACGCGGCTATAATGAGCGCTCTGATACATAGAAGAGCTCAGCTCCGCTGCATGCCATGGGAATGAGTGAGAAAACCTCAGTTGTGGTGGCGACACTGCCTTCTTTCAGTGGAGGGATACTGTGAATGAAGTGCATGAACTTGCTCACCCTTTTGTCTATGTCATTGTGCTGCAGCTGAACGAAGCGAGCGCTGATGGCAGCGATGTAGCTCTGCTGATTGGAGAAGGCCACGCGGCCGGCTCCCTTTGGGTATTTAAGCTCTGGGTCAGTGTCGATGCCAGCGTAGCAAACACCTCCGTACAGCCGGTCCATGATCATAGCCAGCTCCACTTCAGGGAAGAAGGGGAGAGAAAAAGGTGATTAGTGCTGCAGCCAACCCTTTTGTCAGTTAAAGACGACCTTGCCCTCGCTTTTGTTCTCAAATTGAAAGTTTTCAGCGCCTCTTAAAAATAAAGAAAAGGTTTTGTGATAGTTGTTATTAACTGATGTAAAAAATGTAACCTACTCCACTATTCATCAGAGCAGCAGTCTGAAACTGCTGGTATAATTAGTAGGGGTCACATTGCAGACAAGCCGGCAATGTTTATCCCAGGAACAGAAAGACTGAGCCTTCCATTACACCATGAATTCTTAACAGGACGACCACTTGGCCAGGTTCCTGGAAACCTAAGTAGAGGATTGCTTTCTCCCACGGAGAACTTTTCATTATAGCCTCCAGCCTCGGCACTCCATGCCAGTTTATCTTATGAAGCCAATTCAGGAGTTTTTGGGGGGTTGCAAAAATAAGATATGCCACTCAGTCAGCGTGTTACCTGCACGAAGGGGCCGCGGCACTCCCCCTACAAAGATGGTCTTGCGAGGGTCCAGAGGCTGGGAGCCGTCCATAACAAAGTCGCTGTCGCTCAGGTTCCAAGGACGGATCTGAACCTGTGTTAGAAAGTAAATTAGAAGAATATCTTAACTGCAATGATGCCCTGACCTCTTATCAGGTCAGTATGTCACACTGTGTCCAGTCCTTTATGTTTATCACCCAACATCAAGAATCAGTGAATTCTAACTAACTGAAGCAAAAAGTGTTTGTCCTAAGAAACTTAATCACAACATATGTTTTGCTTACCGGTTTGTCCTTGATGGTGGGGCTGGATACGCACAGGTACAGCTTGCCATCCTCCTCGATGCAGGCGTCAATCAGGGCCTGAACAGAGGTCTCTTCCTGGAAGAGTAGGAAGGCGTAGCCTGGGAAGGAAAAAAGGTCATTTAGAAAAAAATGCAGATAATCTCAAACAGGAACTACTGGTTGTTTTGTTTAAGTCATAACCTTGTGACCATGTCTGTCGGCTCTGTCTACAGTGTGCAAGTCACAATCCTATGACTAAGCCCGATGCTTTTTTCCCCTTGTAATTATTCCGTTTCAGACAAGTTTGTCTCCACCCAGCCATATGACCTTGTGGCCTGTTCTTCTGTCCTCATTTTCCTTGCCTGCTCCCATAACTCGCAGTGCACCCAGCACCTGCACCGCCTCAGATTAAATGGCTGAGAGAGCTCCAAACCTAAAGGAACTATTCAAAATTGATCAGCCTAACACACTGCAGATCTTCCCTGAGAGGTGGGTCAGGTAGAGAGCATTTGGAGATGTCTTTGCAAGGCAGAAAGAAAGAAATTCAGACAGTCACTCTGTACTACTGAATTATTTAGCACTGAGAGCAGAGACCTTATCCAAGGTCAGAGCTATTAAGCCGTTTTGGGAGGGACAGAGAACCAACTCAATAGGGTACATCCATCACACAATGCTACTGGGGTTAGTGAGCAGTAGGGATCTGATTTTAGAGGCTGCACAAAACGACTACTACATACTGAGATAGGACAACACAACACAAACAACAACAGTGAAAAGGCTGAAAACAGTTTTAACATATTTTTAATACTGTCAAAAAGCAGCAGATGTTGGTACACACTGTCATTTCTTATTGGATCAGAGACATGCACATGTCTGATTAGATTAGTAGCTACTTGTTACTACTACACTCCGTCTCTAACTTATCAGTCACTTCTTTTGAAGTGTCCTTGGAGTCTACTAACAAAAGTTCTAGAGTCTGTTGAGAAGGTCGCTTTTAGAAGCCGTCTCTCACCATCACCCTTACACACATATGCACACACACCAACTCAGACGAATTTATGTGGACAAATGCATGAGTGCAAACGACAAGGAGGAATGTGCAACTGTCATGTTTCGCTTTTAGCATTCCTGCGTGGAGCTGCTGCAGATGAGATGAGACGGGTGAAGGAGGAAAATAATTCAGCAGCCTGACTCAGCAGCAGGCTCACTCAACTGTGACGGTGGACGCGTTCGTACAGTATGTAAACAGATTAGCGGACTAATGTGAAATAGGATCCAAAAGCACTATTTTTACTGCACCCACTAAAAGCAAAGCTCAACTGAATTAGAGCTAAAACCTTTAGTCAGTTGAAAACAGCAATATATCTATCAGTTACATTTTGTGTAATTGTTCCCATTCACTTTGGAGTCAGGGGTTTAAGGCTTTACTAAACAAAATGGCATCCTTCTTCCATATCTCCACTTTGCTGTGATTCTTCCTCATAGCCCAGAAAAGGGTAGTGAGCAGCGAGAAGCTGGCCCATAAGGAATGGTGTGTATCCTCACCAGGACTGATACACAAACAAATCCTAATCATCCCTGTGTCCCTTTTGGATCCATATTTTGCTTTGTTCTAACACATTAGTATTCGCAGTGTTAAGTGACTGTATGCATCTTGCTTTATGCAAAGTAACCACAGAGGCCCTTACTAATTAAAGGTTTTTGTGGTTGTTATTATGAGCCCTGTAGAGTCAAGTAACAGCCTAATAACCTCACTGGGCCTATAATGTTTTCCCTAATAACAAGCTGCACCATTGTGCGCAAAACAAAAATATTCACAATGCAAAACTAATTGCAATGGGCTGCTTTAAGTGACTCACTAATCTCTGTCTTTTTGTAATTGGTCTACACAGAACTCCAGTTTGGACCGTTCCCAAGAAATACACAGTTAGACTCGGCACAAAGACGATGTTGTGCATCATCATCTCTCACCATGTGTCTCATCATCACCCGGCATAAGACTCCTGTTTCCATGTTGAGCTGCATAAAGAGAGTTTGTCATTGGGAAAAATCATGTGGTTCAGCACTGACATCCTCCCCTCAGAGAAAGAAGCGTCAGTCTTAGACACCCCCCCCCCCCCCCCAAACACACACACACACACACACACACACACACACACACACACACACACACACACACACACACACACACACACACACACACACACAGTGCATTAAAAGGCAGAGCTAGCCAGCAGCACATGCAGTCTGGAGCAGGGGAACAACGTGTTCTATGACCCAGGGCAGGAAAGACAGACCAGACAGAGCAAGAGGGAAGAGGAGGAAGAGCGGCAAGTGTGAGACACAAGGAAAGTGGGAAGAGAGTGAGAAAAGGTAGGAAAGGAAGGAGAGCGTGAGAGACTGCCATACAAAGTAGATGGAGATAGGTGCAAAGCTGCTACTTTCATTGACGCTCTCACAAAGATACATAACTGATGCAAGAGGCCGGGAAAGTGAGAGACAACCACTTTCATGTGCTCTGCTCAATTTCACACTCAAAGTACTGTAAGAGCTCTGTGTTGTCCTGTCAGGTGAAATGAAACACACATGGGAAGAAGTTCTAGATGGTCTTCACATGCTTGATTAAAATTTAAAAATAAAAATCAACTAATAGTGGAACAAATGAAAAAATGAAAAATACAATTGACAATATGCTCTATATGTACACAGGGAACATGGCAAGTATCAAAGTAAGGCACTGGAGTACACTGTATCAGATTCCAGGCCATTTTAATGCTCTGATATTTAATCTGAATGGTGCTGGGGATCTGACTCTTTTTCCATCAGCCTTGCGCAGTGCAGAGGCTTACGCCACAGGAGGAGTGCACAGATCTGCAGTGGCTCGTGCCTGAGATTTATAGGGCTTTGCTGCTCCCAGCACTGTCCAGGGAGGAAGGCAATACGTACACACCCGCAGGATAATCTGCCCAGAAGAGCAGTGTTTACAGACAAACCATAGGCAGAGTAGGTTGTGCCGACAAACAATGACAGCGTGAAGGGCTGACCCTAATGGAGGACGGTCGCTTGAGTCATAAGAGAGGTCAACAGCACCTGACCTGACCTGAAATGACCTAAAGTAGTATTAAGCTCAGTTTTACTACTCATCACAGAAGCTCACTAATTAAATAATATTTACACAAACTGAACAACAAAACACATTATCATATCACATTAATCGTAAGCGGCTATCAATCTTCTCAAAGAGTTAAAACTAGACGACACATTGCCATACGTATAATGTCCAGTAAAACATTTATACACTTCAGTTTTACAACAGACTTAGTTTGGCAGCTGGATTTGGCCTCTGGATGTAGACTCCATGCTAAGCTAAGCTGCTGGCGGTGGATTTATATTCACCAAGCAGACATGAGAGTTGTTTCAACCTCCTTGTCTGACTGTTGGAAAGAAAGCAAATAAGCTGTTGAGTGAAAGTCTTCGGTTGGTGCTCAGTGTCAGTGGATACGTTAGCACATGGAACTGATACTGCAGGATGAATCACTAAGTAGTATAAACACCTTGTCGCTGTATTATCACAGTCCTACATTGTGATCCTATTCTCTCCATTATCTTATCAACTGAAAGCTGTGTTGACTTTGCTGAAATACCCACTTATTCATTACTAGATATATGATGATGCATGAGCATCATAACTTGTTGTTGTCTTGTCTGTGGCTTTAGTAGTGACATTTCATACTCAGCAACTGACATGTGTCTGCACACCTATTCCACTTACTATTAACCATGTGCAAACCTGCACATATTCATACACTTACTATACTTATATTACTATATGGACTACTCTGAAAGCCTGAAAGCTCTGAAAGTTTTCCATGAAGACATAGATGATGCCAAACCTCATGACACTAAATGTATATCCCACGAGAGCAGGGTCAGAAACCTGCAGAGGGCTTTAAATCTGCCACAAAATGTAAACAGGCCGATTGCTCACAGCAGCTTGCACAGTGAGGCGAAAGATGGACTAGAAGAAGAAGAAGAAGAGGGCTTGGCTGGATGGCTACAGGGACACACAAACATTTGCTCTCCTCAAAACAAATGTGGGCCCTAAAGCTTCGGAGCAACCGGAGAGCAGTCGGTGATAGAGTAGAAAAATAGTGAAATCAAGCATCACTAATCATCTCAGTTTGAAGAAGTCACTCAGTGGATGTAATCCCACCCGAGGGTGAAAGGATAAATCGAGGCTTGTGTAATGAAGTACGATGTAATACTGCGACTGCTGCCACTGCAGTGCTTGAGCTCAGCCGCACTTGTATTATACAGAAGAACTGAGAAAACACTGGCGTCGTTAAGTTTCTCTTAGAGTTTGTCTCAGCAGAGAGAGCAAGTCGTCTGCACTTAAAGGCAAACATCAGTTATCTACTGAAGCCTTCGAGCTGGTGTGACACGGTGCTGTTGCAGTGTGACGCGAGCGTTAGCATTCGTAGCAGTTTACTGCTCTCAGCGGTCCGGCTCCAGCACAGCCTGCGTCACCTCCTCCTCTTTCTATCCTAAGAATCACAGACAGAAATAGCTCCCTAGCATTTCAAGGTTATTGCCGACAACAGTGACAACAGTGTTGTGCCATAGGAGAGGGTGTGACAGCACCATAGTGGCCACATATTAGACGTCACACCTTTTTTATTTATTTATTTTTATTTCAGGGGTGAGGCATCCAAGAAGGCAGGGGTGTGCCATTTCAAATAGCTCCTGGTAGCACCGGTATAACTTTAATTTATTTTGTCCATTTGTGGATACCATTTGCTAAGTAAGTATAACATGCTCACACGAATGTATAACACAGCATGAACTGGATTAAAAACAACTTCCAGAAAAGAAATTACAGCACTGACCAGTTAGAGCTTTAAAACAAATGAGCCCAACTAGTTCCTACTTCCTCTCCAAGCACCAAATGAGTCTCACCCTGTGCCTAAAGTTGGACTGAGCCACAATGACTCATCTCTAAACCAAAACACTTTCATAACTGTCCAGACGCACACTGCCGGCAGTTTAATGTGAAGCAGGACGGAAAGTGACAACTATCTTCCATTCCTTTCAGTCAAGCTTGGAAGGACATTTGACACGAGGAGCGGCCGCTGACCTCTTAAAGCGAATCATTTGTAAATCAGCCGCTACACGGTTCACACGCACATGCAGATGTGCGCTTGCACTCAGCCCTGGAGCTATTAGTGCTAAGAACTCTGTCACCAGGCATATGTCCAAGCTCCCTTGCCACTTATTATGGAGAGTGTGATACAAATGTGACATTTTAGCCGTTTCCCTTGGAGTTTTGGAGTGGGGGGGTGGTTAAATCAGAGTTGGAAATAAATGCTACACAGATCACTAGTCCCACACGTCTCCTCCCCTTTTAATGACGGCATCCTCCCGTTGCCGTAAACTCATTCATTCCCCTAAAAGGATGCTGCATTTTTCCTCCTGGGTTTGGATATTAGTAGAGCCAAGCCTATTCAAAATAATCCTCCCAAGCTAAAAAAGGGATTTTGAAAAATGAGAGTGGGGGGAGAAACTGGCAGAGAATTTCACAGGTCCTCCAGCTGCAGCGTATTACCATCTGCCTATGGAATGTCAGTTATTTCCAGAGTGTCTTTAATAGCTTCCCTAATGTGACACAGTAACTGGCAGACCAGAGGGAGGGATGTAGAAGAGAGTGGTGTTGCTCTCATCACCTGCCCCCCCCACCAAAAAAAAGACACCTGAGAAGTTGCACAGAAAAGAGAAAAACTTTCACACTCCCCATGCACTCATCCAAGCAAACAGTTCTTAGGTCGAAAGTCTTGGTGACCAGTTATGAACTCGTTACACGCTGCATGTGTCTTTCTGCGAGTCAGCTACAGGGGGCTGCTTAGATAAACAGCACCTCCATGCATGCCCAGCACGATTTCTGAGTAATTCGATTCTTTACAAAATTCTAAAGTGGCAACGCACCCGAGGTGATATGTATATATGGGTGTAGACTTTGATGTCTGATGGGAAAAAACACACACACTGTGAGAAACTGCGCTTACCTTTAGGTGGGAAGTAGGATTTGCTCTCAGCTTTGTGAGGCCAGTCTACCACCAGGTGCCCATAGCGACGGAAGCTGTTGGTGATTTCATCTGTGTAATAAAAAGGAAAAAGAAACTGAATGATGACAACAGATTGAAATAAAAACTGAGCTGAACGTTAGGTTCAATGACGTGGTGACATTCATTGTTCGTGCAATATGCATGCGACAGACTGTCTGCCCCACTCAGTGCTGAGACAGGGGCAGAGTGTCTATTTTTCGTCGTGTTCCTGCTGCAGTAGTAGCCACTGCATTAAACAGGAACACAGGCTGGGCACATCCAGTCTGCACTGGACTGACTCGTGCAGTGGAAACTCATTAATTTTTCAACCAGCTAAGGGCACATATTGTGCGTCAACTCAGCGGTGCATGCGCTTTCTGAACAGTGTAGACACATATGAACCATATATTACTTTCATTGCAACTTTATACTCCTACTTTACTACATTTCAGGGGAACTGTGGTACTCCACTAGGTTTCATGTAACAACTGCTTTTAGTTGTTACTTACACTACCAGTGAATGAACAATTTAAAGCAAAACTTAAACTTAAACAACAGCTGAAACGATGAGCTGATTAATGGATTAATCAATCATACAGTATTCTAACAGCATAGTATTGGTACCCTTACTTAAATACAAAGATTTGGGTATTTCCTCTACCATATACTGTATATGTAACTGGTTTGATTATACTGAGTGACTCAGGTGTGAAAATGTCAAACTGTACATATTTAATGCACATGAATGACACATTTAATCCTAAGCACGAATGCTGCAGATTTCCCATAATGTACAGCAATCGCAGGTTTTGTAATAAAATCTTACAGCGTGTAAATAGTGTGTCAATTTATTAACTCAAAGAACCCTTAAGTCATGCTCAAACACCTCACTGTAAGAGTTAGTGGCAAACAGCCAGAAACAGATTGTACTGGGAGGCTTCCAATTGTGAGTGTACTGTACAGCATGTTCCAGTTTAAATCTGCAGCAGGGTGGTGCAGAAAAAGTGTAGTGGGACAAGGAGTGAAAAACCCTTCTCGCATGACTAGATCCTTAATTTACCTTCATCTATGTCAGGGGGAAGGCCTCCGACAAAAACCTTCCGGGAGTAGCGCTCCATCCGCTCTCCATTCTGACAGCGGGTTGGTGAGTTCAGACCCGGGGTCAAGGAGGGGTCGCCATGGCCATCGTCGAGGAAACCATCTTCAAAGGGGAAAAGACAGGAACGACCTGGGAGGAGAGGAAAAGAGAAAGGAGGACACCAGGAAGACAGACAGGGATAGCAGGGGAGGACAGAGAGATACAAGAGTGTGATGTAAAAGGGGTGAGAGATGAAGTGAATACGCTGGATACTGAGATTACCATACCAAATGTGACTGTACGCTGTTGTCAGCAGTGGGAGATGACTGTCTGCCTTTATTCAACCCCACACTCTCTATTTGTCCTGATTCTGTATAATGCCAATATACCGATATGTGTGTCCAAGAACATTAAACAGACTATCAATGCGGTAAGTGATTACATGTTCATTTAGCATGTTGGACTAAAGACCACATGAAGACTTAGAAAGGCTTCTCAAAAAGGTGATTTTTAACTGTCGTACCTCAATGCCCATGTAAATTTGGCCTAACCATATATCTCTAATACTTTTGTCATAATGTCGTCAACTCCCACTGCTAATAATCCTAACATAAACCAGTCTTCTTGACCTGTAGGCAACATGCTGAACATAATGAGAATGGAGGAACTGTTGATCAGTCAGTAATGAGCATGGTTATGGTACTGTCTCCTAGTCGGACATATTGTGCCTGTGGAAGTTTTAACAAACCACATTTCCCACCGAGAGGCTTCCACTGGTGCAGCAATGTCTTAATACCTGTGTGTAAAATATGTATGTTTTAATGCAGTAAAGCTACATTTGCCCCTCTTTTTTCAGCATGGTTTGATAGATGCTCGATAGATATTGTAATTAATGAAGCTCTTGCACAGAGAAGAATATCACACTTCGTCTCCTCCTGTGACCACCTTCTATTGGAAGCAGTATGATTCAGGCATTTGCTGCACTTGGACAGCTCCATCACACTTCAACTAAAACATATACAGTATAACCCCAGCCCAGTATTGCAGTGACCTTAAAAATGTCACACAGCAGCTTTCCTCCTTGCTGAAGAAAGACAGAATGAGTTAAAAAGCACAAAATAAAAATCAAGACAGGAGCCAAACTGGAAGCACCTATCTTTTGCCATTCAGATGATGAATCACATCTGAGTCAGCATACT
This sequence comes from Anabas testudineus, assembly GCF_900324465.2. Taxonomy (NCBI): domain Eukaryota; kingdom Metazoa; phylum Chordata; class Actinopteri; order Anabantiformes; family Anabantidae; genus Anabas; species Anabas testudineus. The sequence goes on from NC_046624.1 coordinate 4,487,973, forward strand.
CGTCCATGAAACCCTCCAAATTCATTTTGGGAGAACACAAACCAAACATGCTTTAACATTTGAGGTTTAGTGTTTGATTTGTTGGCAACATCATGCTGCCATACCAAATACTGCAAATAAAAATAATTTTTATTATATATAATTGTTTACATTACAGGTAGAACACTGACTCAGAATAGAGAGAAAAGAAAATTAGTAGTAGAGTTTTTTCCTCTCACCATCAAGCAAAACATGATTCATATGGACAGATTTGGTGGACCCTTGGCCCACCCTGATTAAATACACAACATGAAAAAAAAAAAAACAGCATGTCAAAATTAATATGATTACATTCAATCACAGCACAGATGAAAAGCAGATAGGAACACCACACTAAGGACCCCCTCAGCCTCGGAGAGACACGGCCGGCATGTCAAGCAGAACCCCAGAGAAAATGCTACACATTACCTCTTCTGCGGCCATAGCTCCGGGCTGCTTGTCAGCACAGTGGGGGAAGGAAAAGAGACACAAGGAGAGACAGAGGGTCGGGGCAGGAACAAGGGTTGGAAAGAGATACAGAGACATGGGTTTTGTGGAAATGAACCAAAAGGAACATCTCTAAGGCAACAGTGAAACCACAAATGGCCACGCCTAAGCTTCGGCAACGGGAGGAGTGTGATTATTGCAGCCTGGCATCGGCCCGCAGTAAACCTGCTGCACCTGCCCTGGCAACAAACGCATGCGGATGCTGTACGGGAGGGGGGGCTGGGCAGGTGAGGTTTAGCCACGGAAATGGGCGAGGTATTTAGAAGCGTAACGTGATGTCCCATAGCCAGAGATTGTAATCTCATTTTAATGAACCCGCAATGGCTCATGCTCATGCTAATCTTCTGCGAATATTCACAAATGAGGCCATAAAGCAGACTTAACGTAGAGCTGGTTAGTCATCATCATGGCCTTGGTGAAATATTAAAAGTTGCTCTCAGGTCAGTTAAGGCAGGCCAGGTGCTAGTGGAAACTTCCCACAGGATAAGGAGAGGGTATGGAGGTTGTTGATAACCTCGGGGCTCTGAGAAGGAAGGATTACATGCAGAGGGAATGGGGAGTGGAGAGCAGGCTACGATGTCAGGGCTGAAGAGCTCCATATATACGGCAAGGCAAAAATACAGCACTGTAATCATGTATATCTAATCAGCAGGTCACATGCCTGTCTTCAGAATGCCTTATCTTGCTTGGTCTTTAATGCTCATTTCACTGCAGTGACTGAAAAGAAATCTGAAAACTCAAAAGTAGTTTTGACAACAATAGAATTTTGACAAAAATAAATAAATAAATGGTTTAAAGTCCATTTTCACACTTTCAGCAACATTTCATGGTCACCTCCTCCATACAACAACAGTTATCATGTGATCTATAATTCATGTAGAAGACCATAACATGCTGTTGAAAGTCACAGAAATGCTTAAGGCAGAATTTATTTTTTTCAAAAAGTTTGTTTCTAATTAACCAAGGTCTAATTAGTAGCTTTTTTCCAGAACTTTCCAGTGATGTCACAGGCCTTTCCCCCCCACATACGACCAATAAGAAAAACACAACGGCACTTTTGTTGTCAGGTGATGATAATTTGACTATCTCCATGACAACTGAGCAAACGCTATTAGCTGACAAAGACTGTGAGATTTGGTTAAAAGCTTTGGAAAATGTTCGCAAGTGGACTTTGAGCTTATTGTTTTGCCAGTATGAACACAGAACACTGTTTCCAATTAGTCACAGCCTAATTTCTAGTGTTTCCTGCAGCTTTCAATGTTATTTCAGCGTCTTCTCATTTCCCACCAAGAGACTAAATTTCCATTCTTTGATGATGCGATGACAACTGAGCTTTTTCCATGACAAATGCCATGCACTAAGGAAGACATATGGTGCAGTCAGGAAAAAGCTAGTAAAAAGCTTTACCTTGAGTTTAGATTTTGTGTTCAAATGAGTAAATGTCAATTTACTGGTTTTTCACTAGAGGTTTCAAACCACATCTCACAGTCCTTTAACCTTTTAGTCTAGATCAGATTAATTTAGCCAGAAAGTTAAATTATATGCAATTGGTCAAAGTTGACCTATTTGCTTGTTCTGGGGTTTTCAACTAATTTCCCATTCCCTGTATTGTGTAAAAAAAGACACAAACACATCTGAGAGCTCTGCAAAAAAAACTTGCACAATTTTTAGATTTTTTGGTTGTGTTTCCGTTTCCAAAGCCAAAAATGTACGTTAACACCCAATGCAGCTCAAGTTTTCTATACCAAAACAGCACGTTGTTTCAGGATCGCGAATGTTCCCACAAACAAGCTCGACCCGATTCTTGCTGTGCCACGAATGGAAACCTCAGAGATTGCAAAGTGTGGCTTACAATGAAGCAAATTTCAACAAGCAGCAGGAGGCATAACAGTACTAAACAGATGCTTGTGCTACTCTAAACTCATCGGTTACAAAGCACACTTGTCACCTCAAAAACCAATATGAGCCACTGCATTGTGAGAGCCCCATTGTGTGACTTGCCCTGTCGGCTGCTCTTGGGGAATATATTGTCTCTGAGCCTCTTCTCTCTTGCTATGTTTCATTAAAAAGATCTGGCTCTCCAATCCAAAAAACCTGGGCAGCCTCTTTGCAGCTTTGCCCTCTCACCGTCTGGCCTTGGCACAAACAAAGTCACCTAGCAACCAGGGCAAAATGAAGAAAACGTTGTGCTGGGAAACTGTCAGATGCCTTGATGAGAGATAATACAACCCATGTGGGAGAGAAGGAAAAGGAAAAGTGAGGGGTTAAGAATAAGAACCAACCTCAAATTGTTTCTGGAAGAGAGAAAATGTTTGAAAGGAAACTGGGTGATTCCTTTGGGCATGATGAGTTTGATGTGTACTCCTTTGCTCAGCATCAGAGCCTGAGAGACGTCTACTAATCTGTCAAACTGAACAACTCCAAAAAAAAAAAAAAAAAAAAAAAGTCTGGGTAAACGACCTAAGCCTACTACTCTACAGCCTTTCTTCTTCAACTTCACTTCAAATGCTAACACTAGCCGGAGAAGAAGAGCCCTTCCAGAGTCTCTCATGAAAGCTCAAAGCTAATGGGACGAAACGAAGGAGAGACACTTCAAAGTTGAAACCAAAGCTTCCCCGTCTGCATACATCACAGGCTACAGTGTAATGTGCTAGTTCTGACAGACTTGGAAGATCTGGGCAGATCTGTGCCTGCCTGAACGTAATCCCATGACACAACAGTTTAACATCAATCTGAGAGACGTTCTCTGAGGATATGGATGATGAAAAGAACAAAATGAGGAAGAAGCACCATTGTTGTCAAGCTGTGACAGTAGGAAACTCCTTCACCAAGTACTTTTTCCCCCCTTCTGTTAGACATCTTCTGCCTTTACCCACTTCTATGCCCTGTAGGCAAACTGATGTTCAGAGAGGGAAAGGGGGCTTTGCTGAGCTGGTTTGATCACCAGTCAGTCCAGAAATACTTGCTACTTTGCTGCGGTTTGGACAATAACATGGGAAAAAAAGATTGCACCTAAGAGAAGTAGCAGATATAGCCAAAGGAAATCAGGTGCCTGACCCCACTCAAAGGAAAATTTTGTGGCACCAGCTGGGATAGATGGGATGGGATCTCTGGCTCATCACTTGTCATTCTCGGTCATCTGATGGTAGATGGGGAGGGGGTGGGGGCGGGGGTTGGGTAGTCTAGTCTTACATGTTAGGGTATTTTGGAAGTGCTATTCACAGGTCAAGCGTGCTTCCCCCAGTGCTAAGAGGACTCTCCTAGGTTTATGGTGTCAGGGAATCCAGGTATAAGCAAAGAGTAGGCAGGTGTTCCCAGTGTGTACTGACAGAGCCTCCTGTGGTTAGGGCGCATGTTTTTTATGCAAACATCCCACAATATACTTCCCATTCTTAATCCTTTCAAAACACAGAGGACAAACGGCCACAACAACACATGTATCAGTAAAACTGAAACAAGAAGATAATGAGTACTCCAGTGAAATATGACTTACTATTCAATGGCATTATGTGGTCTGCTCCAGGGTGATGAAAGTTGAGGCCCATACGTCCTGTCAAAGAAATAAAAATAAAAACCTTTTAACAAAAGTGGGCAAACATAGTATTTACTGATAAAAGCCACCTTGTTGACAGACATTTAGTTAAATGTCAGCTGTTGTCGGTGATGGGAAAATGCTAGTCATGATGAAATGCTCGATATGAAGTAAACAAAAAGACGGAATTTACCCAACGGATACAATGCTAAAAAAAGAAAAGGATGAGCACGGAGAACAAAGGTGGAAAAACAAGGTGTAAATATGCACTCCTTTGTTGTCGCCTATCTCATATGCGCACACATCCACACACAAACAAACAAAAGCAGTTATAAGGCTAGGGATTCAACAGAGCGTGCATTCTGCTATGGTGACAATGTGTGCATGTTACAAGGGCCCATCTGTCAGCCCTTTCGTAGGGAGAGGGGTGGTGTAGGGTGACTAAATGGAGGTATTCCCGGTTATCGCCGTCTCTATCATCCTAATCATACCAGGCGACGATGAGAAAAATACAATTAAGCTGAAGCACATGAAACCTACCTGGTTTAGCATAAAATATAGTTGTCTCACTGTCTACATCATTTTCAGTGGCAGCCTCAGTCACACCCTTTATGCCTAAGCACTTAAAATTAGGGTCCTGTGTCAAAATACGCCTACACCAATGCTTTACTCAACACAAAACAAGCAAGCAGCCTACACAGGTTGATATACGAAACACAGAAGGTGAAGCAACATGGACATTTTTCACACATTATTCGTAAATATTTAATAATAATATCAATTTAGTATTTATAATGGTGGGGTAAAGGTTGAGGGAGACATCTGCAAAGGATATTTTTACTGCTAGTATAGGTTTCCCCATGTGTAACCCCTACAGCCGTATGGACTTTGACAGACTAACCGGCTACATGTCGCAAGCTGCAGTGGCGCAAACAAGATGACGTCAAAAGTTTCAAAATTTGGCCACAGAAGACAGATAGTGGGAAGAGAGTAGGGGGAGGGAAGCAGTTCGACTAGGCTGACAACCTGAGAGGCAGGGTGGAGGGAGGACAAGGGGGTGGCAACCCCACAGCTCCACAGATGTGGATTTCCAAACTGCTCTCAGTTAGTAATAATTCAGACAACAGTAGGGCCCGGCAGGCAAATGGAGTGTGACAAGCCCAGACATTCACACATCTTTGCATGAACACACATATATGTATGACATATAAATATATATGGGGCCTAATGTCACATTCTGCAACAACTTCATGAGAAAATAAGTCCAGAGCATCTAGTCTTAGTTGACAAAGACTAGATGCACCTATAAGAAGGAATATCCAGTGTTGTGTGCTGACACAGGGTTTCTTTAAACTCCCCAGCAGATTCTCCAGTCATACACTGCTTTCTCTGTCTCACCAGCCTCACATCTGATAGTCAGGCCAAACTTTTGTCCAAGTTCAACAGCCCAAACAGATAACTGCACAGAATTGAGTATTGATAAACATATGGGTGGTCTATTTGTTAGTCCTTAATCCACATTATATGGTTTGAACCCAAATGTTGAATTGGCTCTAGAGACAGGCATGCACTTTGACCAAGTCCCATTGCATTTGGTGAAGTGAAAAACAAAAAGGATCAATAGCGTAATGCATTACACTAGGAACCTAGGAACTAGTACAACCCATAAAACAAATTTACAATTACAGCTGTAACTTGGCTGCTTGAAGAGAAGAAGTCTTGCCTTTCAATCTCCATTAGTAATTTGGGGTGACAGAGGGGGACAGTTGCCCTCCTGGAGCCTTAAAATAGCTCTGGCCATGTGCCATCTGCTTCCCTCTGGAGTTGAGTAGATGGGCCTGAGGGGCCCTGAGTTGCTACTGTTGCTGTTCTGGTGACATTTCCTCACTGAGCTATTCTCAACCTCCCCATTATGGCTGCACAGCAGTATAGCCACTTGGGAGACACACCATCCTCTTCCTTAGGCCTGGATCCAACGGCACCTCCCCTTACACACCTGAAAATCAACTGGACAGTGACCTTGCTGTGACCACTTTGGAAGAAATGCGATAAGGGGCAGAGGATGGATTAACTGAATCTAGCCCGTGACCATCGATTTGTGATCTGGTGTCCTAATGGGGGTGCTTTAAAGTCATCACAGGGAGGGGGAGCATGAGGCCTTTGGAAGGTTTAAGCAAAGCTTGAGTAAAAGAGCACACTATCCAACACTAGCTGTATCTCAATGACCATGATAAACTACTAAGAGCTATTCAAATGCAGTGCTTCAACATCCACAATGTCCCTTCTGGAGGTCTTCTAAACTGTTTTTGCTCTGTTGCACATCATCGCAAATCTTTAAGTACCCAATAACACCTCTAGGAGACAGCTCCAGTAGAAGCTGCAAGAGGAGAGTCAGTGTGCCGGTGGCAAGGTGTGGAAACGTTACCCCTGATGAGGAAAAACATTTCAGCAGCAGGGTGACCTAACGTTCCACTCATGGATTACTGCCAAAGAAACCTTTAATTAAAACACAATGTTAGTCAAAAGGGGTAAAAGAACATGACAGTAACCACAGATGTGCATGGGTTCTGAGCAGTTAACCTGATAAGTGAAAAGGTTGAGAAACGTAATCAGAGTCATTTGTTTGTCTGTCAGAAGGACCTACTTCTTCTACCTCATATCATAACACATGTGAAACTATATAAAACCATGCATAGTGGCAAACACGCCAACTGACCCATATCAGGATTGTCCCGACTATTACTTTTCATAAAAGTATTATTCGTAAAATATTTTATTCATTTAATTATAGACAGAATCTAGTTTAGCCTTATGCACAACTTGGTAGTGACAGTCAGGCTATCACTGGTACCACGGTTTGAGAGAACTGGACAAACAGTGATTTCAATAGAAAAAACAAGCCCAGGCTTGTCTTATTGCCTGGACTGGATTTAACTCAGTCACGCCTCCAGGAGTCATGAATTTTCCACCATAACAAAACTAAAGTGTAGCCCTCTGACAGTGTAGTTTATTAGAAGCAAGGTGCAATGCAACCTTTAACACTGGCAACAAACATTATCTTATCTCTGTACAAGTCATTAGCGACTGTTTAAAGTACAGGAGCATCCCTGTGTGGCTGAGATCACCTCATGTGTTGTCAAGGCTTGAAAAGTTAAAGGGTCAAGTCCAGCTTGTCAGCTGAATGTTGACCTTTAACCTCAGGATGAGCTGGTGTGACCCTTTTCTGAACCCAACAAACCTAAACAAGAGACGAAGGTTCACATGCAGACAAATGTGACATTTTGAACCAAGTTAAGAAGTTTTGCCCCTTGCCAAAACAAAAAACGTTATCTTGTAATCATTGACTTGAATAACTTTTACAACAAAAACAACAACAACAACAACAACTTCACCAGGAGTAAAGACAGATAGTGTAACCTGTGGGCTCTATCATTGCATTGGTTTTAACAAAAGTCAAAACCAAAACTGTTCCTCATCTCGTTTTCTCCTCTGATAAAAACCCCCGTGTGTCAACTCTTATCCACTGACCTGTGCTCTTGTCAACAAGTGCACAAAGTCAAACAGCACCAGTGTTGTCTCTGCCTTAACTTCTGTTACAGCTGGTACTTACTATCTATACCGCATACAGACGCTTAACAACATGTCAGGTGACACCCAAACACTACACAGAGTGTAGAAAATCAATAGCAAGCTGATTTGTGAGAACGGATTTAATTTAATTTGATTAAATTTTAATTTGTGTGTTAAATGTGTAAATTTGTGAACTTGTGTCAGTAGGTGGGCTAATGTTTTATTTTTGGACTAGGTGGCCAGTGTTTCTCTCTGTTTCCAGTTTTATGCTCACCTAGATCTCAACAAGAAGGCCAACAAGAATCATTCTCACACTGTTAGTATTCATTTAACTAATTGGAAGAAAAGAACATGTTGCAACTCTACTTGGGGGCTTAAATTTGCAATCAAATGAATAAACTTCAAGCTGCAGTGTGACTCACAAAGAGAAATGCAAACAGCATGAGTAAGATCAGGTATGTGTGTGTACACAGGGAGAGACACTGTGGGTGGAGTGGGATTCACACACAACTTCCACAACGACTTTGGGGGCTTATTAACACTTATGAGTATCTCAAGTGGTTAGTGACAACATCTATGCATTGTGTTGGTGTGTGTGTGAGGAGTGCCTGCAGAAACTTGTATCATGCCGTCGAGTCGTCTTTGTCATGAAAAACAATGTGTGACAGCTGGGTTAGGTGAGCGGGTGAGAGTACTTTGCATGGACTGTCACAGTGGATTTACATGTCAAAAACTATTTGGATGTGCGTATCCTGTGAGTGCATGTGTGTGGTGGATGGCAGCAGTGGTGGCGATGGCTGTTGTGGTGGTGGTTTTTCCAGGTCAAAGGGGGAAAATAGTGTGTATGTGTGTGTCTTAGTGTGGGAGTGCCTAGCTCTCCACATGTGAGCTCAACTGACCCAGTTCAGAAACTACATGCCAGCCGGCGTACGTGAACCTCCACAGAAAGGGCCTGATTGTTCAGATGTCTCGCCGCCCCTCTCTCCCCTCACCAACGAAGCAAAGAGCTTTTCTAAAGTTTGAGAGGGTGGCAAAAATAAAGTGTCTGTCTCTCTGACAACACATGCACACCCTCTGAAGTTTACTCAACTCCAAACAAGTGCTGAGACAAAAACGGATTGAGTCGAGATGGCCTCGCCTTCCTCCCTGTCTTGACAGATATAGGGTGTTATGGGTGGGGTCCCCATGCACTCTCTTTAGAAGACATACTTATTCTTATTCACATCACAGTTCAACCTTCTTTAAGAAGCACAAACATACAGAGTCCAGGAAAAACAACTACTCCAGTCACAATGAGAAGTATGCGAGCAATGTCTGTGATGGGATGGATGTGGGTGGGACCCATTCAGTTGGGAATGCAAAACTAGGCCTACTGTGTTAATCAGTTTTGACTGGTGCTTCTCAGCTTGTAGGTAGTATCAACAAAGTGTGATGCCACACTTACTACAGCATTGGCTGGCTTCAGCAACAGGTTTATTGTCTTGTCTAGGCTTATATCTTGTCAAAAGACCAATAGGTTCAGTTCATTGGGTAGAACCTGTCTGTTCGACAATGCTCATGCTGATCATCCGCGCTTCATTAAATGCCATATTCAAGCTCAAATTACCCGAGTCACATTTCTCAAACTCACAGTTCCAGTTACAATTATCTTAGCTTATAGACAGTTATGACTGCGATCAAGTACAAGTAAGTCTAAAGATCCTCTTGGGAAATAAAGTCATGATCGGTCTACAACATTTTATCTGTATACAAGAGGACAAAACAAAGAGGACAACAACGTCACAAGCACTGCACTAAATGCTATGCAGTGTGAGGAAGCACCAGGCTGAAACCATCCCCTGAACCTAACTTGGTTACAGACCACTGACAGCCAAGGAGACGACCGGGGACTGCAGGCATATAAACTGTAAACAAAGCAGCGTTTGCTCACTATTTGCACGCCGCTCTCGCTCACTACACACAGTTTATAGCTACTTGTAATAGAGATAAGAAGTTGTAAATGGCTCTCAGAGTTCGGGAGGCAGTTTTACATATACATCTTACATCTTCCTAAATAGTTTGCTTGCCACCTGTTGTAGCTTCATTCAACATAACCTGCACTAGAAAAATTGCATTATTGAAAACTTGACTATAATGAACAGCTGCTGCAAAAGGCACAAAGTAGCCCGTGTGTCACAGGTTGTGTCAGGTAGTAATCCCCAAGTGCGACGTTATATAAATGAATGCTACTCAATAGTAAAACATTTCCATATGGCTGTCAGTGGGACCAACCCAGTAAAAAGTTGTGATTTAAATAACTTCTTCACTTTGAAAAAAATGCAGAAGCAACTTCTTGCTGTTGATCACTCAGCAGATGGTGGAGCAGGTAAGCTAGCAGGGTGGAGTTGTTCTGTACTTGGCACGGTAGCTTAGTGCAGCACGACGAGCAAAGACAGATACAGGAATGCACACTCTATGTCCATGTACTGTACCACCCTCCCCGTCTGCCCTTGTATCCCCTCTGTCTGTCTCTGTGTTTTAATAAACAATCACAAGGGAAGCCCTGCAGGACATTACGACACCTTTCCAGTGAAGTTAGGTTGGGCCAGGATGACCACTTTGCTGTAACAATGCTCTCTCAGCACAAGAAAACAGAGTCTACGCATGAGAAAGCGACATGCTCTGCTCATTGTGTACCCCTCTGACCAGTCTTTCCATTGTTAAGACTGGAGGATGGAGGAGCATAAAAGCCCGACAGCACAATCCGACAGGGGCCCAGGGGGAGACGAGGGTTTTCACAATGGACATGTGACCTCGGCTACAAAAATATTGGCTTAGAAGGCCTGACATACATTGGATGGCCTTAAAAGGTTGTGAGCACATGCCGTTACTTTCCAGGAGATAAAAGTTCATTTATTTTAGTCTAAATCTCCAAAGTCTCTAAAGTATTATTTCTCAAATGTTTGTGGTAATCATATCACTGAGGGAAAATCAAATCAACGTGGAATATAAACCACAAATATAGTCAACATTTATGCTCTCAGCATATTCAGTCAGCACGGGGTCTTGTGATATTATCGCTTGATCCACTGATTCCAATCACCAAAGCCAACTGGCTAAGAAGGAGAAAGGGGTAGAAGAAAATGTTTTGCTTGTAAGAGCACATGAGTGTACATTGCTGCACATCTGCTCCGCCGCATATACACACACAAACCACAGGTACGACTGAACTGATTGAGAGATTGGCAAATAGAGCAAAACAACAACAAATGTACCCAGAGATGATATATGCCCATGAAGCAAAACAACAACAACATAAATAAAAAACTAAATAAATTAAACCAACCTAAATACTGTTAAGCACGGACGAATGAATATTCCTAACCTGCAAAATGATTCCTCCATATAATATCAGCGATAGTCATTGGTGGGCCACCGGCAGGGTGTGGTTTACCTTTGTCATGGTCAGTCCTTATCATATCCATTAAGGAATTCTCCAAAGAGTGCAAGCTAAAAGCATCAAAGGGCCGATTCCGGTCCTGAAACACAACAGAACAGAAAAGGAGCTGGGGTTAGAGTCACCACAGTTGATCATATGAAAACACAAGGAAGGACAGTTTATGCCTTTGTGGCTGCCACATTTCCAACAATTGTTTTATATGACGCACTACAAAGTGAAACTGAAAGCACATTTTTAGACACTTTTGCACATGTATTAAAAATCAACCACTAAAATATTTGACAGCTCCTGTTTGGTGTAATTATCCTTGAAATTTGCCTTGAGTCCACTTGTCAGGGAGAGGAATTTTCCACAGACCTCATTGACGTAATATATCATAGAGATAAATGTTAAAATAAAAAGATCTGTTATGTGTCCATATAAAGGACATGATCGTACTTTACTTTCAAAAAAGGGACAGCTTGCACATTAATCCTTGTTTTGGAAATTCTTGTTGGTTGGTTTTTCTTGCTCTAGGCTAGGACAAATCATGTATTATCATCTTTGCCTGAGGAAGATGATGAATAAAGATATTAAAAAGAGAACGTGAATCTATGCCTAACTTCATAAAGACACTATGAAAGAAAATTTCTGCCTTCAGTCATCTGTCTGTATATAAATTAGTACAATCATTCAATGCACTCAATGATTAAAAGTTCTTCACAACCCCCCGTCAATTAGAATCTTGCAACAGTAGAAGGAGTTGAAGTTTTGTTGTGTGGTTGAGACAGGTAATTAAACTTCTGTTTGTACTGCAGCAGGTAACACTGTTGTTTTATACCCCGCTGATTTATGAAACCCAACTAAAAAACTAATTTCCTGATCCTATGAGGTGAACGGACTGGACAGTCCATAATACATCAAAAACCTCAATGCTAAGGCGCACTGACTGCCTGAGAGGATGCCCAACCATAGCTGGAGGCTTCAGCCTTGGCAGCTGTGTCCTGTGTCTACTGCCCGAGCCAGGACCACATTGTTTGCACGTCGCAGCTATTGTTGCCCGTTCGGCTGAGCATTCAAAAGTGTAATTCCCCCCACTCTGGGCGCCACATAGATAAAAATCTGCCCACTTGGTACAAACGGTAAACACTTAAAACGCTGAGCTTTTAGTTTCCTTCCTCTCCTCTCCTTTCTGACACATGTGGATGGGCACAGTGACGAATGGGGAGGGGGCGGAGAGCCCACTGTCGTCAAATGACATAAAGAGATGACATGTGCAAAAGTCCCAAACAGACACCAGTGTTCAACACATTACACAAGTTCCCAGAGGATGGAATTTAGGTTCAAGTTGCCATTTCCTGGCAACACTGCAGCTCATATTTCCTCATGCCCCATAAAGACATAAGAAAGACAGGAGCTCATGATGAGAAGCATACTATGCATTTAAGACATGGCTGCATGTCTGGTTTTATTAAGTAAATGTTGTTGAATAAGGTTAATTTACCATTTAGTGTTTCATATGTGGCCTAGCGGAAAGCCAAAGTGACAAAATAGGATGTAGATTAGGGGAAAACTGAAGGGGAAACAAAGGACACGAGTGAAATAAGGGTCATTAGGTTTGTAATATAAGCCACACTTGTTATGGCCTTGGTGAAGCTCCTGCTGTTTATACATGACCATCAGAGAGCATTTGACTTGTCTGTCAGTCTCCCAAATAACTTCCAATTACTTGACCTGATTTGAACTGACTACAATCAAAGAGGACCACACAACAATCACCACTGCCATCATTTCAAATCAGGGTATCTTCCGCGAAACTCATGTGACTTAGCGTCTTGAGCCTCACACTGACATGTTAAGCTGAATTCCACACATTCCTCGGCCTTTGAGCAGCAGCCAGCAGCAGACGAGTACGAGCACATTTCGGAGCACATGGGACTAAGCATTTCACCCTGCGTTTCATCTGCGGCGTCTGAAGAATACCGAGGGAGATCTACAGAATGACAACAAGTACACCTGTCACCAGCTGTCCACGTGACACACGGCGTGGGCTCCCCCGCCTGCTGCTCAGCTCAGCGATTCGCCTTGAAGTTTCACTTCAGTAAACAGGCCAGCTGACATGTGGTGCGCTGACCTTGCATTCTGGTGATAACTCGACTGCAATTATGGGTGTAATTGTTTAGCGGCTAAGTGTGAGCTAGATGCTGGCATTGCATCACTGAGGCAAACCAGATGATGTCATTAGGGTTCATTTGAGTTAAAACTTTTAAATATTTTTGCTTAAATCTGCATTGACAAGCTATTTCAATTATTGACTGATCATTTATGTTGTTTTTTCATGTTTTATTTTGGAATAAAAAACACAAGTAAGATGCTAGAAACTATAAATGCAATTTTTTTTCTTGTTTTTAAATAAGAAATGCCAGAAAATATTAAAAGGAAAAATAAAGTGTCTTGGGGCAACCTAAGCTACCTAAATGGCTTGAATTGTCAGAGGAGCTGAATCGTCTTTAATCGACAGTGATGTCAAACAGAAAAACAGAAAACTACTTCAGAGAGGCTGACACCTCACACTCAACTTTTGCTTTACTCAAATAAATAATCAGAATAACTGCAGATAGATTTTCTGTCAAATGACTAATCATTCCAGCTCTAAGTTGCGTATGCATGACTCTGCCTTTTGTCTGAATTCTACTTTAGTAAGCGGACTACTTTATGCAGCCTGACATTTGGCCCCTCCACCTTGTTTCCTAGTGATGACTGGAGCTGCAGGTTGACTAATTCTAGAGATAGGGAAACTCGACAGAGGAAACTGAGCAATAAAGCCGAGGGAGGCCTGACTGACACAAACAATTATTATCTCCTCAAACGGCTATACGTGTCAAGCTGGTTGAAATTTCACCCTGCATCTAACTGTGTTACGTCTGCACACGTAGCCCTCCCAGCAGTAACCAGTAGACTTGTTTTGATCAGGTGAACAAGTACTCCTTTTACATTAAGATGGCGACTTGGGGGGGGGGAGTATTCAGATGGCTCTTTTTTTATGTTGCCTTGTTTGTCAGGCAGCATAGCTAAACATAGGAAAAAACACATGACCAGCCATGTGTAAAGGCTGCACAGTACTGGTACTGTTAATTTTGGTCTACTCTGCAATCAGGCATGTCAGTCAGAGCAAAATCGCATAACCCTACCCACTATAGTGCTTGTAAACACGAATCAGTCTTGTAGAATTTATTAATAATCACAAATGTTTCATATCGTTGTATATTAAGAAAGACAGCCAGTCATAAGACTGATTGTAATGAGACAATAAGCATGACATCCTTAGCCTTTCCAGTGCCATTTTTGGCACACATGCTTTCTCTTCGCTAGCTGTCGAAGTGATAACATTAAAACAACAAGCTAATTAAGTATTAGCCTGTTTTGACATGAATAGCTTTTGTTTTCATAGTCTTACAGCTTCCTTACTTTAGAAGCATGCATATACATCAATGTCAGCAATTTTACTGTATAATCTATTTGGTGGAAAATCACAATAACTTTAAATTGACCCCTACTTTCTGTAAAATATAGGGGAGAAAAATCCTTCCTCTGTCTTCCGGATTTGACCTGCGTCCAATTTGCATCTCAGGTTCAAACACCGCCCACTGGTCCATCACAAGCCAATCAAATGGGAGTGTGAATGTGGCGTTCATCACTATCGGAAATCCTGGGCTTTAGATGTGAGGGCACGAGAACTATCAGCAATGTTAAAGATAGCGACACAAAACCAAATACTTGACTGCGCGAAACTCTCCAGCGTCCAGTCTTAGTTATCAATGTACTGTACGCAAACTGACACAAAGGTTTTAATTTACTAAACAATAGCCTAAAAATTTAGAAGTCCTAATGACGAATGCACGCTTCATCCCCCAGCAGGTTCTGCTGGTGGATGAATATTTCTTTTTTAATAAATACTTCAGAAAATATATCCCTGATAATAAGAAGTAAAAATTATATCAATTGGGTGAACTGCAATGTGCATTTATTGGCTCAGTCAGTTTGAATTTAGAAAGTTACGAGAAGCACCTGAATGCGTCGCGTGTCCTTTAAACCCCACGGAGAGTGAGCTGGCAGAGGAAATTTAGCAATTTAGTGCAATAAAACAAGCGCAGCGACTATTTCTGGTATTGATAAAGCGTGTTGGCCTTTGACAGCGTAAAAATAAATGGTCGGTGGTTAATATTTAAATGGCTCGCTGTCTCATTTCACTGGTTTGACCTCTACAGCACAATCTGCCAGCACACAAGCCCACGATACGTTGACAGGATCCGGCGAAGCCCAGTTTGATCTGATGATCTGTCACAGCGCACATTTAAAACAGGTCTTCAGTGACCAATGACATAAATCAATTTAAACAAATGCCTCTGTGATTACCTGCTTCTGGTAACCTACGGCGTGACTGTGAAAAACATTGTAGGATATGGGCCTATGATATAAGAAATGACTCACTGATAAAATGTTAATTGCACATTTGTCCAACTGACTAAACATAATCACTGACCTCCTAATAAATGGACTCATAATGAGCTTATGGTGATCTTATTATGGGATAGCCCACTTTTTGTATTCATCTCCTTGTTTCAGATATTTAGATTTATTATTATTCGTCCCCTCATTTTAGAAGTCATCCACCCGGTGATCAGTATGTTTAAACACACACTGGGTAATGAAGCTGGGCCTTGGCTGCTCTTACTGGGAACGTTTTTACCTGGAAAGGCAGTATGTTGTTGCTGTTGTCAGTCCTGAAGCCGCTGTCCTCCATCCAGGGCTTAGGGGCGAGGGGTCCGGGTCTTGGGAATTTTGGGGGTGCTATAACATTGCTGGTATAGGGCTTTTTCATAGGGGAGATTGGGTTCAGGGGAGACGGCACCCCGACGCCGACACCGACCCCGACCCCTACCCCAACGCCCACAGCTCTGCGCGGGTCCCTGCCTGCCTGCAGCCCGCTCCAGGGGTTGGAGGCTGTGCTCCACGCAGCGTTTTGGTGATTATTCCAAGCAGAAGAGGAGGCAGAAGAAGACGACGACGACCCTTTGCTGTTATTCATGACGGTCTGATAAGCGTTTCTCTGGGGGAAGGGGCCTTGACTGGGGCTGACAGGAGATCTCCTCTGCTGGGGCTGGGGCTGCTGCTGCTGCTGCTGCGCTTGCTGTTGATGCTGTTGGGACTGTGGAGCCAGACCGATCTGCGGGGAGAAATTACCCCCGAAGACCGGGTTGACGTGGTGGGGGAAGTTCTGGAAAAGCATCGTCCCGTTCACCGAGGGTATTCCCTGGAAAAAGCTGTCGTCCACGGCGTTTGTGGTTCCCGTGGACCAAGTGCTTCCATAGGAGGAGGAAGGGGAGGAAAGGGGGCCGCCGGTCTCCTGCGGCTGGTGGTGGAAGCTCAACCCGGGCAGGATCGGCGACTCCATCGGCACTTTGTCCTTGCTGGTGCTGCTCAGCGCTGAAGCCGCTTGGTTGCTCCCGGTCGACGGGCTCTCTGACTCCGATGAAGAAGTGGGCTCCGATGACGGGGTCGGGGTGGAGGGAGGAGGGTCTACTTGCGTCGGATCTTGCTGATGATGAGGCTGGGCTTTGTTTTTGTCCATCAGTAAATCATCCTGCATGGTTTGCTGAGCTGCAACGAGGGAAAACAGAGACGATGAGTTATTATTATAGTTGTAATTTAGGAGCTCATACACCGGGCTGGCTGGGCTGCTGTGGTATCTGATCAACTGGGACAACTCCGAATAGGATATGATGTTAGAAGGACCAGGGAACTGCAAAGCGAATGCGTGATCCCCCATTTAGCCGAAAAGAAGAAGAGGAAAAACACACTTCCCAGGAATACACCAGAATGATTCACAAATCCCACAAATTATACACGGACCATATGGCTGCAAATATTCACCAGATTTCGCCACGTCTCGTTTTTCCTTCCACGCAGGAACTCCAGAGCTGCAATGTGAAACTGATTCAGTGTTTTTTTTTTTTTTTTTTTTTGCCCAAGGACCTCCCCTACATTCATTTACATACGTCAGTAAATACAACTGTCCTTCAACAAGGTTAAAACACAGTTCTGCCTTGACCCACACACTTCGATACACATAATCACACACTTATTTTAGTTATTAAAATGACTTCCGAAAAAAGGCACCTTCGTCCTTTCATTGCGTTAGAACGTGACGCACCTGAACCAATTTATACGCACAGATCCCTCATGTGCCGGCTTTAAATTCCTACTAAATAAATAATCCATTCAATAAGGCTATAATTCAGAAGCAAACATTTAATTAAGTATATTTTCATAAATGAGTCTACAACGCACCTGTCCCCACCGGAATATTATTAGTAAGAATTTGGAGCGCAAAGAGATCCGCATTGACACAGCCGGTTTGCGCTGACAGGGTACAGCACGTACTTGCATTTTAAAGCAATAATAGACTAACTTAAAGCTCAGGCTGGAATATGACTGAAGCTCCACTCGGTGCTCTCCATGTAGACTTAGAGATTAGCTGGGCATATTGAATCTTCCATGCAAAATCATCCTTTGCATTTCAGAGACAACGCCTTGCAAAAGAAATATTAACAGCGCACTTTAGAGTATTATCGTGGCGATAGTTTTGCATTCAGAAAGCAATGAAGTTGCCACATTGCTATTATTAAATAACAGTGAGCAAATGTAAATAGACTACTATACTATACTGTATGTTCGATTATTTCAAGTCTATGCACTGTGCAACTGAGCATCGGCTATTGTGTCAGCTGGAGCACATGAACGCACAACCATAGTCTATATGGCACAGGGTCAAATCATCCAAGGTTAAAATTATGCTGAATTAAAAACCACGATAACACTGATAAGGCTCCTCTGGACTTTGCTTGGCTTGGTGCTGCAGGAGAGCTAAATTGCAACCCTCATCGAGGCCTGTCAGAAACATGGATGCAATAGTCTGCGGACTTTGAAAATGACACTCCAGATGACATGCCGGATCATTTCAACAGCGTGATGGCACTGATACATGTCGGCCTTTCAAGATAATCGCAGTAGCCTGCATTGCACGCATCCCACCAGTTAATCCTTGTTTTCTCCTCCAAGAGCTGCGCTTCCAAGGTCATCAAAGCAGCATAATCAGCAGTGGACAGTGTCTCACCTCATCGGACCATTACCACTGACACAGCCAAAAAGCCGACCTTTCAAAATCCTATTTATCGCGCTGATCGAGGCATCCGATACATTACATGAAGCTGTCTTCCCTTGAAATCTCCCTTTAATCCATATGTGTCCCCCTCCACACAAACAACAAAACAGCATGCACACACAACGTGGTCAGGTCTCTGTCTAACGTGAAGCTTGAATTACCTTTATCGTTCACCTTTACGGACTCTGTAAATAAAGATATTTCTGTTTGCCTCGTCTGGGTTTAGATATGCCAAACCAGCTAGCCTTGTGCCGAGGTAGTCAGCAGTTGCCTCAACAGCTGATTGACTGCGGCGCATGGATGATGCCGAGGAGGCTGTAGGGAGTTGTAGTTTCTCAATATGCAGTAGCTAGTCAACACATATGTATCTTTCTTATGTTGTCTTTCTCTATCTCCTCACACAGGCATGTGCACGTTTTATACATATTATATTACTAAATTAAGTCTATATAAATAACTTGCATCTATCAAGCTAAAAAGGTTCCTATTATAGGGTGTAATAAAAACACTGAAACTCAAGTAAAGATAAGCAGAATATGTGGCAGGCTACTCATGTGTCAAAAAACAATGTGGCCTCATTAAAACGTCTTACCGCTATTAGAAATGTTTTGTAGCCATACGTGCATCTTCATGGCCGTTGTATCTCCAAGAAGTCGTGGTGTCTCTGTCGGAAGCACATTCACAGGATTATTTAGATAGTTATGAGACATGTGAGGGAGGGAGGCATCATGAAACTACACTTCCCATGTGAGAGCAATGATGCTCCTTGCGGCGTTCTCCTCATTTTGATGACGCAGACACGCACCGCCGTGCTATTTAGCGTCACCTCAGACGCGGCCAGTCAATGGAGTCAAGCGGTCACGCCAATGCGATGTTATTAGTGACAAACTAGGCCGTAACTGATGCAAAGGGGATTTTTACTTGAAATTGTGTATCGGTTGCAGATAAGTACTATTTAGACTGTCATGACTGCTAAGAAATAGTTTTATGTTAAATGGTTGTCCCGTTTGCTGCTGACACGCCGTAACAACACAAAGGCCTCTGTAGCTAGATAGCGCTAGCGCTTAGGCTAGCTAACAAGTGATTAAACGCCAACCCCAGCTGCAGCAAATTAGCAGGCGTGTTATTTTATCGTTTTATTTGTAACGCAGTTAATTCCTCTACAGCATAACATCGTCAAGACAGCATTTGAGTGTTTTTTTTTTTTGGCTTCGGTACGATAATGGCTGAACAGAATGCAGTGACCATGCAGCAAAATTTGGACAGGTGAGTTCAAGTTTGAAGCTAGCATGCTAATAGCAGCTACGTAGTTAATTAGGTTGGTTTGTTAACTCGGTGGTTGTAAAATATTCAAAAACTACTCTGGTCTTTTTATGTACCTGTTATTTTAACCTTCCTGCTTGCCATTTGTATAAAATGTACTTTAGTAGCGTTCATACAGGGCGTTCTCGGTTACTGGTGTACAACTGATGCTCCGTTAAGTGATGTTCAGTGCTTATCACCTTAAACTATTATTCACTTTAACGTTATACAACTTTTTTTTTTTTTTTTTTTTTTTTTAACCTTCCTAAATCCGCAAATTAACTAAAGGCCGTATTGTAAAAGCAAAGTAACAGAAAACCAACTGTGCAATGTGAGTGGCAAATACCACAAACCTGATTTAAACTAGACATTTTTGAAACTAATGAGGAGAAACATCTGCCCAGATGGCAATGAAGTAGTTTTCTTTTTTGACTCAACTATTTAATACTTAAACGGCTTCAAAACTGTAACAATTACAGTGACGAGTTTTAACACAATGGCACATAATTAAACATAAGAGGTTCACTGTGGAAACTATAAAGTAGCGATGACTAACCCTGGTCTTGGAGCCATTGTCCTGCTTGTTTTCCAACCATCCCTGTGCTGCCTATTGCTCCTGACCTGAATCAGGTGTGTCCAGCCAATCACAAGCTGCAAGTGCAGGGGTGGTTGGGGAAACGAGTAGGAAACTTTGCTTGACAGAATGTGGGACCCTACCATGAACCGTTCTACGGTCATGTCCGCTGGGTTGGTGCTGGTTGGCTTTTAGCTATAAACATCAACATCATACAGTCCCATGCTCAGTAAATTATTTTCCATTATATATATAGACAAGTCTGTAGTTTGTCACACAAGACATACAATTTAGATGCAGCATTGAGATTTATATCCAAGACTACTTCTTTTTTTTTTATAGCTTGTGACAGCCCATCACAAACTTCTGAGGGCAACAAGTTAAATTATTCTTCATTACAGTACATTAGAATTGGATATAGGAGAAAAAAAAACATCAACAGAAAATACTGAAATAGTACACCATGCTGGAGCCTTTTATTTGTCCTGGATGATTTTATTTTTATGTTCAAAGTACAGGATAACAAGTAATTTTACGTAAAACAGAAAATAAACAGAAAGTTAATCAGAATGGTTGGTGTTTAAATTGATATCTGTATTTGGATATCATGCTAAATTGTAATTGTACAATAAGGCAAATAATGCAAATTTTCATCTGTATGTTTTTTTTTTCTTAAAACATTTCTTACTAGTAACACTCTTCTAAAATTGTGGGGATGGGTGATTGAAAACCATATAATGAAATCTGTAGAATAATCATTATACCTGAATTGGCAGTTGATAAATAATTTAGTTCTGTGACGTATTACTGATGTCGCTGTTTTCATGTGTCTGGGAAAAGGACATAATTGAAGTGCGAGCTTGGCCATACAGTTACTTCAGAATCTGATTATATGTAATATAATCTAATAGTCTTGCTTTAATTTTAATATGGATAAGTCTCAAACTTCACAACTCGCATAACTTTATTATGTATGTAATGATAAAATGACTGGGATTTTTTTTGGGTTCACTTTAAGACATAGTGGCTGTCTTGCAATCATTATCATGCTAAATGTGTGACCAGAATTTTCCATCTTCCATCAGTAGTTGTGTGCAGATGCTGTAACATTAGCTCATTGGTGTGCCATTTCCATCAAAACAATCACCAGCATTTGATAGTTTGTATAGTGTGTACTAAAAGGCATTTGTAGGCATTTCATGCAGTACTTTATATCAATATTGGACTCGGGAACAATTTCCTGAGCACATGATGCAGTGGCAGAAAGGAAGGGCATGTGAGGTTTGTGAAATGTGCTTTAGAAGCATAATGTATGTGTGGTAGACACAATAAGTGGCAGCATTTGAGGAGGTGATAGCAGGAAGATGTATGTCATGTTCCCTTGCTTCTGCACAGTTGTGTACCTAGCCTCTATCACTGACAAACATAAGGCTCTGCAGGCTCTTATCTGGGCCTACCACAAGCAGCCAGCTGTCCCTGCAATGCAGTGTTTCACAAATGGATATAGGAGACACACTTCCATCTAGACTAACTACTTCTTATACAACTTATTTTTTAATATTTTCTTATCTTATTAGCCATAACACTGGCCCTGTTGCCTGTTTTGTGTAGTAGTTTTGAAAGAGGTCAGATGTAGATTGGAGTATCTGCAAGACTTGAAGATAAGTAAAAGGTAAATCATAAGCGTCAGCCCCCTTAAAGTCTTTAGACGGTATTAAATGTTAACAGATTTGATTCACATATGTCTTGCATATTTTCTCTTGTCTGTAATGGGTAGTAGGCTAATGTTTAAACATATCTTTATATCTGATGGCAGGTTGTCATCCAAGGTTGTTTCACTGGCTGAACCACTCATCCATTTTCTTATTGAATTGTATTAGAAGTGATTGTTATATTTGAAGTAATGTAGAAAGAAGCAATCTAGGCTATTTATTCACTCTCACTTATTTTCACTTGAAGTGAAAATGAGTATGTTGTCAGCAAGCTTTACTTAATTATATTCGGGCAATTTATCTCATTATCCCTGGCAGATCCTCTCCAGGTCCATCAGGTCCCGTGTAAAGAGGTTAAACTGCAAGCTTCAGGTCTCTCATAGATGTTCTGTGGTTAAGTCTAATTGTTGTTTTAGACTGTATCGTTGGGTCATTGTCATGCTGAAAGATGACCCCTTACCTACTCTCCATTTGTACACTGTCTATTTTGTATTTGTATTTCCCTCACTTCTGAACAGTCTTGAGTCTCTGCTTTTTCTGTCCTAGAAGGATTGTTGGCTTCTCGGTCACCTCCCTTAATAAGACACCTCTTACCCAGTCACTTAGTTTGGCCTCATGGCCAGCTCTAGAAAGAGTCCTGCTGGTTTCTGACATGTTACAATGATGTTAGTGAGGCCAGAGAGTTCCTGGGAGTTTTTGTAATAGGTTTTATACCCTTGTCCTCATCTGTGCGTTATGGCAATTTTAATTGGAGTAATTGCAGTAGGCGTACCCTGTTATTTTGTTGACATGTTTTCAGTGTCTGTGTGGCAGCAGACACTGTTGCTGGTCCTCTGGAACTCTTTCCAGGGGAACAAAACAAAAACCTAGCGTTCTACATGGACAGGACTAGATTGTGATGAAGTAAAGGCAGTCCACCAAGGTCTTAATGTTTAAGACCTTTTGTGGGATAGAATTTGGTTCTCCTGTACCCTGCCTTTTGTGCTGGGGAACCTCCAGTTTTCCCACAATCATGTGACTGCTGCTGAGTGAAAAGTACCTTTTTTGTAGTGTGGCTTATGTGCTTCTTTGAGAACGTAAGCCTGACTTGAGACAATGAGAAAGTAGCTATGCTTTCACATTGTTCTGTTTTTGGGACACGGTCACTTTTAATTCTGTATTTTATCAGGGCCCACCAGGAAACCACCCCTCAACTGATTTTGACAGGATCACATCCACAGCTGAAGTGAAATGCATATATGCCCATATTTACAGTGGGTATCTAGTCCTTCACTGCACAATTTTGAGTGTTTCAATAAAAGTATACACTGCCTGCCCTTGACTTGCAGTTATTAAGACTTAAGTGAATTAAAGTTAATTGTGGAAACTGCAAAGGCCCACTTTTGTTTGCCCATTTACCATCTAAATAAGCAGTTGAGACAGCATGTCCCCAGTCAAGTTGCCACCATTAAACGTTTCTTGAAGGACATTTTAATGAAAATCTTCCAAACCTTGTTGGGTAGTAACAGTTAAATTGTGTTGGCATCAGTCAAGATTTAAGTTTCGTATCTATTCTGGAGAATGAATATAGAATCTCTAGTAAAATATTTAGTTTATCAGTTTACAAGCTAGTTTTTAGGTGAGTTTGTACAGGAATTCTCTATATGCAGGAGGCCATTTTGTACATGTGCACTGTTCTGTTAAACAGGGTTGGAGCAACAGTGAACTGGAGATTGTAGTTTCGCATAGAGGATAGCATTTCGGTGCTGTTGTATTAGGTCCTGTCATGCTGTAGGACTAGGTTACAGGAATAGGAGCCAATGAAACTAAGGGAGCGCTGGGTTTTGTTCCCTCCTGTTGTGCTTCTGTGGTGACATCTGTACATTACTAAACTTCTCATCTTCATGTTTTATAGCTGGCAGATTCAGTCTTTGTACTGCATTTTAGGAAATTAAGCCCACTAGTACAGGACAACAGATGTGACCACATGACGTTTATTTTTATTACCTTTCTCGCCGTTAAGTCAATCCTATTAGATGTAGTGTCAAATGGTGAGTATGGTGCGGGCAAGATTGTCAGAAGCAATTTAGTGGGGAATAAGGACAAACAGAGGTGTGACTGGAGGGTTAATGTTTGTCAGTTGGATTCACAATTTGTGTCCTCTCTGGCCCTTTAGCCAGCCATGTCACCTGAGCAGCTTGAACTCAAGGCTCCACTCCTGCATAGTCATGTTTTATTCAGCACAAGGACAATATTGGAAAATCATCCTTTGCAGACAACCTGACCTGAGCAAATAATCTAAGTTGGTTATCCCATCTTTCACAGAGCCCCCCTCACACTCCCCAGAGACCTAAGTAACAGAGCACACCAGGAACTCCATATGATGACAGGCCACAGATTTAACATCCATTATTTAGCTGCAGGAGCAGTACGGTTAAAATATACAGGCCGTAGTATGGGAATTTACTAAGTCAAGCACTGTCGTCAAATATTAAAGCCATCGTTTAGCTCATAAAATACATAAAAACTCAACTTTAAAAAGCACTTTTGATCACCCCCCCCCCCTTCATTAAAAATCTGTAAAAGGACGTCCTTGATCTAAAATATTTTTAGAGACCTATCTGTGATGGCATGATTGTAAGTAATCCACCCTAACCTTTTTCATAACTAGTTATGCATTAAAGGTTATTGGAATTAGAAGAAATTAGAGCTGTTGTTCATACCACTGTTAACATTTCTCATTTCACCGATGGGCTACGAAACACTTCGCACTTCCTAGTAAAAGTTAAAAGGTTGCAGGGTTCCTCCATTCCAGTCATACTGCACCTGTTACCTGGTTGAAAACAGGAAATGGAACTGCAAACTATAGATAAGTCTTATCTGGCCAGACACAGACAGCTATTTGTCACAACCCTGTGAGAAGAGATACTCCTCCTCTTGATAACCCTCATCTTGCATTAGATTGGTTTTAAAGCAATCTTTGACTTTGTGATGGAACAAAAGAAAATTCAATAAAATGTGTTTATGTTGGTGGTTGTAATGTATGTCTACTATAACTTGAACTATGAATAATTGTTTCCCCAGATGGTGGTAGCACAATATTTTAATCTGAATGATACCATAATGTACATATTCAGTCTGAAAATATTTTTACAATCTCACTCCTCATTAACTATATGCTAGTTGTTTATGGCAGGTGTGTAGCCTAATCATAGATTTATTCATCCAGGGAAAGGCCAGCTATTTGAAATGTAATTAGAAAAGTGAGAACATAAATGTCCCAGCTTAAAACTGTGTCATAGGCAGCTTCTGACCCACAGAATCTCCTTGCAACAGGCTTGTCCCAAGTGTAATTTAAGATGAATGTGACTTAAGACAATCTTGACATTTTGGGTTTAGTTTCAGTTATTTCTTTTATTTTTTTTCCCCTCCCTCTAACAAAACAAGAATGTCACTGGCCTCATGGAGTGATACACTGGGATGTTAAACATTTCAGCCAGACTCACTCTCTTATGGAAAAGCATTATAATGTCATAGTTGAAGATCGGGGAACTTCCTCCCAGATGTTGGACAGGCATGCAGGAAAGTTAATTGTTCATGAGTCATGACTCCTTTCTTCTAAGGAAGGGATTGTAAGTTTGAGGGGTTATTCCTTTGTGTTGCTGTTTTTTTTGTTTTGTTTTGTTTTTTGCCCTTAACTGGAATTGGAGTTTACTAGGAACTACACTGTGTGGGAGGAGAGGATAGAAGATCTGTTGGGATACTTATGGGAAGAGAAGGGTGTTAAAACATGGTTTGGCTTAAGGCCAGAACAAGACATTTGTCTGGATGTCACACTAAAGGGAGATGATGTGTCCTCATCTTGCTTTCAGTGTTTATCAGATAATTGTGTTTACACAGTGATGGGATGCCCTGTAATTTCAGGTTTGAGTAGCTGTCCCAAAAGCAACTTCCAAAGGATGCAACTCGAACTAGAAACAGGGCAACTTAGAATGTCCTAAAGATCCTTACACTTAATTCACTGACTGATGGCAAAACAGTGGAAGAACAGCTTTCAGTGGTAATAAATTTGGTTAATGGACAAACCTTTTTTTTCGAAGGCAGCACTCCCCCAGCCTGTGGATTTCTACTTTAACTAGCTGTTACTTGAAATAATTCTGGTCTGCCCTGCCTGCTCTTTCCTTGCTCAGCTATGCTTTTCCACATGCTTTGCATAGCCTTTCAGATATTACAAAATACAATTTAAAAAAAAATGAAGCAAAACCTCTAATCACAAATCATTGAAATTCAGTGGGTTGGAATTTGTCTGCACTGCTGCCAGTGATGTTCTAAAAAGTCTGTTATAAAAGTTACATACTTTAGCTTTAAGTATGTGAGCCACACTGTTTTGTTCAAATAGCCCTCTTATCTATTCAAAACCAAACCTTCTTTTTTTTTTTTTCTAAATTTATGTCTGTATGTGGGGATGTTTGTTTCATTGTCTTTATCCTACCTGTGCATTTCTTTTCAGGAGCTGTTGGGTGTGCTTTGCCACAGATGAGGATGACCGCACGGCAGAGTGGGTACGTCCATGTCGCTGCCGTGGCTCCACTAAGTGGGTTCACCAGGCCTGTTTGCAACGCTGGGTCGATGAGAAGCAACGAGGCAACAGCACAGCACGTGTCGCCTGTCCACAGTGCAACGCTGAATACCTCATCGTCTTCCCCAAGCTGGGTAAGTGACATCTCAAAGGATAAAATTAGGGCTTATAATTAATAGCAGGGGCAAGATTTCTGTCTTTGTTGAAATCTTAAAACAAATATTGATAGAAATATTAAGCTGGCACACAGCTTCCAATACTGTGTTGAGTGTGCAATATACAGTATGGTACTATAAAGAAAGTGGAAAAAGATAAAGGTACACTAAGAAAATGCCAAAAACCCAACTGGTACATCGGATTTTAATTTGGTGCACTCTCAAAATGTCATGACGACTAATTTTCTACCAGCTGTCAACACTGAAGCAGCTTTATAGAGCAAATTTCCCTGTAAACAGACTCCTGAAGCTCTTCTTTGAGAGCACTCTTAATAGCTACTGCCTGTAACTGTATCCAAAGCTCTAAGAGTCAGCTCAGTTTGTCTTGCCTGAGTGCATGTTTATTTACTTCAGAGCCAGCATAGGTTCTGTGGTGATCTGGGTAAATATTTCCTTTCAGCCTGACGAGGAACAGAGTGGTGCTCACTTGTAATGCAGCCTAGCTCCAGGCTGATGGACCAACAGCAGCAGTTTAGAGAAGCAGCTGCTTCAATTATTCTCACACGTCAGAGTGACGAGGGCTTCAATTGTTCCCAAACACCAGCTATGACTCAGCAGAGTGAAAATACACTGCCGTTCTTTTTACCCAGCTACTGTTCGCTTTTTAGTTGTCTCGGATATTTATATTAAACGTCCCAGTGGCTGACTTGTCCTCATCTTTTCTTATTTAGCACTTAGCAGTGATGGGGTTTAATCCCTTTTGAATTTTTACTGCCAAATATGAAGACTTGATCATATTTAAGGTTAATAGATCACAGATATCTCTAGGTTAACCATGAGGGACTGGACACCTGCCATCTCAAACTCAGAAGTTGCGATTTGAGACAGGAGCTGGCTTGAAGACAATGTTGGTCTGCAGGCCTGGCCTGGTTGGTAAACAGGTTCATGTATATTTATAGTGACTGAGGCTGTGCTGTCACTCACTTTGGTGATATAAGCAGAAGGTTTCAGCTCACCTTCTCCAGAGACTCTCACTGCCTCATTTGGAAAATAATCCTGTGTATGTCTGTATCTTCCTCTAAGTGCTGATTATTAGCACCTGTCAGGTCACTGAGTATTTCTGAATGTGTCCGTCAGGCTCTTCCCCTTTTTTGTGTTTAAGGTTGAGTTTATTGGTTTGCAGCTCCAATGGACTGACTGGTGTACTAGCAACCATTAGCTTAGGGTTGGGCAAATACACGATAACAAGATCTATTGCAAAATAATTTTTCCTCGATAGAACTTTTAGACTGGTCAATACATCTTTGATGGATCCCATTCCATTCATGTTTTGAGACAAAAATTCAGTGATGGAGAGAATAGTGCTGCATGAACCAATCATGTCGCTTGTAAGGTTACTGCCAAGTTGGGTTGATGCTGTAGTATCAGCTGTTAGCAGCACACGTGCTAATGATTTGGCTACTGCAACCATGCGCATCAGTACATTCAAAGAAAGATAAGAGATGAGATAAGAGAAAATGTTAACATAACTCAACAGTGTTGCAAAAGATGATGTTGAAAAAAAGGGTCAGAAGATTAGTAGTGAAGAGAGATTCTGGCTCTGGCTATACTTGTCACACAGAGAAGCTCTGTACACGGAAAACTGCATCAAAAGCATGTTTTGACAAAGATGGGTAATACCCATGTTGCCTTAAACGCTGCTAAAAATGGTTAATTTATTAGGGGAATTGTGCAACTGGTGTTTTTATATTTTTCTTATTTAGCAGTTTTTAGTTTTTATTTACTTATGACAATTTTATTCTACCAAAATGATGCACTCTAATTATGTTGTACAATGTCCATAGTTATTCTTATTCTTTTTATTCTTAATCTTTACCATCTAAAGCAGTATCCTCATGTAGAGCATGCATAATGCAAGATGTTACAGTCCTAGACCCAAGCAGGTGCTGGTGGTTCCCCTAAAATAACAGTTTGAAAAACCAGTGCAACAACAGATGTAATTTTGTCCACTTTCCAGCTCCATGTCTTACAACAAAAAAACCAAACTGAGACAGTGATATCCCACACGTATTGGCCTACTTCATTGCAAAAGACATACCAGTAAGCATGATCAAAATAAGTAAAGGAGTAAAAAGGAAGCTTTAAGCATGACTGAAGTAGTCATTTGACTTGTATCAAGATAAATATCAACCTGATCATTTACATGTTTGTGTACACTATAACTCCTAAAATGAATCCCAATACAGAAGAGAGAAGCAAAAACTTGTGCAGTGATTCATTGGGCCAGAGGTGGAGCTATATCTGAGTGGTTGCCAGTCTGTATTGTAGGCTCTCTGACAGTCTGGGTTTTATTGGATTTGTATGTAGCTGTGAGCATTTGTTAAAAGAATACTTAAATGTTACTGGAGAAACTGGACAAATCTATTGTGTATATTTTTATTTTGTTGTATTACTTGCTTAATATCTGACCTAAAAACAGATACTAGCTAAAGCTAAATTAAATTTAAAATGTATTTAATGTAAGGGCCACAGAAACTTTGCTATTACCCCGAAATGGACATACAAACATCTTTCTCCCAGTACCTGTTTGAAGTCATGATTTAGACACATTGCCTCAGTGTGCCACATTACGACGTCTTTGTGGTTATAATTGCCCAGCTTTTATTTTTATAACAGCCGGTTATAACAATGATGTACAGCCCACAAGGTAAAATGTTTACTCTCAGGCTCATCAGCTCCTGTTGCCTACACCAGATTTTGTTCATTTTGTCATGTGTATGAATGCTCAAGTGGTTTAGCCATCAACAACATAGCATTGTGATGCATGGGCTAAAGTTTTATTTTGTAAGTGAACTTCCCCTTTACTGTGGCTGAACTGCTAAGTGATGGCGCCCCTAGAGAATAATACAGCAGCCATCTGCTGCCATGGCTCTGCATATATTGATGCCTTTATACAAGTAACCAGAGGCTTGTTACCTTTTTTGATTTAGCTCTGTAAGCTACATGTCCAAGTTGCTGCCTTTTTAAAGAGGGTTTTGCATATTCTGGAGTCCATATTATTCATAATTTTGGGTTGATATTTTTATTCTACCTTACTGAAGTTCTGGATGGTTTCCAATTCAAGAAACAACTTATTTTTCTTATAATTGGTCCTTATGCAGTATCTCTCTGAACCTGTCTGCAATGCTGAGGTAAAAACTTAACAGTACTGGGCAGGTTATGAAAACAGTTGTCCTTAAGTGATCAAAATGTATAAGACTGTATCCACTATTGTAGTGATGGTATAGATGAGGAACATCACAGGGAAGTCTTGTGACCATGTATACAGAGTAGACTGATGTGCAGAATTGGTTTTATGCTCACCCTCTGTTTTGGAAATTTAAAATGGATGCACATCACAACAGTTAAATACCAAACTCCCTCCTTAACATTGTGAAGTGCAAATATTAGTGTTTTTCATTAGTTTTATTCATTGTACTTGATCATTTAATTTAACTTGATGTCTCAAGTTTTTTTGGTTTAATAATTCTTACAGTGCTGCAAATGGCATTTTTTAACCAGCTTGGTTAAGAGATTGATGGAAGTACAGTCATTGAAGGTAAATTTAAAAAGTCTTTATTTTTCAGTGTTAAATGTAGTGGTGCTCACTGTAGTAATTGGTTATAAATAATTTTGTGTTGGAATATCATACTTGCAGCCTTTTGTTAAGTCATCTCAACTATCTGCTCTGGTAGATGAATTTGTTCTCTTAAATTGAGTTAATTTTGCTAGAGAACCACTGAAGTCAAATTATTTGAAGTGACCACTATTTTGATTCCCCATCCCATTTGAAAGTGTCAGAGGTGGCAAGAGAGGTGGACAGTGATGCTGGTTGTGTGGTAGAGAAAAGTGGAAAGGAAACTAGGTCACAGGAGGAGCCAATGAGCAACTCAAGGCCTGACAGCAGAGAGGAACAAGTGTCAAGATGCTCCTGTTCTGTTGAGTCCATGAAATTGCACTGATCACCAGTGTTTCTGTGACTTAAGCATCATTAGAACTTTACATTTTAAAGAACAGGATGTACTTTAGACCAGAGACATTTAGAGCACGCCATGCAAACATTGCAGCCTGAGTTGCTAATTTTGCGTCTCTGGCATGTGTGATGTCCAATCAAATGCTGCTTGCGAAGCATTAAGGTTTGTTACTTGTACTTAAACTGGATTTTTAGTTCTTCTACTTAATTATAATTGTTTGCAGTCTTTGACATTCAGCACATTGTTCAGGAAATAACAGTGCTGAAACCTAAACCAGAAGTAATATCTCACATTTGCATTTGAACGTTTCACAGATGGCTGATATGCACTTCAGAAGAGTAAATTTGCCAGCATTGTTGACTGAAGAGTTTCATTGTGTAGTTGCTCGACATGCTGTGCATTGGTGAACTTTATTGAACAGGAGTAGTTCTGTGTTTTGTTTTGGGTTTTTTTTTTGTTTTTGTTTCTACATCACTGCTGCAGTGTTCTTTCACATTTAAATCCAACCCTGTTTTCTTTATTATAGTTGTACAGTTTTTTTTTTTTTTTTTTTTTAAACAGGTTTACAGAATCCTTCCCTCAGCATCAAACTCAGCTTTGCTCGGAGGACAGTGCGTCCTTGCTGCTTCTTTACTGACTCTATATGTAAAGAATAAACAAGCTATCTGGAACAAAAAAAGCTATTCCCCCCCCCCCCTTTTAATTATCTTAATTTTGGAATCTGCTGCCAGTGGCTGAAATGAATTGCTCAGCTCTTTGTCCTGCCAGTTGCCATTAAGGGCAACCCAGCTCCAGCTGGCTGTAATGCTAAGGCAGAGTGAAAGCAGAAGGGATTCCAACAATGTCATCAAAATATGTCATTGATGTGCTCAAGCATTGCAAGATCGATCTGGTCATCAAACACAGGTGCAGTAAAAGGGAGACCTGGAAAGCATCAAAAGACTGGCAGTATATGAGAGAGGGAGAGATGCAGTTTAGAATTACTTCAAAAATGAGAGCGGTATTTCCGTTGAGTATTAAGTAGCATTAAAAGACCCAAATGCTTTAGTTGCTTCAGTTCCTTTAAGTGGGCTGGAGCGCTGCTGTCTAAACAAAAGGACCTTTGGCATAGGCTGTTCTAAACTCAGCTTTGCAGCATGGTGGTATTCAGCTGTAGGAAAAGGTGTACAGCTCATACCAGCAGGAATGTGTGCAGCTTGTAGCAACTGCAAGTATGGTTGACAGCCTCACTGTGGCCTGGCTATAAAAACAGCTTGATAAAGTCCCTTATGTCCGAACTGTAAAACTCATAACCTCCAAAATAACCGAGTGGCCTCAATTACTTTTAGAAACACACTTGATCAGTGGATGTGTAGGCTATTGTAAATATTGTAGCCACTACTGTGGTCTCCCTTACACTCATAAATATGCATCTGTTGTCTGCATTAACTGTCATCCTCCTATATGTGGACTTTGTTAATGCAGAGTTGCCCTTATCTTGAAATGATAGAAGTCTTGTATGCAGGCGTTTAGTTCTTTTGTACCAGCTGTACCACTAACTTTGTATAAGGTAAGATGATAAATGTATCAACACGTTGCCGACGTGGCCAGAGAGGAAAGTGGTCGTGAACCAAGTCCTGCTTTCACAATGATGACTCGCCACTGTTTGCCACTTCACAGAATTATTTCTCAACCCGTGACGTGTCAAAAACCTTTTTTTAAAAAGGGATTATAAATGTTACCATTCTCGAGAGACGAGCCTGTCTCTCAGTAAAGCCTGTTGAAATGACCTGTGAACCACTTTTAAAAATAATACAGTAATGAATATAAAATATGCAGTTGGTCCACACCTGTGGATAATCAGTTTAGCAGCTCAAACAATACTGTCAGACTATTTGTTTCTGCAAGCAAGAGTTAAATTCTCAACCTAGAAGGTAAACTTTAGTACCACCATTGATTTTAAGCTTACACTCCAGCCACAGGAGTAATTTTTTTTGCCCCATTATATCTGTGGTACTCCAACTATCTCTCTAGCTGACTTAATTGTCTGCTAGAAAAGGGAAATGTCTGCTTCTTGGTATTGCACTCATATCAAAGACTCAATGTTTCATGTTTCATACTGTGGCCGATATGCCACACTGCATATCTGCCATGAGAGCACAGTAACTAAACAGCTGTTTTTGGAAGAGCATTTTCAGGCCGTGTAGGGGCAACATTGATTACAGTTTGAGAAAATAGGTTTTCAGGGCCCTTAAATCCAGACTGCTGTATGCTGCAGATCTCATCTAGCAGTTAGTTGTTCACTGCAACACATCAATGGCCAGCGCTGTGTTCTGTGCTCGGTCCCTCTGGAATCGTCCCCACCCCGCTCTCCTTCCACTGACTCCTGGGCTAGTTATTAATAGACTGTGGATGGGTCTGAGTGAGGAAATCAGGTTGCCTCCCTGTAAATATTGCATGATTTCCCTCGAGTCAGCCTGGAATGCTACAGAGGAGGATGCACCAGAGAATTTTTCAAGTTCTGAATGGGAGGGAACTGCTCCAAAGGCAAGTTTGGACTTCAAATTAAGCCTCATTGCACGCTTGTTAAGAACTAGCCCAGTTGTTTTAATCTTGGTGGAACCTGCCTGAGAGGCCTCCTCCCTGTCTGTCAATACAACCTGCCTGCTGCAAGCTTTGTTACAGGAAGAAACTTAACTTTGACGTGACCGTGTTGTCACTTTTCTTGTTGCACTGGAAAATGCCAGACCACATGACATTTATAGTGAGAGCTTCCTTGTGTGTAGAAGTTTATTTATGGTTATTTTAATAAAAGTAATTCAGCCACTGGAGAGAAATGGAACCTTTGTTGTTACAGGTCACGGTTTGTTTAGTTTTTATTTTTGGTCCCCTTGGCAGTCCACCTGTCAGCTTGACGCCTACACAAGAGTAGGACACCCAAACATTAATGCTAGATGTGTGGGTGAATGCTTTTTTTTCAAGTACTTGTTTTACCAGCAAGAGTCACATGACCCTCACTGTAATAGCTCAGTTTAGTGGCTGATAGTCTAGTTTAGTCTGTATTGCACACAATATGTTCCACTTTGCTCCATTAGTGGGCCTGAAGAGGATCTGCAGTCTTCTTGGACATGTTTATCAATTGTGAATTTTATTAATTTACACTCAACCAAAATTAGTCACTTTGTTTTGGTCATTGTTCAAAACTGCTATTGCAAGAAATGAAAATATGAGATTCAAAAGATGTAGTGATTTAAAAAGTTCCTACTTCCACAGGTCCCGTTGTCTATGTGCTGGACCTGGCTGACCGGCTCATCTCTAAGGCTGGACCATTCGCTGCAGCAGGGATCATGGTGGGCTCCATTTATTGGACTGCTGTGACGTACGGAGCTGTCACTGTGATGCAGGTACAACCAGTCATCTTCCTTCTCAGAGGTTTCAGAATGTTGTCCAGTCAAGGTTGTGACTTTGACTTTACCTGTGTGCTGGCAGATAAAATCAATGTAATGCAAATGTATGTCAAAGTACTGGTCACATTACTATAATATGATCCTCCATTACTTGTTTAAATTATTTTTAATTTTTAACTGAACCAGTTTAGTTCTCTGCTATAGTTTTCTACTCTCTTCCCTCTGTTCAGGTGGTTGGCCATAAGGAGGGACTGGATGTTATGGAGCGGGCTGATCCTCTGTTCCTGCTCATTGGTCTGCCCACTATCCCAGTCATGCTGATCCTCGGAAAGATGATCCGCTGGGAGGACTACGTCCTGCGTCTGTGGAGGAAGTACTCAAACAAACTGCAGATCCTGAATAGCATCTTCCCAGGTCAGGCCATACACCCAGATGCATAAAAAATTATATTGAATAAATCTTAATATATTTCAAACATAAAACATTTTTGTTTTCAAAAGACAGTACTACATACAGGTTAATGCTATGATATATAAAATTGCATATAGTTAATCTTGTTCGTGGCTCTTCTGTTCAGGGATTGGCTGCCCAGTTCCTCGTATCCCTGCAGAGGCAAACCCTCTGGCCGACCATGTGTCGGCCACACGGATCCTTTGTGGTGCACTTGTGTTTCCCACCATCGCAACCATTGTGGGGAAGCTCATGTTCAGCAGTGTCAACTCCAACCTGCAGAGGACCATCCTGGTGGGTACAGCCAGAAACTCCTTATACATCAACATAGAAAATGTACAGACATGTAGCAGGTGCAGTTTGGGAGCTCTACAGTGCATTAACCTTCCTGCTACCGTTACGCCTCAATTCAGAGATTCTAGTTTACACTCAGTACATTTAACAGCTTTATTTGCAAGGTATCGGCATATTGTGATTATATGTGCAAAGCATATGATCATAGCAAGGTAACATTAAGATGAAGCTGACTCAACATTGACCAGCTACAACTGAAATGAATTAATCCTGTAATGTGATAATAGAAGAATGAAGAGCACTTTAATGATTATTTGTGAGTACTTGGATTTAGTCAGTCCTACATTTACACAGTTCTCACTGCTGTGAAAACACGTGAAATGTGTATTGATCCACAGCAAAAAAGAAATGTTCCCAACAAATACATCTAGTGTTGTTTGACCTTAAGCTAACACTGGTGACAAGCTGTTGAAGACTTGTCTTCAGTAGGAATCGGCACAGATTGGGAATCTCTCAAGTCTCCTATAAGCAGTCACTTGGGTCACTCTCAGTATAGATATATGAAGGGATGCAAGAAATGGACGTGACACAGTCTTTGGTGGTTCAGCTGTCAGCCTGTAGAGTTCTGTGGTAAATGTTAGTTTGTATTTGCCTGTATACTGTCCAAATCTTTAGGAAGCACAGATGCAGAGCATTGTTACTTTGAATTTGTACATTTGAATTCAACAGCTTGACAGATGTTTTATTAAATCACTGGTTGCACTGTGTTGGCTATTTAATAGACTGATTAATGCATTATATTTCTTAGTAGAAATTATTAAACCAAATTCATCAACCTGCACAGAAATAACAGCCTAATTTTACTAAATGTAAATGATGGACAATAAAAATGCTTCAACGTCAACAGGCTGTAAATGAATAAAATGAAAAAACTCAGTTCTTCAGAGCTGATATGAGAAACCTGTATCTGGATTTGTACTTCTGGGCACCTGGAGTAGAAAAGCCAGGAGATTTGCTGAGAGTAAGAAAGGTGTGGAAGCAAATCCACTAGGTGGTGAAAGGTCTGTGTTGAGCTGTTGTTTTAAGACCTTATTTAAACAGTCTCGTTTCCCCCCCCTCTCATCATAGGGAGGCATCGCCTTTGTGGCCATCAAGGGGGCGTTTAAGGTGTACTTCAAACAGCAGCAGTACCTGAGACAAGCCCACCGCAAGATCCTCAATTTCCCTGAGCAGGAGGAGGCGTGAGGAGGCTGCACAGGACGACCTGATGAACTGAATACCCACCTCCTTTAGGAGTGGTGAGAAAGGAGATCAGAGTGGCACACTGAGCAGGAAGTGCTGGTGAAACAGACTTGAGATCAGTCACCCTCATTTACCTACTCCTCACCCCCCACCCCCTTTGACGCTGACCTTCTACTCAAGCATCCGGACCACCACCACTACATTGTTTTTAAACTCTGACGCTCTCGTTTGGTGACGACGGATAAGACTTGCAGACACAGATCGGCGCATGTTTGCAGTTAAACGCTCACGTTAACACACCACCACATCTTTCCCAAGAACTCGTGCAGAGTGGATGTGTTTTCAACAATCACATAACTAAAACTTATTGTATTTTAAAGAACAGTGCAGGGCATGTGTAATTAGAAAGTTTTATAATAATAAATGATTGTTTTATAATTATTTTGCAGATTTGAAAAAGTCCCATTTGCCAATGTTGGGTTTCTATTGAGTGATGTTCAGTGTATGGAATGTATTAATTATTAAACAATAAAAAGTGTTTAACAATTGTTTGTCATGATGCAGGACATTAACCACAGTCAGGCTGACCTAGTCTAGATCTAACCCACCACAGATCTGAACAGTGTGTTTTCAGACCCTGTACTATTCACGGGGTGTTTTAGTTTTTCATTTTCTCCTTATTTCCGTTTTACAGACTGCTCTGCTGTGGTGTACAGTCTCTACCACATGTGGCTAGTATGGATGTTTGTGCTCTTTGCAGAGATGTGGCATCCTACAGGAAGCTTTTCTAAAGCTTCAGATGGTTCAGATGTGGCATTGGATGCAGAACCTTTCTGTTAGTGATGAAACAAAACAGATAAATGGTGGTTTGGACTGAAGCTTTTTCCATGTTTTTCTTTTTTTAACATGTGACAACTGAACTGTTGTGATACTCACACTGGGGTTGGTGCAGATCTTTAGGATGGTAGCAGCTGATGTGCTGGCAGGTTTTTTGTTGACAAAGGATCGGTTCACCCAAATGACACCATGAAGTTGTGCTGATAGTCTTGGTTTTGATTTCTGCTTCTACTACAGCACTTTAAAATGGGGATTTGGAAAAAAATCTTAAAATATTTGTCTAATGTATATTACCAATATGTAAAGGCTAATAGAACATTAGAAAAGCAATTGAACTGTCAAATCCCAGGAGAATACTAGACTGAATCTGCATCGGACATGAGTGCAAACTGTTTTTATAATTTGAGCCGACTCAATTCTATATAGAGAATATTTGAAATCAATTTTACTGAGTTTGTTGTTAATCTGTAATTGTTGCTGACAGGCTACATGAGAACCTATATTGTGACTTCCTGTGGAAAAGCGTCACATGAATATTTAACCTGCACATGTAAACTGTGCCTGCTTTACACAAGCTCCCTGATGCATTCACTGTCAAATCTCGACTCTGCCAAAAGAGACAAAGTGTAAACAGTTTGTACAGATGTTGCTTCTGACTTCTATGGTATCAGCTCTGTGAATAAATGTATTTTTTCCAAATGGTTTCCATGTTTTGAGACTGTCAGCAAGCACCAGAAACACACACATGGTTCCAATCAGTTGTTTATTAATTAGAAACACGCAGGAGACAATAAAAAGAACTCAATATCAGCACTCGCATTACCGACCCGTGACCGCAAACCAACCTAATCTGCCTTGAAAGACAGCCAGAAATAAAAGCAAGGTTCTGAATTTCTAAACCAATCACTAGGTACCTCATAAGATAAAGAGAGCACGGCCCACCCAAGCCTGATATGTAGTGTTCCATTTCTCCTGTACACCGCTTGAAAACCACTTTGTCACTGCTCCCAGACGATGTTGAGCTACTGCCTGCGGAAGCCAAAGACTACCTGAGGCCTGCTGTTGCTGGTGGTTCTTTGGGTTTTAACCACAATGAAATGGCTCCTTTTAACACAGTCTAATGGAGGAGGGCCTTATGTGTGAATAAGGGAAGAAAAAAACAAAACAAAAAAAAAAAACCCTGAAATGGTTTTGAGCCAACATAGTAAAATGCTGGAATACATTGGAGAAGCTATATAAATATAAATATAAAAGCCTGACCTGAGAGCAGGTGTGGCTGGGCAAGGGGTGAAATTCTAACTCAGATTTGTTTGGCTGTGGTTTGGAGTGGTTGGCAGCTCCATCATTGAAGCTGGATAGCACCTGAGGAAGCAGGTCACGCTCGCACCGACATCACCGTCAACTCACCACCAGCCTCTCAGAACACGCAGCGGACACGGGAGCCCGGGATCAGCGTGGGTCCAGCATCACGTCTCATTCTGCTTCACACTCGTCTCTGTTCACATCGTTATGTTTATTGCTTAGTGAGAGAAGTGCATATATTCAGAACAACAACAACAAAAAAGTCCAGACTGGAGCTTTTCTCCGACCCCCCCACGCCCCTTCTGACATCAACATGAAAGGTTTCTTTTCAGAGAAGGCGGCTAGCTGCATTTTTGACATCTATGCCAATGAACAGTCCAGCAATTTAAGAGGGAGAGGGTGTCAGATCCTGATCCTGGTGTCCTGGATCAGACCAGGAGCAGCCAGATTCAAACTAACTTATGTTCCCCTGGAAAGGCACAAGCTGCAGAAAGTCTCACACACAAACATGACGTTGAAGACAAATGACAAATCGCCCCAGAGTGAAAGAAACAAACAAAAATAAATCCTGTTCTACAGCCCCTGTTTCCTCAGAGATGTACAAAAAAGAAATCATCAGAAAGGATTCGATCACATTCAGTGAACAAAGTACTAATGTAGATGACACTGATAAAAGTGGTTTTATTTTAATCAATCACTAATAAAACTGAACTTAAAAAAAAAGAAACAGCATGGAGGTAACCCCTGAGATGTCTGAATGACATACTACTGTAAAAATGCAATTTAAAAAATTACAACACTTCATGGGCGTGTTCTTTTTTTTTTTTTCCTTTTTTGTGATAAGCAATTTAAAACAGCTCCTCAAAGGCTCCCAACATTTTACCAGTTACCAAGCAAAAACATTTCAAAACTTGTGAGGATTAAAAAATCGTAATTATAAGGCAGATATTTTTAAATAAAATGGTCGTCTGACTGAGAGTGAGGGTTTCTGGAGAGTCGTGGTGCCTTCAGCAGTTACATAGCAAACATACCAGAACAACACATAAAAGAAGACCTTCATGGAGCTACCGTCTTTAGCCTCTACAGCCTCCACTTCATCACAATAAACCCGCTATCCGTTTTCAAAGCAGCACATCTGAAAGATTCAAATAAAACGCCTCCTACTGTGAAGCTTTAACTTTAACTCATTTAAAGGGATCTGACCCTTGTCTTGTTTTTCTTTTTTTTTTTAGGTCGTCTCTATGTCCTCTACAACAGCCTACACAGTATCGTGATGCGTGAGTGTTTCTCCTTTGCGGAGACTTAAACGTGAGGCGGGTCTGGTTTGACCTCTATCGTTACCACGGCTACATCGACGACCACGGCTAACTTTGTGATTCGAATACACGCATTTGTTTCCAACATCTCTTTTAGTGGCTTCAACCTGCCACATGTGTACACACGCGCGCACACACACACACACACACACACTCATGCAGGCACAGTCAGATGACAGTCTTCCCGACAGGGAGAGTGGGGTCTCTTGCGGTCACCCACCCCCTGCTTGCTGCGCGTCGACCTGCCGGCCTCGCTCACAGTTTGGCAGCCATGAAGTTGATGTGGGGCTTGGCCAGGGGGAACAGCGGCAGGCTCCTCTTGAACTCCGTCATGTCCTGGATCAGTGTGGGCTGTGGAAACAAAGAGTCAGCAGCTCAGAGTGGCAGTCCCACTGACAGGCGTCGTCACACTGTACTGCTTTGTCTGGTCCTTGGAGGTGGAGTGTGTTTGGTACGAAAAAACAAAAACAGCTACATGCACACTGTTTCCATGGTGACTAGTTGAGGTAGCCTGTAGTGTTGGCACTAACTCATCAGAAGTGTAACAAGAGCTGCTGCTGTGTCAGTCACACTAAACCCTAACTAACTAACTAACTACACTAGATCAGGGAACAGATCATTTAAAAAAAGCCTCCCCCCAACAGTCTAGTTTTCACCAATAAAAGGTGGTGCGTCTGTAGGGACTGTTTTCAGCTGCAGATCATTACAAATTTGGTCTCTAGTGAGTCTTTAAGTGAATTCCAACACACCATCATCACAGCACTGATAAAGGAACATGTGGCTAACTGCTGTGTTTTACCAGACAACACTAAAGCTCTATGGGACAAAGCAGTGAGCTACCTAATTATAACTGAGGCTGAAGTAATAGTTGTTGGTGGCATCAAGTTATTTTTGGTTTTGAAAAGAAAAATACAGATTTATTCATGAGGCAAACGTGTGTCAGTAGGTGAACCACAGTCTAAATAAAGAACATGAACATTACCTGTGGCAGGGAAGGAGCAGGGGCCAGATTGACATCATTCTGAGCAGGAAACTCTCCTACTATTGGACCTGGTGAAAGACACACACACCCACGCACATGCAGAGTGACGCACAGGTCAACGTGGCTCTGACTGAACACACTGCAGTGACGCTTGTTTCTGTCTACATATACTCACAGGAGTCCATCTCTCTGGACAGGACGTGCACGGACACTTTGTGTCTCTTCGGGGCTTCGACTGTCAGCCGATCCTGCACAGATCAAGACAGACGGGTGGGATGATGCACCAGAGGTGACAGGAAACGTTTAGTTTTTTCCTGACAAGTAGCTTCACTAATGTAACCGACATTTTCCAGAATTTCATTTATTATCCAAATGCTCACAAATAGTTCAGGTGGAAAAAAAAAAAAAAAAACATAACACAAACACATTAATCCATTGGAAACAGTAACTGGAATGATTTATCACTGTGTTCTACGAAGAACCACAGAAGAAGAGGCTCAGTGTGGCTGGGATAGCTGTGGAATTTTCCCACTGAGTCTGAGATCAGTTGTGACAGCCCTGTGGAGATTTAGCTACACAGTCGGGCCTCATCACCATCTCTGGATGGAGGATTATATTAGACTGGAGATTTGGCTCATCTGCAGTCAGACAGCGTCAATCCTGGCGACCACAAATGGTGGTGGGGGGGCGGATACACATACACACACAGAGCTTCTGTGATTGCTGCTGGTATGATATTAGAAATGCATTATTCTACATGGGATCTGTAATGGTTTCTGCCAGGCTGAGATAATGCCAATTCTTTCAGGTGCCGTGTGTCTTCGGCCCTTTATCCCCTTTGAAGCAGGCTGGCTGGCTGTCATTATGGCAGCTGATATGCTGTGAGCATCCTGTGTCAGTGTCACCTCCAGGGCTATGAATAGAAGCAGGAGGAGGTGAAAGCTGGGAGGGCAAACTGAATCCAGTTTCAGTCTATACAACTCTGGTTATCTACAGCAGGAAGGTAAACATGACTCTGCAGGACGCTCTTTTCTGTCTACTAAGAGTTTCAGTATGTTACTATGATATATCCACCAAACTCTGACCTGTTTCACAGAATTCTGGAAAATATATAAGAATGTCTGCAATTAAAAGTACAACTAAGCAGATCATTTGGTGTGAACCGAGGTGTGAGCTGGAGTTTCACGTCTTCAACTCATCACTGGTTGTATGAGAAGTTAATGTGTTGCACTACTTACTCTGTAGAACTGAATAATGTTTTCTTTAGTCAAAGTCTTCAGATACGCCACTTCGATGTTATCTGCAACACAACAAGGACAACAGTGTTAACATCACCAGTCACTGAAATGAAACCCTGAGTCATGCTGACTGATGCATTTTAGTAAAACGTGACTCAGGTCTAAAAAACAGACCTCAATTAAATATACATCATTCAACAATAATTAAGTGTAGGCACCTAAACGTCTTAAATACTACTCTGTGTGTTTGTAAAGCTCTGATATCTGAGATCGCTCCCTTTTCATTATATTCATTTGTTTTCTATTTGTCCCTTGGTTTTGATTGTGCAGCACCTGTGGATTGTTTCCACAGCCATGGCACAAGTTCTCAATTGTAACAATAAGAAGTACATCACTAGGAAATCTCTTTTTAAATCTGGAGTCTGTAATAGTGTGATGATGAACCTAGTTTTGCATAAATTGCAAAAAAAACTATTTTGTAAAACAAGCAAAAGGGAACATTTTGCTAAAAGCAGCTCAATCTCTCAGTTAGTGCATGCAAAAGCGTGTGCGAGCTCTGACTAATCATTTGTGCTGCATGTTTTTCTGTGCCCTTGGCATTGGCCATGTTAGCAGCCCTCACTCCACTAACACTGCTAGTATCTGTAATCACCATCACTCCCTTGGC
Organism: Anabas testudineus; assembly: GCF_900324465.2. Lineage (NCBI taxonomy): Eukaryota > Metazoa > Chordata > Actinopteri > Anabantiformes > Anabantidae > Anabas > Anabas testudineus. Next base: position 4,530,271 of record NC_046624.1, read on the forward strand.
GGCCTTTCAGTGTTGCCATCACTTGGGGCTTTAGGCAGATTACCAGTGAACCAGACCCATTACAATCCATTATGGCACTCAGGAGAGTGCTGCGAGAGAGAAGTGTGCTAGGGCTGCAGATTATTTCAGGCTTTAATCGATCCCAATTTGTGCAGCTCTAAGCAACATCCTGCTCACCTCTGGGACTGGCCAAAATCTTGATCACTCTCAAGAACTTATATTTGAATTTCAATGTAACACAAGCTCTTACGCAAGCTGTTACATCACATTCATCTTTTTTTTACGTATCTACTTAAAAACAGTGTGTTTGGCAAACCTAAGCATAATTAAGAGTTAGCAGCAAGGTGAAGAGGACAGCTGGGAGGCCTCACCTCTGTCAAAATTATACTGCTGAGAGATGATCTCTCCCCAGTACTTGGCACACTCAGCAGACAGCTTCTTCGGCTTGTCCAGTCGGCGGATGGCCAGGGCCTGGATGTGTTTCTGGAAGGCTTCCTCACTCATCTCCTCCACAGCCTTCTCCATGGTGCAGAGAAAAGCCTCCACACGGCTCTCCAGGTAGTGGGGCGCCTTCTCTGACTGGATGATGAAGCGCAGGCCTTGAACACCATTAGCCCGCCGGGGCCCACTGAACACAATGTAGCCTTGGGCGTGGAGAGAAGACATGTAAGAGCTCGGCAGAACCAACACACAGGGTACCTTAGCTTGTGAAGAAAAAATGTTCAAAGCCCATTTTGCCCCAAACTATTAACTTCATAATCATATGCCCTAAGGCTTTTCAGAGTTTAAAAACATTTATATTTTTTAAAAATATGTTACAGAACCGATTTGGTTAAGTTCTCTGTGTTTATATTATTGATATACAGTCTAGTACTATTACAGCATTGCTTCCAAGGAAATGTGTGTTCCAAGTCTTCTTCAACTGTGCTTTTCCGACTCACCCAGTTGCTCTTTGGTTCTCAGTGTGTTGAAGCAGGGCTCAGAGATGATCTGACAGAACAGCTCCAGCAGCATGTTGTCGTGGGTGGTCTGCATGTCTGTCTGGTAGTAGATCTCAATGCCACAATTGTTGTGCACCTCGTTTCTCTGCTGGTAAACGTACCAGCCACCTGGGAGGAGAATAATTCTTGTTAAAATTTTTAAAAAGGTGGGGATGTTGTGCTGGCCATGAAACAAAACGACTCACATTTGAAATATAACATAAGCATTTTTATTTCTTTCTGCTATTTGTGCCTATATTTAATGCTGATTATAGCGGTTCAACACTCTCCTTAAAAAGTATTGGGACAGTGGGGCCAATTCCTTTATTTGTGCTGTAAACTGAAAACGTTTGGGTTTGATATCAAAAGATGAATATGAGGCAAAAGATCAGCATTTATTATTATTCATGGAGACCGACTTGGCCAGTCTAAAATCTTTGGGTCATTATCTTGCAGCATGATGAAGGATCTCCCAATCAGTTTGGTTGTGTATTTATTTAAATAGGCAGATAAAATGTTTCATTAGGCTTCTTAGTTCATTTTGCCATTAATCAATGAAGATTAATGAGCCTGTCCCAGAAGAAGCCATGGAGCCTAAGCCATGACATGACCTCCACTGTGTTTCACAGATGACCTTGTGTGTTTGGGGTCATCAGCAGATTCTTTCTCCCAACTTTAACCCTTCCATCACTTTGGTAAAGGTGTTCTGTATGTAAAAAATATGATGACTGCTGCATGAAGTACCTTGCATAAGTGATGTGTGTAAAAAAACAAATGAGCTGTTTCAGTTGTAGATATACAGTTAAGCCTGGGCACAGTGCTAGAGGCACAAATGTAATACAGTGAAATGGGAAAGTTCAGGCACAGGACACTGGGGACACTCTCCTGTAAAGTTAACATTGTGTTTTTTTGTTTTTTTTTTTTGGTTTGTTTGGTTTGGTTTATCGCTGAGCAGCTCAAAACTGGTCTCCATCAGCCTTTCATCTGTTACATGTGTTTGGAGGAGGCATCCATTGTAACACAGGAGAAAACTTGGCCTCTTTTACACTCAGCTTCAGCTTGTTGGAGCCCATTGTGATTAAGCTCCCTTTGAATGGAGGACGGGTTGAGGCTGCACATGCTGACTGAGCATTCTGGCTCTGCGCTCAGGGAGTCCACAACGTCTTCCTTCGCATTCCTCTCAACATGTCAAAACTTTTAGTTAAGTTTGCTAAGAAAAAATGAGCGGGAACCAGATGAGCTCCTTTAAAGCTTTTATGTCAAATAGGGAAATTTTAGACTTTTTTTTTGTTACAGAATGTTAATGTGCCAAAAGCTAATGTCAGCTCAAAAGAAGTGTGAAATGCCAACTGTGGCCTGAAAGCCATTTCTACTGCAACCACTTTACATGCCTCAATCACTTGATAATTAATAACTTGATCCTGTCAGTCAGTTTTCCACTGACTGCACACTCAAATTTTTTGACTCTACTTATTACGTTTTGATCAGACAGGGCTTTTAACAAGGATTAATACCTAACTGGCCAGATTTCTGTGAACTTTCGCCTCTGAAGCTTTTAACTCAGAGTAGCAACATGTTTCTTGGACAAACTGTCAGCCAGTCAGTCATTTCATAAGCCAATTTTGTGTTTACATCCTTTACGTCTTCCTGTGCTCCTGCTCTGTGTCTGACTAGCAGTCTGGAGTCGAGCATGGAAAATCCCTCAGTGAGGCACTGAATGTCTCCAGGTGGCCCTCCTCAGCTCTGGTTTTCCTCTCTACGTCAATCAAGTTCCCTAATGTAATCAGAAAGGCGGTGCAGGTGCTGTGCTTTGTATGTACTTTCTTCTGTGAGCTACTAAGTGGAGTGTGTGTGTATGAATTTTGTGCCCAGTGACGTCGATTTCAATTCCGTGACCGTTTTGTTCCGCCAAGGGAAATTGAGAAATGCTGAAATTTAATCAATTCTTTCCAAGACGGCGTCACCGATGATGAGAACAAGTCCACAAGAAGCCTTCCACGTGGTCACCATGGAGACAGGCAAGACTGGCAGATAACATTAAGAGCATTTAACCAGTGTGTGTGTGAGAGGAAGCTGAAGACCTACCGTCTGGAACCTGCACCTCTCTGTAGCGAATCAGCTGGCTTGGGAGAAGGGGCTTTGTGTGAGCATGCTCAATAAGCTTGTCCTCCACCATTTGCATCATGCCAAGAGCAGACTGGAGAGATGATGGATTGGGAAGAGAAAACAAAACACTCAAGTCCCTAAAAGTTTGGGTAACAGGAAAACAAAAAACCCTACTAATTACTAAATACCATTACTTGCTATTTAGATCTGTCTATATTTCTTTCCTTTAGCCTGGCTTGGGAGTTGAGTTTGTCATCACATCTTTAACACCTTTGCTTTGTACAGCAAGAGGCTACACAAGGAATTATGAACATGAAGATGACAAATAGCCTGAACCAGAGCCATGCAGACAGTCAGTTTTATCTGAGAAATCTAAAAGCTCCAGATGGTAGCATAAGACAAAGTAGAAAGTGAATAGGATTTCATTTGTAATGGTCGAAGCTTTCAAAAATCTACTAAATATTAAAAATTAGGGCAAATATAAAAGTTTGAAGATGAAAGTTGACTTCTAAAGCCAGGTAGCAGAAGTACTATAGACAGTGTACAGAGGCTTGACTTGAGCTACCAGAGACATTAATAGGCCTCCAGCACAGTCACTGGAAAAAGTTTGAGTTATTTTAACAAACTAACTTTCTTATCATGAAACAGGTAGTCAAACATTGTTACCTTATCACTCATCTATCATACATCCTCATATTACAATGTTTTTTCTGTCAAACTACTTTTGTTACTTGTTGCTCTTATGTTACAGGAGCATCTCAACACTGTATTTTGATGATGAAGAAATGGATCATTGCTGCCACTTATCTATCATTATTTCAAGGTGTCAAGCGAGTGCAGTGACTTAATATATTATTATTATTTAGAAATCTATAGAGGAACAGATACTTTAACTGGCAGTAAAACTTCAAACAAACCTCCTTGGTTATGTTGCCATGGAGAAGGGCTTCAATATGTAGCCGTGACAATAACTGAGGTATAAAGGCCTTCAGGCGTGGGAGGGTTACATCTGGAGTACAGATCACAGACAACAGCAATCAGTCAGAGAGCAATTTCACAACTGCTATAAAAACTGAGTCAGTTAAAAAAAACAAAAAAACAAACAAACAGTAAATACAGTGTGTGTGTGTGTGTGTGTGTGTGTGTGTGTGTGTGTGTGTGTTACCGTACAACAGAGTATTCCTGTCATGACAGCAATGGTCACATGTTAGACCATCATGCAAGCATGGTAGGAATGCACACTAACATTTAGTTGCACATGCACAAAAAACAACTCTGTCTCGATGTGGGCTGGTCAATCTGAATTCAAGCAACGTCTGACCCAGATTCAAGGATGAGCTACTACAGGGATGCACATACACCCACAGATACACATACAGTTTCTCTAAACGATTGTTTGTCCACAGCCACAATACATCAACTCAGAAACAAGAAATTTAGTGTCTCAGAGACCCGAGACAGAGGATGGCACAAGGTTAAAGACACTAATGAGTGAACAGGGGGAGGTAATTGGAGGCCTTGGTGACTGGGCTGCAGGGCTTGAGCCTACAGGTTAATTGAGTCTCCTGTGAATCTGAGAATGAATTCAGTGGTAAAAAAAATAATAAAATCTGCCCTTCAGGTTCCAGACTGGCACTGCAGAGAGGAAAGACTGCAGCTAGACAGAATCTGCTGGGAACAGCCTCAGCATTCAAATGAGGATTTAAGGATGGAAAAAAGGAAGGGAAGACAAGAGCTAAGGTGAGAGGAGTGAAAGAGTTGCTCTTCATCGACTTTAAGCCAAACAAGCCTAGGAACTCAAGCATGTAAAAATGTGAAATAGTAAAACTCTTCACAAGCTTTTAATTAATGGCACAATTGCCTTTCGCTCGTCACTATAGCTACTAAGTAACTAGCTACATCCCATACATGCTCAGTTCTAGCTTTATTGTTGCATTTATTCAGTTTTTCAGTTCAGACTCTGTTAGGACAACAGCAAAAGTAAAAGACAAGGATTAGGAGCAGTATCTCACCATCCAGAGCCTCTCGGAGTTCATCTTTGGTCCAAGCAACCTCTGTCATGAGTAGACGGAGGTAGTACATGGCATGCTGGTGAGGCTGCTCAGCTCTGAAGTTATTCAAAGACCTCATGTACTGCAAGGAGGGAGAGAAGGCAAAAAATGACTTTATGATATAACTAGAAGAATGAGTCAAATCTCCAGCAGAGTATCTAAACTGGTGCCACTGCTACTGCTACTATACTGCTTTTGTCAGAATAAAAAAGTATTTTGATACCCAGAAATTAAAGTCAGCTACTGCGTGACTTGTTAAAAGTTGTTTTTCTGCTTGACTAATAACTCAAAGTCATAGTGATGAAGGCGATGCAGTCGGAGCTTACCGCTTCCTTAATGATGTCAAATCGCTTCTCATCTATCTCAAAGGTGGCCATCTTCTCAATGATCTTCTTCAGCAGGATGTGTTGTTTGTCATTGTAACCTTTAACAGACAGCTGCAGCAGACAGTGATAAAGGACAGGTGGGACGTTAGCAACAAACAGATCAATAAGGAAAGAACCTAGCATGATTAGTGGTGTTCCTAAAGTGGTACTGGAGTTTAACCAGCTCATTTGACATTTGACCTATTTGTTTCTACTATGTGACCAAGAACAGTAATTACTGACTGTCCAAATATTGTCAAGAAAAGCCTATGCCTCCACTGCTTAACGTTAGTCACCGCCTCTACACTAAATAAAGACATATTTGCAGAAAATGAACAAATAAAATTATGGTTACTTAAAAATATGTGGAGGAATATACTTCATACAGAAAAGTTTCTATCCACCAGCAGGACACTGGTACCATCAATAAATCATATAATCCTAATAGACCAATTCAATATAATGAAAATGCAAATGTCAAACATCCTTCATATTTCTTTTTTCCATTATATTATGATGTATTTGGACACAAACACTATAAAATCTGGTATGAAACCACCTTCAAATTTCTATGTTAGGCCCCATCAGTTCATCATCAGTTGCAGTGCAAATATTTCCCTGTAATCTCTCAGGCAGACCGAACTGATGTAAGTGGTTGGTGATGAGGTTTTTTTATGCTACTGAGCATTTTAAAAAACAGAAAAGAACAGTCAAGGTTATTTAAAGTCTCCACTTTGCAATGTCATCCACACCTTACGGACTCTCACGATTCAGCAAAACCTCCAGCTACATGGCTATGCTCTCGTGGTTGCTTATGCTATACCCTGCCACTCCCTGTCGCCAAGTCCCTGCGGTGACACCTGTTAAAAGTAATCTCTCTCCTAGCATCATTAACCTTGACAAGCAGCCAGCCAGCCACACCAATACTGCTGACTCTAATCAATTACACACAGCCCATCACACAGCTACACAGATGGCGTGTTGGATAGCGGTCTCTGAGGACGCATCACAATCATGAATTCACTCATGAGAAGTAGCTAATGAATGCAGGTTACTGGGTCATATGACAGAATATAGTGTTAGTGTGGAAGTTAGACAGGTTTAAAGCAAAGCACAACTTCAAATCTGTTTTATTTACACGAAGGGTTTTACTTTGCTGTGCAACTTTATGTGACACCATGGTGTCATTATTTCATTTTGCTGTATGTCCACAGTTTGAAATCATCCTAAATGAATTTTGGAAGTAAATCTAATACTAATAGTTATTCACTTGACCTCGACTGAAACTGTAAGTCTGCACAAAGTTTTGAATTTGTTAGTTTTATTGCTAAAAGAGGGGGGATTCATTAATTACTTCATTTCAAAATCAATCATTTAATTAAAATTAGGTCTTGGTGAAGACTTAATTTAAGGGATAAAAGCAAAAAGCATAAAAATATATATTCTGTAAGGTAAAATATTTTAGCTTAAATAGAAATGAAACATTTACATTTCCAGAGAACTGTGTCCAGCTACCCTACACACAGCAGTTGCAAGCAAAGACTCCCATAAAATCTATAGATTAGCCAAACAGCAAACACAGCACACAGCAAACTTAGAAGAAGCCAGAAAACCAAGCCATTTCCACACAGGGCCAAACACTCAGAGCGGACCCTTCACTGACACCCCCCCTTCCCTTCAGACTTCAAACGGCTTACTTACGAGGATGGCATTCATCCCTGAGGCTACACCATACACCAGCCCGGCCAGACGGGCTGCATATGTATACTCTTTTAAATCATCCTTCAGCAACCTGAGCAACAAGTAGGTCATGTTGCAGTGCAGGGGATCTGCATATAGGTAACGACTAATGGAAGAACAAAAAGGGGGGGGGATAAAAAAACAAAGTACATGTTTGTTGGGAGAAAGATAACAAAAACCAAAATACTAAAGAAAAAAACAGAACATACAGCAAGTGTAAGAAGAACGATATATATTAAAGAATATGTATATGCAGCCTCGTGACCAACTTAATGTCCCGCCATGACTGGCAAAAACTATTTTACGGAAGACTCGAGCTACCACGGTTTTCAGATCAACGTATGATTCTGTGTCGCTTCACCTGATGTGTTAACTACACGCCCGCAGTTAAAAGGAAAGCCTCCAATAGCGAGAGATGATGATAATAATAATAAGGAAAAAAACAAAAAAAACAGCTCTTCTGTAGTCCTAAGCATTTCGTGAGGGGTTGGTGAACAAAGGAAAATAGAAACTGATGAAGAATGAAGGAGACAATGCAGGGAGAACAGAGACTAGAGTAGCCAGGTCTGGGTCTGAAGGTTTTGCCAAATAATTAGCCAGGTTTGAAACTGTTTTGAGTGGTGGTACTTTCAAGTACTTTGATAATTTAGACAGTAACAAACATGGAGTTTTCTATCTTAATTACTGTATGATAAAACTTCTCCATGTGGCCGAACACGTGGCATAAAATTACCCATCAACCTAGGTCTGGCTGAGCCACAGTAGGGCAGTCTGAGGATGACAATGGGAGGGTCTGGGATGCAGCATGAGGTTGATGGATAGGGATTTGGAAATACTTACATACATCCCATAGACGGTATTTTGGAGATCATAGTTCAAGCCAGCTAGCTCGGCTGCATATGCATACTCGTTGAGGGAGTCCTTGAGGAGCTCCAGGTATAAATATGCCATGTTACAATGCAATGGGTCCACATACGCAAACGGGCTGTAGAGGAAATGGCAATGGTCAAACAAAGAGTAATGTTATTGGTCTCTACATTTTTCAGTAGCAGTACTGCACAGTACGTGACTCTCCACATTACCACGTACTTAATTGTACTTATTAGGGTATGATGGTCTAGGTATGCATCACAAATATTACAATATACAGTTGAATGTTTGGTATCTGATTTGTTGTTGCATGGTTTGAGCTAAAGAGAGTCTTAATAGACTAATACTGTCTAGGAAGGATTTAGTAATTTCGCAGTTTAGCTAATCCAGCCTATCCCAGGTAATGTAGTAATATCTATGGTGTAGCATGTACCAACACTGGAAGAGGCCATGTGCCCAAAATTCCAGATGGTAGTACAAAGGTTCATTATTATTTACTCACCTGAAGAACTCAAAGTTCAGACATGCCTTGGGCAGGAAGAACTTGTCATCCTGCTTGAACCACACCTTGCTCATAGCAGTGTCCTGGAAGAGACAAGAGAGCACGCACACACACACACACGCGCGCGCGCGCGCGCACACACACGCACACACACGCACGCACACGCGCGCACACGCGCGCACACACACACACACACACACACACACACACACACACACACACAGTGAGTAAGGAAAAAGACAGTATTATTCAGTCTTATTTCAGAGAATGAAATATGTACGCTGCTGTTAACAGCTTAATTCCTCTGATCTTGAGATAATGTAACAACAGTGCTAAATGTTTTATGTCTCAATTATAATGCAACAGTAGTTTATTACCATATGAAAACGATACAGAGATTTTTAACACTATGGAATAAAGCATGGACTGTGCCATCAGGTAATAAAGAGTGACAGCACTTAGATGATCAAGCGGTGGAGCAAAAACACTTGCCTTGATTAAAGTGGGGACTGATGAAGAATCTTTCTCAAGAGGGTAGATTTCAAAGCTGGTAGGGATGAACTCATTTCTCATAGGTAATTTGAACTTGCCATTGAGATCTGCACTTGCCCATTTCTGAAACGCAGACACAAAAATCAGCAAGCAAAACTTAAACAGTAGTCATACACTCAACAACAGACAACCCAATATAGTGTGTAATTTAATCAGAGCGTTATAACAGTGAATCACCTTGATGGTCTCTTCAGAGATGGCCTCCTGTTTGTACTGCGTGCCATACCAGACTTCCGTCTTGTCTGTTTGACCTTCAAACGACTTTGACACCACTGCAACTCTGAAAAAAAGAAAAAGAGCAAGTCAAACGAGTGCAAAGACCTTCTTAATATAAGATTTAAGTGCTTTGAAAGTACTCCATTTGGATCTTGTTTGAGGTAGCAGAGATCCATTTACACGTTGTCTGCCTCTAACTGATGAGCCACATTTAAATATCCTGTGCACTAGCAAGGCTGGAGTGTGAATGTGGGCTTCACTGCAGCCTGAACCTAAACCTAAACCTTTATTCAATCACAAACTTGAAACAGTGATAGTGTTTTATCAACAAGTGAGCCAAGTCATTTTATGATGCAGCCCAACTTCCTATAACTTACAGCTGCTGACAAAACCTCCAAGGTTACATAGCCACTCCAATAAAAGGAAGTGACTGGCATGCAAACCATCAGGGTCAGCCAGTGAGTGCATACAATCTGCTGCTTGATAAGCATTATGGAATGGACAAGTCACACGTCTGCACTTTGTTTTGACACAGCAGTATCCCATAAAATGAATAACACTAGCCAATATTTATAAAGAATTGGCTACTGCCTCAAAACCTGCCCAGCCACATTCCATCAGCAACATCTTGTCAGACACTAGACTAGATATTGAAAATCAAGACTAACAGCCAAAGAGAAATGTATCACAAACAGTCACCACCCAAAATTGAAACAACAAAATGGACAAGATGTTATTTGGGGTTGCAATTAATAGCTAATTTGTTCAATATGTGTGTATATCTGTATCACATTTTGCTACGTCCCAAAGTGGATTCCTTTACGTTTGAGAAGTTGGAACACAACGATGGTTTTTCTTATACCACCAGTGTTATAAGAAAGGTATCGAGGTATTTCTAATGATTTAGTCACCCTAGTTACATAAATGAGGGGCCAAAACATTAGAAACACTTCCGAACATACCAAATTCCAATATGATTCCACCACCTGCTTTGACTTTTATAATAAACAAATAATTATCCCCTTTCTGACAGGTTCAACTAAAATCGTTTTAGTTTTTCTGATTGTCTTAGCTTGTACAGGTGTACCTAATTAAGTGGCCATTCTAACAGGTTAGTCACAAGTTAAAAAACACTTTTGGTGGCCAGACTGTGGAAAATGCAGTGACAGTACCAGCATTTCCAATTCAGAGACTGAAACTTGATAATGTATTCCTGCGCACACATATCCATTGCTGCTCTAACAAACTAACCCTTTTTGAGACTGCGGAGTTAATCAAATCTGTCTGGCATTCCACTTCAAGGATGAAAATTGAAAAGCTGTTTCATCCAAATATCAAAGAAAATGAAAAGCACTTTGTCACAGATGACAAGCAGCAGAAATTATTTAATAACTATAAGAACAGGTGCTGGTTGTGAAGTTATAGCAGATGTTCTGAAGCACTTCTTTACGGTTACTGTACAAATGCATTATTTCATACAGTGGTGATAGAATTTTTTAGAGCCCCTTGTGTATATTTCTAGAAATACTAGTGTGTTTAGGTGTGCTGTTTTGCCATCTAAGTCACTTTATTACGCGCTTAAGCCAAACAGTTCTACTTTGTTCTAGCCAGAACATTCTCCCAGTAGTCTTATTGACATGGCCTTTAACAGACTGTAGACGCAATGTTTTATTTGGAAAATAGTGGCTTACTGCTTAAAACTCTGCCATGCTCGCCATTGCCGTTTAATGTTCTCCTGATAGTGGACTCATGAATATTGATAGTAGCCATTAGTTTCTTAGACATTACCCTGCACAGACTATTGCATGCCTTGTTCCTAATTTTGGTGAATTTTCTTCATTTGTACACCAGTGAACCGGAAGAGTCAAAAATGCTCAGTAAACCCAGTGAGCATCAACAACTTTTCTTTCTGCAGAATTCATTTTTGTTTGAGCAAGACACACTTCCACATACGTGTCTGTGATACTTAAGATCCAGATTTCTCTTTTTTAATAATGCAGGGCCTCCCAGAGTCCCACTGGCTAAAACAATACATCTCAAATTAATTGTTAATATTAGAAGTTCATAATTTTTTTCTACAATAAGCAAATAAATAATAATATGTAAATAATATAAGTCCATTTTATAAATTTTATCTCTGTTATTCTTGGGAACAAACGAAGAGGCTGATGTAGTCACACCGACCTGACGTGTTCTGGTCTCAGTTTATCGAGCACCATCTCAATCAGATCTGGTCTGAATTCTTCCAAAAGGTACTCCGCAGCTAGGACTTCTTCAATTGGATAATACTGTAACACAACGAGCAGAAATCTGTTAGCACTCTACTGCCTGAGGTGGTAGGATTAGCAGTAAAACATTTGGGGAACTGTCAACTTTTAAAGAATAAATAATTCGAGTATTTACGGGAAGGGGGCTGATAACAAAACATTATTTGTTAAAAAGTATTTTTAGTGCAAAAAACCAAAGACCAGTCAAACTATACAGGAACTGTGGTAAATACAAAAGCAGGGCCCATTTCTGATTGTGGCTCTGCAACATCTCAAGTCTCTCAATGCAGAGCCAACAGCAGCACCAGTCAGGCTGATGACGACAGTAAGCACAGATGCAACGAGCTGCATTGTGTCTCCCTGGAAACAACCTTTGCAGATGGACAGGGGACCTACATGTAGTAGACCAGCCACTTTGGAAGTATAGCCACGGGGTCGTTCCTTGTCCTTAAACCTGAAGGCTACTTTGTTCAAATCCTGCAGAAAGTGAAACAGAGGTGGAGGATTTAACAGGTGCAAAAAGTAGGTGAAATAAAAATTTGATTACAGCAAAATAATTAAACCAATAAGCATTATTTGTAATATCGAATTATCAAGATTTTTTTGTAGAAACTATTTTTACAGCATAGACTGCAAAATTACACATGGCTACATATTGCTTTAAAAAAACAAAAACGGGGAGGCTTTGAATCCATTAGCATGTGCTGTCAGTGTTTCTGCTGCTCTATTAGTTTATCCACTAGCCTGAAATAAGTAGGTCAAGTTTGTTGTGCCCCTCTGTCTGAAATGTTGTCGCTGAATACACATTAATTACCTTGCACTCTTCAAACACCCACTCCTGAGGCCCCTCAGTACGCAGTTTCTGGATGTACTGGAACATGTGGAAGATGATGTCCTCAACATGCACTGCAGTGACACACAAATCATGCCTCATTGAATAGCATTTACAACTCATTTACACAAATCTCACCACACTCCTGAATAATCATAACCACATGGAAAACACATTTGGGGACTGAACTACAGATGGTTGCAGTACTTACAGAGGCCCTCCTCAGTCAAGTCCACATTGATGATAAAGAACATGAATCCTCTGGCCCCTTCTTTTTGCCCTCCAACAAGCGTATTCACCCAGCCTAGAATAATTATCATGAAAATGAGACTTGATTAGCATGACTTTTCCCCTCATTCAGTCAGGAGTAGATTTTTTTTCTTTTTATACAGTAAAGAAAGAAATAAAAGTCTGAATATTGAAATAAAATATAAATTCTGAATATATAAATTCTATTTTGGCAGGTAGCGACTTTAAAACAGTAGGTCGGCCATACAAACTGTTTTTCAGCATGTGTTTCACAGTTTTATTGACCTAAATTCTAACAACATGTTCAGCTCTACTTTATGTCCTACCTTTGGATTTTAGCTCAGATAACAAACTTCCAGGTCCTTCATGGCCAATAAGATGCCCCAGATAATGTCCTGGGTTAGACTTGTAGTACTTCTGTAGATCTGGGATGGGGAAGGTCACATACAGGTTCCTGATGTCTTTGACAGGCACCACTTTGTAGAATTGCTGTAACCGAATACAGAAAGCATAAAAAAAAAGTTACAAAGGAAAAGGTATTGGCATTGTTTAAAAATGGCAGAATTCAACAACTCATACAATACAAACTATAGGTTTTCTCTATAGCGCTAAAATAATAAATAAATAAAGTAATAATGGCAAGATTAAAACAAAAAAAAACCCAGCTCACTCTGAGATGTTCTTCCTGGAAGGGGTGCTCAGGGAACTCTGGCACGGGCACATTCTTGTTCTCCACTTCTCCAAACAGCTGAACCACCATGGAGGTCAACTCATCTAATGATTCTGTAAGTAATGAGAAGAAAGATTAAAAAAAAAAAAAAAAAAAAAAGATTCCAAACACATTTACAATTTAGCTTAGATTATATTGCTCATTTTAGTACAAACAAAATTCACAATTGTTTCCATGAAAGAAAGCTTGCAACACAGAGCAGCTGAGTAACTGAAAACCCAGTTTGAGTCATTAATCAGAGTAAGATGCTCTTGTGAGCAATTTTGCTGAATCTGTCTGTCCTGTGATCCAGATGAAGACGGCAGGGTTTCGAAATGTGACTTTTCAGCTTTTATTCTCTACTTTTAATGTAAATAAGATGCAAATTTGAAGAATGAAAATAAATAAAAGGAGGAAGGATAACATCAGTCACTTGAAATTAAAATAGGCATTATGTGTAAAAGATAATACTAATAATACAATATAATAAATAGGTGCCATGTGTGATATCAGAATTTCTTCAGTATTTCAAGTCAAGTAATTTCATTCTGAGTTGTTTTTCACTATAATGTACTTCAACACAAAGTCTGCTGTAGATGGCAAACGAAAGCAAGAAGGTGATGATCTTTTACCACAAAAGGAAGCTGAGCTTTTCAGAGTTTCTCACAGGAGGAGGATTACAAAGAGTGCACGTAGTGAAAGGCTTATGGGACGCTGCCTTGAGAATGACCTAATTTGGTTATATCATGTAGATTGTCAAAATGAATTCATATGCTCTAGTTGTGCAAGAATTTGCATGTAACATGTAACTAGTTTTTGTAATTTAGTTTTAGTTGACTTACAGTTATTGGTGTCTTTGGTAACTTAAGTGCTGTTAAGACAGAGGATGTTGAAACATTTTAAAAGATTCGTTTGAGTTGAAATCGTACCTCTTCCTAACACACAGAGACCCATGAGGTTTGAGGAGTAATACGTAGAGTGAAATGTGAGGAGTTCCTGACGGACGTCAATCCCATTTTTAGATGGTCTTGTCTCAAGGGTCAATTTGTTACCTATAAGAAGAAGAAAACAATTCAGCCCTTTGGATTTATCAGTGTGTAAACACAAGTGTCATGATCGGTTGCAGAAAACATCAGCATGATCTTCTTGAGATACAGATAACTCCTTAAAGTAGTAAAAAAATAAGAAGCGCTGCTGTTCTCTCTAATGTGATAAAAGATAGGTTGAGTCAGAGTGAAAATAACCTGTGAAGTACATGAAGCAGCTTTTATTGCCATCTGTGAATAAACCTAACAAATACAACTGCTGCCGACATGCTGCACTTCTGAGAGAAGCCGAGTGTCAGAGGATGAGGGTTTTTGAGAGAGACATAAAAGCAAAGCAACAGTCTAGAGAAGATAATGTTGTCTGCCAAGAGTACATGACTTTCAGGCCTGTCTGATCTTCACTTAACTGCAATAAAGATTATATAAGTCAAGACTGCCATCGGGTGGCTATTTTGAGCTTGGAGCCGTCTACTCTAATTCACTAGAATACAGAGTAAGCTCCCTTCATGTCAGGAGATGTATCCCTCTACTGTTAAATGTCAATTGACTGAATCCAAATATTAGCCCTGTAGTTATAGAAAATTCTGTCCTTTTGCAATTACAAATCAGGGGATTTTCTGACACTGCTTAATATTTTGAACATTTACCAAAATGGGTAATTATTAAGTAGAACAAAGGCATAAATAAAAATGCCTTTGAAAACTACCTGTTCCAAATTTACTGAAGGGATGGTCTTTGTTGCCAGTGGCCTTCTCCAGTTGAAACAGCCTCCAGGCATCATTCATTAGGTTCTTCTCATGCTCAGAGTCCACAGCATTCACCTCCCGGTCCTTACAGCTCTCATCAAACAGGGGGCACAGGAAAAACTGGGCAAATCTATATATTTTGCAAAATGACAAGCAAATAAACTCTGGAGTATAAAGTTGAGCATTTTCATATATAGAATGTAAATACATAAGACTTGCTCTCATTGGTAATTTAATGCTAATTGTTGTTTGGGGCCATTTGCAGACACAGAAGCAGTGAAGAAAATTAATTTGCATACAAAGTACAAAGTGAGAGCAACTGCCGTGCAAATGAGGAAATGATGAGCCAACAAAATTTGAATGTTTTTAAAGATACGCAGTGGGTTTGTTTCTGCTGTACGTTTGAAGCTTTATGCAACTGAAGGACTATTGTCCCAAGTTATGTCTAAAATCCTTTTCTGATCTAAATAAAAAAAGTGATCGGATCAATATAAATATCCCACCATGACCATTGGCACAGATATGTGATTACATTTAAAAGGTGCTTTCTGCTGTTATTAGTAAAAATACATCCTTTAAAACTCAACAACAAAATGTTTACCAATTGGTCAACCCCTAAAGCAGTAGCTGTGCTACAGTCATCAATTTGTATTATTATCAAGAATATGGCTAAAATAATGCTGTCAGTTAATGACAGGCAACATCATCAATATTTCAACATACTGTGCACTGTCCTTTCCTAGTACTCAACTCCAGATGGCCTTCACATTTCAATGGTACAGGAGCAGAATTAGCCTGTGCCACAGAGACATGTGCTTTCTTGACTATCATTCATTTATAAGTAGGTAAACTTATCCCCACAGGTTAAATTCTGACATTGACGGACTGTCCTCTTCAACCCACCACAGCTGACATGTGAGCAGAGCCCCCTGCTAGGATAAGGACATTAGTGTCACCCTGTGCCTGGGGTTTCTAGCCTGTGGGGGGCAGGAATTGTACTGTTGGTTACAAAAGAATGAATGAAAGTGGTTCTGGTAACCAAGAGACAGACAAAAACCTGGCAGCGCTTAACACCTGGACAGCCTCAGGAAGAACTGCTTAGGCAGATGACATTTGCCTTAATGCATCAAAAAGACTGTTATTACAGTAAATGTGTAAAAAGAGACTAAAGTCTCATTGACTTTCATGTAGTTAGTGTCAGGATTGCTTATTATGGCTAACATTTATACAGCTGAGTACACAAAATATCACAGAATCCAAATCCAAAGATACACATAAGGTCTAGTTAAAATACAAATTACTTATACATCAGGAAAAATAGATCAGATTAAATAAACAGGAAATTACCTATCTAATGCTCCTTGCAAGTGCTCATGAGAGACATCAAAGTAATAGTTGGTATGCTCTCCACTTGTAAAGGCATTGGAGCTGCCTGCATGCTCGCTGAGGAACTGGCTGTATTCGTTCTCCTTAGGATATTTCTTTGTTCCCAGGAACAGCATGTGCTCACAAAAGTGAGCCAGGCCCGAGATGTTTGGAGGATCTGATAATGAACCTGTGAATTTAAGAAAAATGGCCACAGAATGCATTTGATAAGTCTGTATCTCTCTATACACTGGAGTTCATATATTGATCATCTTGGCTTTTCAGACCTTTCCAGGTCACAGCTGAGTATAGTGAAAAGTGTAAATAATATCTGTATGTAATAGCACACCGGCTACATGTTTGAGCCATTTTCAAATTTAATAAAGACACTGAAACAGGACTATAATTACCTGACTTTTTTTTTACTAATTACCAGTATGCAGTGTAAGCATCTACCTTTACAGATTGCTGTAGTCTAATAACAATCATCTCACTTTCCTATCCTTTGCAAATCTGCATCTTGATGAAACATGGATGACATTCCATTATCCAAATGAAGCATCAAGAATATCATCATTTCATCCTCCTACAGTAAATGTAACCAACTATTGCTTGATCTGAGAACCATTTCGATGGCCTACAAGTCACAAAGAGTTGCACATTTTGCATATATTTCCCTATTGCTTTCCAAAAAGTAAATGGGACATTTACATTTACTGGAAGGAGAAAAAGTACACAAACATAAAACACATTTCTACCCTGCAGCATGATGAGGATGAAATACCCTTACCTATGTGGACATCTAAAGCAGCAGATGATTTGTCTGTTGTTGGGTCACTGATGAGTATGGCCTTCAGACCATTAGTAAACTCCAACCCCCTATAAACCCGTTTGTCCTCTGGAGAGCGAATTATGTCACTAACCACCCTATTCACAGCCTGGTCGGTCATTCTGAGTGGCAAGGATGACACCAGTCTGCAATAAAGAGATGTAAAGTGAATGTTTAGTACAGTAAGGAAAACCGACCAGAACACATGAAACAGCCCTGAGTCAGTTTTACGGTGACCTTCGGGGGGCACTGTCAGACTCTAAAGCAAAACCAAACGTTGTAAGACGACTATGAGAGGGCCTGCTTTTAGCAATTTTGTGGTTATTGGAGTTCATCTTTAGTGGCATCTTGTGAACAGTGTTGAAATACAACCAATTAACTAATCAGGTCATCCTGCTTGGATAATAAGTTTGTGTAGTCACTCATGTACTGACAATGCAATGTACAGTTTTTAAAGTTAGAAAGCGTATTCCTAAAGAAATAGATTTAAGGATACAAATAACAATTTCTTGATATCTGACTGAAAACGCACACTAATGTTATTTATGTTAGATACCGTTTAGCAGTGTAACTCAATAAAATTAGCTGAAAGACAAGAACAAGCACACTACCAGTAGCGACAGGTTAGCGATAGATTGCTAAATGAGCAACAAAGCCGCATAGAGATCACAAATAATTCAAGTGGCAGTTGAGTGGACTTGTGTAATTCTGTTGTAATATTTGATTCTCCGATACTGTAAAATGTATAATAATATACAGGTAATAGTTCGTATAGTTAGACCATTTAACCGTTTAGCTAACTACTACCTCACGTAGCAACAATGCTAACAGGTACAGTATAGCTGGTCAACAACCGGCTTTAACGACTCGAGCCGCTAACTGTAGTTCGGTTGCTAGCTAGCTTCACGTTTGGTGTGAAAATAACAATAACATTTATAATATTTGACTGACAACACTTACCTAAAATTTTGGTTAAGACACAAACCTCCGCTTGCTAACTGGCGATATCCCGTAAGCAGGTCTATTCGATTAATGGACTTAAACATACTTTACACCCATAGAAAACAAACCCTGGCTTTTCCGCCGCCATCTTTGAATAGACACAAGTAATCGAACAGAGAGCAGAGTGAAATACAATATGGTACGCTATTTATTCTCTAATAGATTTACCGAGAAATACATTTAACCTCGGTAACAGCTGTTAAATACGCTGACAGTTTACATTAATGTGCCTCACGCGACGGAAACTGTCTACCCAGTTACGGAAAATCTTATTTTGTATTGGATTCTGGCATCGATTAAGTACCCTGCGCGTGAATTTCCATTGACGTTCCGGGTACCGGATCAGATTTCAAGCTTTGTCATGCGCGTTCACCTGTGGATGCGAAATTAATTATGAGAATAAAGTGTGTTACAAATACTACACACGATTCTACTATGTCAACTGTGAAAGGTTACGCTGACACTTATTATAATACATTGTAAATGGCGTGTTTATAGTAATATTAGAGATCAATCATTGTATTTAGGCCTGCTGAACATCTGGAATTACCTAATGAGTTGGAGAAGAGCTGGAGGCTGAACATTGTCATTTTTAGGGATTAGAAGCAATTCGCCGTTTGTTGTTTCATTGCATTTAGGTAAAATATACTATTTGACTAGTTGCTGAAAATGTTATAAAATAACAGAACAATAAACCGAGCCAATAATGCAACTAACTCCACAAAGACACGCACAGAGTTAATAAATTGCATGTTATCAATGTGCAGGACGCACAGCAGCGGCTCTGTTCAGCGCTCCCTTGATTTAAACGGAGATTAAAGTCGATGCCTCACTAAGTGATGGAAGGTGTGAGTGTGTCGAGGGGGAAATTCCTGTCAACTGGTTTCCAGCAGATGGCGACACGTGTCTTTACTTAAATACATTACCAGGAGCAGTAGCCTGATCCGTTTCATTAGAATTTGCTGTAATTACATAAAAGCTGGAGATGGCCGATGAAAAATAATTTGATAGTAATAAGATGTTTTTCCTTGTGCTAGAATCAGATAGGCGCTGGTTATTATTTCAGGAGCTCTTTTTCCAACCATTTCGCAGGTCCACATGGGGACTTTATATCACTTACAGTTAATAACCTGACAGGTAAGCAGTACATTTCTGACACCACAACAGTAAATTCATCTAAATTATTTTAGTACACGGGCTTTTCTTTTATTATTATTATCATTCTTTTTTTGACCTCACAGCTGATTGTCAGACGCTCTCTGGAAAGTCCTGTTACCTATCTCATATGATTGCGTTGAAAGGGGAAATGAATTCGAGAGTGACACTCATGGGATTCACCATGCCCCTCCTCTTTGAAATCTCTCTACCCACTACTTCTGTAAATCTGCTTGAACTGCACAGTGAGGCCATCAGAGGACCCAGGCTGCCATGGAGGAATCAACCAGCAGAACAACCAAGAAAAAACTGGTAGCAGTGGTTGGCGGTGGTTTGGTAAGACAGAAACCAAAGTGATTCATTAAAGGCATTGTTTATTATATGAAAGTGTTGGGTAAAGGAGAAAAGTGGGATTAAAACGTGTTTTGCCTGTGCTTTGGATGGTTAATATTGTAATTATCAATATATTATTCCATCATTTATAACAGTAAACAGCAGTGATTTTGGCTTGATTTTTCTTTAGGTTGGCTCACTAAATGCCTGCTTCTTTGCCAAAAGGGGATTTGATGTGGAAGTTTTTGAAATTAGAGAAGGTAGTATTCAAAGCTCATTTTGAGGAACACACAAACACATAAAGAAAAAGTAAACATTGCTTTTGTTTTTTTAACAGATATATTAAAACAGTGTGTGTGTGTGTGTGTTTTGGTCAGATATACGGAAAGCCAAAGTTGTGAGAGGAAGAAGCATTAACCTGGCTTTGTCTCACCGAGGCCGGCAAGCACTGAAACATGTTGGAATAGAGGAGAAGGTATGGTGGTTCAAAATGGTCACTGTTTTAATTAAGGGAAAAAGCCCCAGGACTGTGGAGGCTGTCCTATCTTGCTTATTTATTATTCTAACACTGGTCTAAAAACTAACAAACTGGAAGCATTCACTTGTGCATTATTCATAAACATGTTACAATCCTGTTAAACTACACATTATAGTCCAAAGTTGAAAAACTTTGTTGTTGTACAGTAATCAAATAGGTTTCCCCTTGAGGGATGAATCAAGTTATTCATCTATCTGTCGATCTATCAAACTAACCGACCATTGCAGAACATTTTGTTATGCACAGTACAGATTAGTTTAAATAATGAAAATCATATCACTATGTTGATGTTTGTTTTAAACTTTAGCAAAAATCTTTCATTTTATTTTAATTTAGGTCAGATTATTATTATTCAGTTTCTTTTTTGTGTCTTTAGATCGTCTCCCAAGGAATTCCCATGCAAGCAAGGATGATCCACTCACTGAATGGCAAACAGTACCCAATCCCATATGGCAGAAAAGGCCAGGTGAGCTTGTCCGTCAACAACATCGCCACCTTTTCTTACTATGCTATATGTCGCTTGACAGAATATTCTACAAGTAGATGTTCTGTGAATGTCTTACAAGTGTAAACACACTGTAAGAATTGCCTCAGTCTGCAGATTAAATATTCATTTTACAGCTTTCTAGAGCTCGCATCCAACAGGACAGTGTTTTTGTGTGTGTGTGTGTGTATGTGCATTCAGAAAATGCAGAGAATAGAAATTAGAATACAACTAAAATAGAATGAGGTTTGTATTCTATTAGAAAATGAATCCCTGTTATTTGTAAGTATGGTTAGTGTGTCTGAAAATAGTCGTTTTAATTACAGTGCTACTAGTTTGGCAGGAACAGCAGGAACCTGTGTTAAATAAATCGAAAATGGCACAGAGATATGAATGTAGGGAGACACCATAGAGACCTAAGAGGCTTCCTCTGCTCATTTTAAATACACATCATTACAGTTCTGTTTGGGAAGCTGTAGTGCCTGCAGAATTGCTCTGTAATGAAGACTGTTCTCATTTCAGTACATCCTGTCTGTAGACCGAGCCAATTTGAACAAACAGCTGCTAACAGGTAACACTCTCTAATTGAGCCCAAATAGCACCTGCAACACTAATATTAAACACTAAAGTTAAATTAGCCAAATTAAAATGACAGTTTAAAAAAACACTGACAATAGAACCTATTCTCTTTTGGACAAGCACAAGTTTACATTAATCTTATAGATTGTAAAGGTTATGATGGCACCCTGATTTAATTCTATCATTTCAGAAAGATTTGCATCAACACGTCACAGTTTTCAAACAAACACTGTAATAAATGTATTCTCTCTGTCTTCATCCCTAATGCATAGTAAAAGTGTCATTTGCAAGTTATTAAGACAGTTCTTCTCATTTTTTTGTTCAGCCTGTGAAACGATTTTCCCCTCACTGGGACAAAAAAGGTTTAAAAAAAAAAAAAAAAAACTCACGCGACTGTGATAATCTCAGCTTGTTCTGTATTTCTACATTTAATTCTTACAACAACATCTGCTCTCTGCTAACAATAAATGTTGAAACGGATGTGGAAATGTAGTAGTGGATTAACTATATTAACTTTTTGTGATAAACATTTACTGGACTCCTCTACTGCTATTATTACAAGTAACTATGGGATAATGCTAAATGTTTAAACACGGTGTAATAGTAGTGAAGAAGAGTCACAGGTTGTGTGTGTCTTTCATGTTACAAGATTTAGCCTAATATTTAATGGAGCATCTCAGTGTACGCTTAGGTTCCTTAATTAGATTGTAGTGTGTTGAGAAAGCTGCTAATTGTAACTTCATCATTCTTATTGGGACCAATCCAGACTGCTGGAATGAACACTGAGATCAAGAGATTTTGGATAGTGGGACAGTCTAAATGTTGCTTTTCACAAAATTAGTGACTGTGCTGCTGTTCATGAGATTCATACTTATCAGCATCATGTCATATCCCCTCAGTGGGAGATTGATTTAACCAATAATACTCTCTGTCCTTACATCATGTTATAAGAACTGTGAAGGTAACCTGTACATTTTCTTTCACATGCCAGTTTAACGTGCTGGTGTTACGTACTGGCTCGCACATGTGATATAAGCTCTTTCTTGTAACATTTTCCTCCTACAGAAGCAGACTCGTATCCAAACACCAAGTTGAACTTCGATCACAAACTGCAAGACTGGAGTACAGAAACAGGGCTAATGACCTTTGTCAGGTAAATAGTTACCAATCTTATACACAGACACGCGTAATATATGGAGGGTCATCAAAGAGCAGGGTCTGCTCATTTGGATGCTTTGCTTTAACTTTACAGATGTTCCTGCGTATAAACACATGTGACCTTTTACATACAACTGTGTGAGATCTGTGTGTGGCTTTTTAGTACCCTTGTAATAGGTTGTCTTTGAGGTGAACGTGACACACGGTTTACAACCTAATTAACACTAAAAGCACCTCCTGGTCTTTTTAGTTGTGTGAATTAATGTGCACATGCACTGAATGATTAGTGCACAGTCTGCAGGAACACAAACTTTAATTTGATCACAGTGTTTCTCAAAATTAAATTTCGCCTTACATAAAATGTGTAAAGAAAAAGCTATTTGATGTGTGCATTGGCACTTCTTCCTTTTTTAAAAGGCTGGTGGTACAAGATGCAGAATTGGAATGAGTCACTGTGCAATTATTGCCACAGTGAGCAAACACGTTAATATAATCAGGTTGGTTCTACGCAAAGGCCGCAAGTACGCGTCAAATCCAAAAGTCACCCTGGTGTGCACGTTTACACATCCAGGACACATCCCTCCCCCTCCCCTGTAGGTGAACTGTGACAGCTCATATTTGCTCTCTGCAGCTTGTATAATAAAATGTGCACGGATACTGTGATAGCCTGCTCCTTTCCGTATTAGCCAGAAAATGTCCGAAGATATCCATCAGAATGAAATGTGCGTTGCCTCATTTGTTTTACAATCTGGTCTATGATTGTAAAATCTGCTCCATTGAGCTTTATGTGAATATATTTTAAATTTATAGTTTTCAATGTATTTTGGCACTTGAAGCATTTTAACAACACTGATCATCATTATTATTATATAAGGTGAACTACAGCAAAGCTTTGCTAGGAAGAAATGTAGCTTTAAAAGTAATATACTGATCAAGAAGATATATGTGATACAAAATCATAACAAATATAATACAGAAAAGTCAAGTGATCAAACAATGTCACTTAGTATATGACCACTTGTTTACAGTAATTTAACAGTTTAATCACTATTTCATTTTTTCCTGCATTATTATGTCATAAATTGTGAATGAACAATGAATAATTACCATAAAAAGGCAAATTGAAGTCAGGTGTGCATAAGTTTAAGAAAATGATTTTGAGGATGTGGACTAGAGCTACTAGAGCTAGAGCAAAGACAAATAAATTGACCAGTCTACAGTTAGACAAACAAATGGAGACACTTTGGGACTGTGGCTACTCTACCAACAAGTGGGCGGCCACTTAAAATGACCCAAAGGGCAACAACAAACACTCATTAATGAGGTAAATAAGCAAGCTAGAGTGACAGCCAAAGATGTGAAGGCATCATTGGAACTGGCTAACATCTGTGTTCATAAGTCTGCAGTAGGTAAAACATTCAACAAGCAGGGTGTCTATGGCAGAACAACGCGAAGGAAGCTGCTTAGAATATTAAACTATTTGGAAAGAACACACAGCACAACATTTGGCGTGAAAAGGTCACTGCATATCATCATGAAAACATCATCCCAATCGTAAAGTGTGGTGGAGGAAACATTATGATTTGGGCCTGCTTTGCTGCATCAGGGCCTGGTCAGGAAGATGAATTCCCAAATGTATCAAAAAATTCTTCAGCATAATGTAAATATGTCTGTTCATCTCAATCAGTAATTAATTCCAAGGGTTCTTATACTTTTTCCACCAGCACTATGAGGTTTTTAGGGTTGTTGTTAGTGTTTTATTTCAGCAAGCTACTCAATTGTAGTTAAACTACTACTTTAACTATATTTAAAAACTCCCCAACACTGAACCTACTTAACACTGATTTTAACAGATACAGTACATATTCATTTCTACTCTGGTGATTTATGCGATGTAACTTAACGTAGCTCTCACTCTGTGGCACATCACACTATGTGTGTTGAGAATACAGTCTCCTGAAGCAGCTCCTTAACACTATGATGAAACTGTGTTTGTATTTTGTCCAGAGTTGTAGTGTTATAAATCTAAGTTATTTATTGTATACAGTGCGCTTAAGTTACTGCTGTGTTTTCAGGCCAGATGGCTCCAAGGTGCAGATCAAGGCAGACCTAATTGTAGGCTGTGATGGAGCTTTCTCTGCCACCCGCAAGCAATTCCTTCGTCGCAGCCGCTTTAACTACAGTCAGACTTACATCCCGCACGGCTACATGGAGCTCACCATGCCTCCCGTCAACGGAGAGGTCAGTGTGTATAGCATCCTCCTTGTATTGAAGATGGTCACATTTCATTTCTAACTTCTCTACGTTTCTTTTTTGTTGGTCTCGCTCTCATCACCACCTTCAGTTTGCCATGAAGCCTAATTATCTGCACATCTGGCCACGAAACACGTTCATGATGATCGCACTGCCTAACTTGGTGAGTGTCCACTTTCTTTTTCTACTCTCCTATGTTTTCTGTCTTTTTTTTTTTGGGCTTCCATTTCAGGGCATGATTAACCTCAGGGGTGTCCTCGTACACTTAATCAACCTCTTGTACACATTCATATTCGTCACTAGAGGCTTAGTCATCAGAAATCTTAGCCTGCAAAACGTCTCGGCTCAACCTACTTTTCACACAGCACCCGTGTCCTCCTTCTCGTTTGCGTCTCTGTCTGACGTCTCTCTGCCTCCCCTGTCCCTCTTGAATCCCATAATGATTTGTATGCATGACTCAGCACAACAGTGGGACCAGTAGGTTAACGCACCTGACATTAGATTTGCATTGTCACTCACTGTCCCAGTTCCCAGGAACACATTAGAACTGAGGATAAGAGAAAAACATCTCCGCTGCGGTGGATACCATGGTAACAGAGACAGAGCTAAAAGGTCCTCGGGGAGGTTTGATGTTGATAGATAGTTCCTGCTCTGATGGGCAGATAATGACATCTCCACGGGCTCAGTGCACTGGATGGAGTTTGGCTATTAGATTTACACTAAGGATGGACGATTTGGCAATGAGTTCATCTGGGACGACTTTTTCAGATTTTATTTAACTGCATTCGTTTTAGCTAGGTGACCTTAGTCGACAACACCTCCCCACGTTAAGATAAGTTTTACTTATAGTATTAATTTAAAATAATAACACCTGAAATGTTATTGTCAAATGAATGATGATTACATTCAGGTAGTATTCCTATACAGTATTCTATTTACTACTTATTTTATTATCTACAATATAGAAAACCTTTTTAGAACAACAACAACAGCCCAATTTCAAGTGTGCTGCAGGACACCAGCAGCCTGTTAAATATCTGGACATGTTGGCATCCTGGAAAACCGGGTGGTAAAAAGTTTAACCTCAAGAAAGATGGCTCGGTTTTACTTTAGAGCTCACACCACTGTTGGGTTTTGTTTTGTGATTTAGGACAGGACATTCACATGTACCCTCTTCATGCCCTTTGAGGACTTTGAGAAAATCACCACGGGAGACGAAGTCATCAAGTTTTTCCAGAAATACTTCCCTGACACCATACCACTAATAGGAGTGTAAGTCTCTCTCCCCTCCGCCCTCTCTCATCTCTTTCCCCTTTCCTGCCTTTATCTCTTCATCCACCCTGCCAATCCGTGCTCAAAAACACTTTGATTTCCCTCCATCCTGTGGACTCTGTGAAGTGTGAAATTGAAGACCTACAGTTACATGGCTTTGTGCACAGAGCTTTTAATTTGAGGTGAAGCGTACTTCGCAGGTGACAGGGAGATGGGAAGCGTCAGCCGTAAAAATGCTCCAGGCTTTTCATTCACTCAGCTTCTGTCTGGGTTGAGTTATTTTGAGTAGTCAGGCGCACACAACTTAACACTGTTTTAGTTGAGTGGTTAACAGACAGATGTGACAGATGTTCTTGTAGAAAGCAAAAACCCTAAGAACCTTATTTAGAAAGAAATTGAAAAGAATGGCTCAAGATGAGTTTGTGATTCTATTCTTTCCATTTGTGTCTTGCAGGGATGCTCTTAAGAGGGATTATTTCCGATTGCCTGCGCAGGCCATGGTGTCTGTCAAGTGCTCCCCATATCACATTGACGACAAATGTGTCCTTATGGGCGATGCTGCTCATGCAGTTGTGCCTTTCTATGGGCAGGGGATGAATGCTGTAAGTAACACTAAATGGAGCAGAACAAATAGCAGAGAAGATTTAAATAGAGATTCCTCACTCCTCCCGTTGTGTTTTTATAGGGCTTTGAGGACTGCATTGTGTTTGATGAAATGATGGAACAGTTCAATGAGGACTTCAGTAAGTACTAAATGGGCACAAACTAAAATAGACAAAAAGAGAAGAACTTTTAAAGAATGAGATCTGACAGTTTCCTTCGTGTATTTGTGCAGGTGCTGTACTTCCTGAGTATAGCAGAGTGCGAGTTCCAGATGACCACGCAATTGCAGACCTGGCCATGTACAACTACATTGAAGTAATGCAGTTATTTCATATGAATAATTATAAAGTTAGTTTTCCATCATGCAGCTTTATTGTGCTGGTCTCAACAGTCCCACAGTACCTTTTCTACTGCAGCAAGCAGAAGACAAAATCTATGGGACTCATAATGATTGAATACTCTTCTCCTTAGAGGAGAATGTGCAGTATTTCCACCTCAAAACTAGTGAAGTAGAAGTATAAATCTGCATAACTGCTTAGGTTAAGTACTTCAAATTGCACAAACTTACAGTACTACAGTAAATGTGCCACCGCCAAGGCTGAATTAAGTGTTGCAAACCACAGACCACTAACTCTGACTTTCTCTATATAACATTGCAGCTTATCCACACTATCAATTAGCATCAATGTGCCATCATACATGCTGGTTAATTGTTATTTATGTATGTCCCATTAATTGCTCACAGTTAGCGGCCAATCATCATAATCATGCAGTCTACTCAACAGAGCTAATAATGCACTGTGGAGGGGATAAGAAACTTAAGTGACACTTAAAGGCTGATCTCCACTTTAACTGACAATAAACTTATCAGATAATCGATTTGCTTCGTTAATGAGATGTGTGGAAAGGCCATTCAGTTCCCATAACCATCAACCAGTTCAAATTCATGCACTCAAGAAGCCACTTATTGCTCTCAGCACTTATATTTACAGAAATTGCAACTGACTGCGGCACTTTATTTTAGCTCCAATGTGTGCAGAGGAGACCGCGTGTCATTTCTGTTATGGCTAGAAGATTTTCTCAATGATCTAACAGCATGAAGGACAGATGGGTCACTTCGCTAACACGCTGGGTTTGTGTTGTTTTGTAGATGCGAGCACACGTCAACTCCAAATGGTTCCTTTTCAGAAAACATGTTGACAACCTTCTCCATTTCCTCATGCCAAAGACAATAATACCACTATACACTATGGTAAGTGTCATAATTAACACAAAGATAACTCCCCCTGCGGCTCGACCTGCCACCTAAATCCTTTGAAATTGTTGCCCTTTACTGTCTGCAGGTCACTTTCACTAGGACTCGATACCATGAAGCTGTGCAGCGCTGGCACTGGCAAAATAAAGTAAGATCCTTTCTGAAAATCTATGCGTCTCTTTAGACTCTTTCATTTCATCTTTTGTGTTCTGCGGCATACAGTTTACCATTTGGGGAATATTTCATACCTTTGAACATCCTAATACTGTAATTTGAGACTCTTTTGAAGTCGAAGTATAATCAGCAGTGAGCATGAAAGGCGCATGTGACTCTCACTGGGTTAGTACTTTCCATTTTAGAGTCATTTGATTTACTCTGACACAAACACACAGATTTGCTGCACAAAGGAATGTTTCTGATATCTCTTGGTTGTATAAACTCATTGAACATTTTACTTTTTCTACAGGTCATAAACCGTGGCTTGCTCATGAGTGTATCAGGAGCTGTTCTGGGAGGTTCCTACCTGCTCATTAAAAGTCCTCCCAACATCACAAACCTCCTCATCCCCGGTGAGAAAATCTGGAGCAGGCTGACGGAGCTCAGGACCTCCTGAGCACCGGCACAATCTCTGATCGGACAGACAAAGACCAAACTCCAAATATTAATTTGAGTTTGATTAAATCCTCTAATTCACACTGAAGGCAAATGAATGTACGGCAGTAATGATTGTCGGGTATTATACAAATCATAATGATTGATCATATGACTTTATACCTTTTTAACAGTGTTCAACTGATAACAGTTTAACTGATTTGACTATCGCTTTTAAATGCTTTTAAAAGAATTGCAAATAAATGTTTCCTCTGTTCACAGATACTGTCATATTTTTATTTTCCTTTGACTTCATTCCTCCCGCTGTCACCTAGTTAAGGCCTACAGACATTTTGGAAAATATAGTTATTATAATACTTCTTGACTTTCTTGTTCTTGTTGCTTATATACTGTATATATATAATAAATAAATATATGTATATAAATAAAATAATACTATTATTACAATTATTATCACATAATTCTTATTTAGTTTAACTTCACTGAAGAAAGACTGAATACTGCCTCATTTTAGTCTGTAATAATCCATTATTTTTAGTTTTTAATTTCTATTTTTAAACATGTATAGGAGACATAGCATGGATTTTGCATCATGTTCTTCATATTGAACTATTATTTATTATTTATTCACTCTAGGAAGGTTGGAGCCTGGCTTATAACTCTATTTCTCCTAATTTAACCTGTTACAGACATTTTTTATTATTGACTTAAGCTTCTTCTTTATTTGTCAAATCTATTTAGTTGTGAAGATCCTTAAGTTTCAGTTTAATCTGAATCTAAATGTATTATCTGATAATAACTTCTATCTTTAGGATTTCTTCATTTCAGCTAGTAGCTGTCTTTAGACTGTGGGAGGAAGCTGGAGTACCTGGAGGAAACCCACGCAGGCGCAGGGAGAACATGTAAACTCTGGCTGACTAGATGGTGGATTTGAACCCAGGTCCTTATAGCTGTGAGGCAACAGTGTGAACCACTGCACCACCACGCTGCACCTCACTAAACGATCGGTTATGGAAATCCATTAATCAAGTCTATTCATATCCGACAGCCCAGGAGGTTATGGAAGGTGTGTCTCACATGAGCATACTGAAGTCCCAGTCTCATCTCCTCTCATCTAATTACACTGCTGCAGTCCTCACACACATAATTCCACCAAAAAGTGACTGTTCTCGTCACACTCAGGGTCGGATTGAAGGGAGATAAGGTTCACAAGCCAGGTAGCTTAAAATAGCATCTGTTTATTGAATCCATACGCAGTTATGTCTGTTTGTGTATTACGGTTTATGGCTAAGAAGCTAAGGCTTTTATTTTCCATTTTCCAAACTTGCAGGTGGGTACCAACCAAAACCAATCTGTCATTTCACGCTGATCCAAACACTGGTCCATAACCATGCTGGAATATAAATGCTCGACATATTCTTACAGTTGTCACTTATACTGTATGGCATATTTGATAAATAAGTTTTTATACAGGAACATAATTCTACCTGTTCACTACTTTATTGTGTACTTATGTCACCACAGCTGATGTTAGACGAGGGTGTTACACTTTCATACTACCTGGTTAGACAAAACACTGTCAAGAAATAGGTTTAGCTGATATCTTGGGCTGACAGTTGAATATTTACAATAAGTTGTAACAAATCTGTAGGAGACACAGAAATGTCCACAGAGGTCAGACAGGAGTGTTTTGGCTTGAAACTGCAGGTTAGGTCCCTAAGGCATACGGAGTGGTAGGTGGTCCAGTCTTTGTTTATCACAATGGCCTCACTTGAATGACGTTGACCTCAGAGGAACTTCCAGCCTTGGAGGTCACGCCCAGTTGTTGGAAGTCGTCGCTGGCGATGATGAAGACGATGGAGGAGGAGCTGAAGGTCACCCTCTTTTTGGGCCGCTCCTTGCTGCCATACGAGCTGGACATGACGATCGGTCGGATGGGGCGTTCCACGCGAGGCAGGGGACGCTCTTTGAGGTTGCGCTGCAGCCAAGAGAGCCGCGAACACAGCAACTGCAGCAAACAGCGGCGGAACTGTGAGGAGGTGAGCAGGAGGAGAAGCTTAGTGAAAAGGACTCGTTTGTCTGTCAGACACACGTGATCGAACTTTGAGGATGTGACAGTTTCCCTCCTACACACACAAAAAATGCATTTTATACGTATTTACAATTTAAAATCTAACTGAACACTTCTCTAATTTGAAATAATTGTCAAATCTCTTCACAGAATTTTCCTTGTCCAATTAAGCTTGTGGGAAATCACAGTTTCCACTATTCTGTTTTATGTTCATGTAAATACAACAGATTACAACATGAATGAAGGATTATGAATAATTACAATAAGAATAAAATCCAATCAAACTACAAAGGAAATAGCAAAAGAAGAGAACAAACCATCACTCTAATTGAGATTCTATTGATTTGCCCTATTTGTCCATATTCAATTCAGAGTTCAGCTGTGGTCACTAGAGGAGAAAAAAATCTATTGAACACACAGGAGGTGACCGATCTGAACTCTGCAGTGAAATACATAATCTATTACAGATGCCAGCAAAGCTTGGGCTCAGCAATGATGGTTGAACCTATTCGTGAAGACATCCTCTTTTATTTACATTTACACAGTGCAAGAAATTAGTGTTGGAGACTTACAACGCTTACAAATGTCTTATTAGATCTCAAACTTAACCCATTGCCGAATGTTTCTACTTTCTAAAGATAAAACAATTAAAGCAAACCTTTCTGCTCATGAAGACGTAGATCAGGGGGTTGTAGGCTGTGCTTGACTTGGCAAAGAACGAGGGGATGATGGCCACTGTGGGAGAGACCATGCTCGTCCTGCCGAAGGCCTCCAGCATGGACACAATAGCATAGGGCGTCCAGCACACCAGGAAGCAGGTGATCATGAGGAGAAACATCACAGCCACTTTCTTCTCATACCGCAAGATCTTGATGATCTGAACCGTCTGCAGGTCCTGGATGGAGCGCAGCTGCAAGAGGCAGAAAAGAGGAAGGTGCTATCATGAGAACAGGGAGACAGGCGGCTTTGTGACTGCATAGTTGCTGGGTTAGATCAAAGTTTGTGCTTTCACTTGGCAGGTTTGACTATTTGAAACTGTATGATTGTGTAGCGTTCGCCTTTGTGGTTGGGACTTCTTCCAGTTAAGCCACAATTATGTGTAGCACGATTTCACAGGCTGTAAATATTTATGAGCAAATAAAAAAAAATATATGTTTGTTTTGTAATACTATTAGGACACAATAATTTAATGTTTATGTCTTCTCTACTACTCTGTGAGTAGCGGTACGTCTGCACCTCTATAGTAGTGTTCTTATCTGTACCTCAAGCATTAACACGCCAATAACTGCAGAGCTACAATGCAAGACCCAGCGGGTGCAACCTGAGGTTGTTGCTCAAAAATATTTCAATAATATTGACAGGAGGAGCTGGGGCTCAACCTGCCGGTCTTAAAATGGGCGAACGACCGATTTTCCTTCCTGATCCACAGATTTTCAATTGACTGTAATGACCTTGAATACACTTGTGCACACACACTATGTAACTGCAGGGTAAAAAAAAACTGCAGCCGTTTTTAAATTTGTCTTTTATTGCTAATGCATTTCATTTATTAATTGTAAGAGGAAAAAAATGGTACAGCTCACAGCTATCTGTACAGACTATGGAGCTAGGATCACTCCCTGCAGCTAAAGAAATAAGATGATAAAACATAAGGATATTTTCTAGACTCCCCTGGGACAGTCTACAGCAGCTGATTGAATCTCTGCCAGCTTCTCGTTATTCTTGAATTCACAAGGCCTGTTTTTATTCATATTTTACGATTCTTATAATGCCATGCTAAATTCCCATGTTTAAGATTTTCAGGCATCTACGCCAAGATGCAAAGCAGGGCACCTGGTTTTCTTTTCTATCAAGCCAAAAATACTCTAGACTTCAGACTTCAGAGTACTTCTCTTTGAAGATTTTCACTGCATCTCCCCAAATGCTGCAACATGTGATGAGTCCTCTCAGGCTTCTGACAGGCTCAGGAAGGTTTGTGGTGGTGGTGGCTTGGGGTTATGAGGAAGCAGCAGCTCACACTTCCTACAAGGTTGTGAACACTTAAGGAAGGAAAGGTGGCAGCTGCACCAGACTGTGATGCAGACAGACATCTGGGTCATTTGATTAGAACTGCAGTGTTTTTCTCATTTGCACGTTTGCTTACATGCAGTCCTGTTCCAAATACCTAAATAGTTGCCATCTGCTCCGTGGTGCAAACAGATGAAGACGATAGAGACAAAAAGAGATTTGCTCATTTCTATCGCAGACAAACAAACATCTTCTTGGATGTTTTTGCAGAAACATGAACACAAATGCTTGACCCTCAACTTCACAGCCTGCTCGCTCGTCATTTATTAACAGGCTGTCTCCTCCCCCCGATGACATCAGTGGCACGTAACGCAGCAGTTAAAATGGAAGCAAGGCAGAAACGTGTTGTGTTTACACTTGTCCCCAATAATGGGAGCTACCACTCTCAGGGAAGCTAAAAATGCATCCTTATCCCAAAAAGCCAGAAGACGATTACCAAATATTTAAACACAGATTAAATATAATGGTGCTTTTTCATGCTTTGTAAAACTGCTTTACATAAGTATCTCATGCTCTCTGATCTCAAAATGAAATGAAATTTTAAATATGACCCCCCCATCCTTTCCCCAATAACAGCACTTTTCTAATTAGGCCTACGAGGCATTCATTTAACTTTTCTGATGAACAGTATCACACCGTAAAACTTCCTCTAACTGTCATTAAATCATTTTCTTAACTGAAATGAATCATTAGATTAATTCTTTAAAAACATTGTGCACACATACAAGAGTTGAAGTGTTGTAAGAACCAAAAGCAGTTGAGAGAAAAATCAGCAATTATTGAAATAATCAATTAATAACTCAGGGATAGGGTGAAATTACAGCAAATGGAAGATCTTGGATCTCTGGACAGTTGGTCAAGTGTTTTAAGGACTAAACAATTAGTTGATTGACTGATAAACTGATTTTTTCTCACTTTGATTTATTCTAACTCCTTCATAATTTATTAAATATGTTAACAACAGCAAAGACAACATCTGCACGTCTTACCATTTGCACTGTGTAAAGGATGTTCCCATAGCAGTAGATCATGATACCCACAGGCACGAAGAAACAGGCTAGGAGGAACAAGAGGATGAAGGAGGCATCATTTGGGTCCTTTGATGTCCAATCCAGAGAGCATCCCAGCTGGTGAATCTCCAGAGTGTAGCGGTTCCATCCCAGCAGAGGAGCCCCTGTCCAGGCCAGTGAGTACAGCCAGATGTGGGCGATGGCCCGCCACGCCCAGGGGAAGTCCACCACCTGGGCGTGGACCACCCGGATGTATCGCTCATAGGCCAAGGCTGCCAAAGTCATGATGGAAACGATGCCTGGCAATGGAGGAAGAGAGACAGCTACACTGAGAAACGCAAAGCACTTGCTGCAGGATCTGGGTCATTGGCTACTCAGCGTCTCTTTGGACTTTTTCATGATGACTCTATGTAAACAGAATTCAGAACATCTTGGTTGAGTACAAACGAACACAAAAACACACACCTCTAAAACCTGCACTTGCACTACACAGCCAGCTTTTACTATACAGCCCACAGTAACACGGTCGTGGCTCTAATGCTGCATAAATATGATCTAGATTGAAGTTCCTGCAGCTTTTATGTGTATTGTGCATAATCTTCCTCCCACTTTTATAGTATGTAAAAAAAACAAAGGGCATATTTTTTTGTCACAAAACATAGACACTTAACCTCTATATCTATCCAATTACATACTCCAGTATCCTCTTCAATCCACTCTGCAATTGATTCATTTCTTTATTAATGGGAAAAAGATAGGAACAGTGTCAATGAATACACACGCAACTGATAAACACACTGCGCTGAGTTTGAGCCACAGCTTCCCAGCTAGGGAAGATGTGCATTGACAGATCTGCTGGGGATTATTGCTGCAGCTTCTGTGGCCTCTGTGTGTGTGTGTGTGTGTGTGTGTGTGTGTGTCGGTCACAATGACACCAACCTCCTTTGAGTAATACATATGATAAGCTTCAAAGATGTTACAGACGAATAGAGGGCACAGATAGAGGTGGGGGGTTTATTTTGCACACTCCCATTTTTATATTTCAACCTGTGTCAGCAGGAAGCCATATATTGTAGTGATTTTATCAGCAGGTGCTGGACGCCAGACTGTCCAGATTTGTAATGTTCACACAAAATCATACCACGGCCACATGCGTGACCTTGGGTTTTCACATGTAAGCAACTCCCGCAGAGCACTCTGTGATTTTTAACTGCAGTCTTGTACTGTGAATGGCATGGGAGGGGCAGGTGAGATCTCAGGATGTGTTGTCACTTTAATTAAAAATCTCCATTATCTGCTTGGTTTGCTCTGCTCATCTGAGTTGTCAGCCAAAGCACACCAAATTAAACTCAGTTGTCCTTGAATCACACATGGGAGAAATGTGTCAACCAAAACTCTGCATGTGAACAACAACTTTGAACGCTTTTGATTTAGAAAGCTCATCTCTGTGACATATTTGCAATGCAAATGGGATCAATGGTCGGTGCTGTCGACTGAGATGCCAGAGACAGAGGAAGGTAAACGTAATCTTTTACATCATGTGCAGACCAGCCAATGTCAGGTAAAGGACAGTAGGACAGCAGAAAAGGCCAATTATCCAGCTCATATGTGTTTAGTTAGCTGATTTGCTCTAATGAGCTCATTATCACACATCCAGCCTCTTGAGCTGGAATTCCTGCAGGGGTGCGACCTGAAGAATGAACCTCAGTGTGATTTCATCCTTCACTGCTGAACACAGTTCCAGTAACTGCACAGACACAGTGGAGATGACGAAAGCATTAATGTAGTAAGAAGCACAGTCTACCCCCATCACAAAAACAAAAAAACACATTCAGCACAGTCTGAAACCTCTTCAGTTCTTCTGGGTCGTTGGATTTTACTGGAACTAGTCGTGAAGGGAGACCAGCGGGTCAGTGAGCTGACCTCCTGTCTGAATTTTGAAGGACGTGTGCACAAGAGCCTCTTATCACTTTGAAATGTAAAGTTTTCACAAACATTTTCCAGTTTTTACGCTATTATACCAGAGAAATGCGCAAGTGGTTCATTGCGCAATTAGTTGGATCAATTAGTTACAACTGAATTACTGGATTAGTAAAGTTTATATGATAACAAAATGATATACATGCTGTATACGTGTATTTCATTATTTTATGTCTCTCACCGAATAAGCTGTTGCTGAATCCGTCCCATACGCACGCTGCCGGGCTCCAAATCCATCCCCGCTTGACGCACGACGCAAACGTGAAGTTTATCCCGACGACAGAAACCAGAAAATCACTCAAACTTATGTTGACCAGCAACAAATTGGTGGGAGTGCGGAGTCGCTTGAATTTACAGAAGAGTATGATGACGACGACGTTGTTGCAGAAGCCGAACGCTCCAATGGTCCCGATGGTGAACGCGAGAAGTTTGTAGGTGCCCACATGGAACAGGTGCTCCGCTGCGCTCCTCTCGGCTCTGGTTTCGTTGGCAGGATTCATGTCGCGGAGGAAAACTTCGTCTCCAGCATTGTGCTTGGAGAGGTGTGAGAGCGCGCTCCCCGCCACGCTCATTCAAACCGAGCCCGAGACGCTCGATTGATGAAACTGGGTCAATGTACCAGAGTCAAAGCGCGCACGGTGCGCACGCTACGTTTTCCGGCCGAATATCCAAAATAAAATGGAGTTTGACCTACATGTTTGGAGACGAACACAGTGGCACTGCGGGCTGTTTAAAAGTACGTTTAAAAAAAAAAAAAAAAAAGACATAGAGGGAGGATTTGTGAGGAGCGTTTTCAAATTGTACTCCGCATTATCTTGTACTTTTATTTTGAAATCAAAGTCATAGAAAAGAATCTCACGTTTATTTGTGAGCACTGGAGAAATGATTGCAGCCTCCAAGTCAATAATTGAGACACTCATTCCTCTAGACTAAGTCTACACAGTGCATACATATTAACATATAGGCTTATTTACATATATGCGTACTCCTTCTTTTACAAACAAATACATACATTACATACAAACATAAATGAGTACATTCATCAGTCAGTGGTGGAATAAATGAAATTACTAATCAACATCTACACTAAGTTTCCACACAGACATGGAACACTAACAAACTGCTCTGGCCCTTTTCACAGATGTGTTTTTTCACCAGCAGAACAATATATGAATAACAAACTGTATGCACTTTTAGCATGCTGAGCCTCTAGACCTGGCAAAAGTCAAGTCAGTCCCGAACCCCAACCTCTGTGACCTGCAGCGCCACGTTTAGCAGACACCAAACGATGACAACGCAGCAACTCTGCAGAGGTTGTTGTGTGCCTGTACCTGCTGCGATGTATCAGGATGCTGTGCATTCAGGAGTCATCTTGTTTTGTCCACAGAGTAATGTCACCACGTTGAAACGCTGGATTCCTGTAGTGACGTTGTTTGTGTCTGACCTCATTTCTCTGTGCCTACAGGTTGATTCAAAATAGCAGATCTCTCTCGAACAACACACCAGATGATGACACAGAGAGGCTCTAGGACAGTATGGGGAGGACCAGCATGTTGAATTTCATGCTGCACATCATTCCCTGATTTACCAATGTGCTGGTCATTCACAGCTTGAACATATTTCATTCAAATGATATGGATGAAGCCTTATACATATGTGGATATCTCAATGCCTTAAATATGGAATTGGTAAGATTTATGCTGCGATGTGGTTTTGTTATAAAACCTGTTCTAGTTTTCACTCACTGAATCATTTTATAACTGAACTGCAGTTTCTGAGGTTAAAGTTTCATTTCCCTTAAATATATAGTCACACATCTAATTTCTTCCTTATGATTAATATTGACCTCTCAATGTGTGTTCTCTGTTTGCATCACTAGTGATCCACAGGTGCATTGCTCAGACCACAAACCACAATATAACAGCAAAATCCAATTAATAAATAGGTCAACGGCATTGAAATATCCTCCAGA
Source organism: Anabas testudineus (assembly GCF_900324465.2). Lineage (NCBI taxonomy): Eukaryota > Metazoa > Chordata > Actinopteri > Anabantiformes > Anabantidae > Anabas > Anabas testudineus. The sequence goes on from NC_046624.1 coordinate 4,568,040, forward strand.
AAAAAAAATTCAATATGTCTGGTAAATAGAAGGTATTGAACATACGCCATTGACAAGAGATGCTTCAAATCAGGGTCTAGTATGTTCTGTGGATGGGTCAATATTTCTTTCCTTCAACTATATTCTATAGCATTTGATGCTGACGTCATAAGAGGTTTTCTAAGAGGTCCGTATGCTTTTTAGCGTCAAGGATACCTGCAACTAGGTCAAGCGTCCAATCAAAGCATTTCTCTCAGTCTTTCTATCTGTCAACCTGCAAAATGCAAAATTTTGTTTGTCTCTCAGTTTAACAAGGGACACTGAGCATAATAGGCTCTACTGAGTGGAGTATCGAACGTATGGTATGTGCCTTCACTCCTTAGCAAAACTGTAAACATGTGCACTAGCTTCTGCTGCTGTGCCCCCCTGAGATGCAATTATAGGAGCATTACATTCACTGGACTGTGTTTTATAATGAATCTTTAAGTGGTTTTTCACTATTGCAAACATCAACATGTCAACGCTCTGTGCACGTTCCACCTCCCCCGCTCACACATGCACTCATAATTCTGTACCTGTATACCTTTGCTGATACTCTCCAGTCACGCTGCAGTGGTTCACTGACTAAATAGCCTTCTGTGTCTTGCGAACAAGCTGAAGAAGAGGTGATATTAAGGCTGTGTTAGCTTCTTCAGTCATCAGAACCAGTTTTATGCATGGCTACACAGCTGCGGGCAAAAATCAAGGTATTCGTTTATTGACTTTTTAATTTTTGCATCTTGCTGGAAAGCCAGTCTAGTCATAAATGTTTATTCTTCTTCTTATTGGAAATTTAAAGTGCAGCACTTATCTCAAATGGAAAAAGAGCAAAGTCCTGCATCAGAAAAAAAAAAAACCAAACAAGCGAGTGAATAATTTCTGAGCACACAACATCAGTGGAGCGTTTGAAACATAGTCCGCTGAAGTTTAAAGAAGTAGTTTATCATTGTGGAAAATATGCTTCTCTTTCATCTAGTGAGTTTGAGGAAATTAAAATTATTGTAGCATATTACTGTGTAGACACATGAAGCAGGCAGTTAGTTTAACTTGTCACAAGGACTGGAAACAGGGGAGGCTCAATAGACTTCAAACACCTATTTTTTCAGTGGTCTTGCTATTTTTCTACTTGTCCAAATAGTTAGTAGTCTCAAAGTTAAAAATTGGTAGTCTTTACCATTCAGGTTAGCAACACTAAATTAGCCAAATAATGACTAAAGACTCGCTGGCAGTGATAACCCTAATGAAATATTGAAAGTCCCTGACAGGTCATGATTTCCTTCCACCTCTACAGAGCATTGTCACATCTGTAGTGACATTATAGGAGCATCCTGACTCACAGTATATTTAGACCACAGTCTTATATAGCATCTGGTCATCTGCTCTGCTTTAAAAATGTAACGTAGAAATAATGCATGTGCCCCAATCCAGCTTTTCTCAAATGGCTGGGTCACATCATCCCTGCATCACTGAGGGATTAACAGAAAGGAGACTGTGAACTTGTGTGAACTGTAGTTGAGGACAGGGGATAGTGCAGCTGTGATGCACTGCAGGATGCTTATTATTTAAAAAGGGGGTTTTAGCTTTTCGCACTTTTGTAGCAGCTAAAATGTTTGTGTGTTTTCAGGCTTGCAGTTGGATTTAGGTAATGGTGGAAGAGCCACTTTTTTTACATTAGAAAAGTAGTACTACTACATGGTAATACTGTAGTACTGTCCTGCATTCGATTCCTGCAATCTGATATAGTAGATATACAGCATTTGTCAATTTAAACTGTATTGCACATTTGCAATTAACAAAAAATGTCTTGAGTTTGTTTGCTTAACTAACTATAGCCCAATGATTCAATTTGATTAATATCTAATTACATCATCAACATCAACAACAAACATGAGGCAGCTGAGTTATATAGGACGACTGTGGACACTGAACCACCATCACATACTTATATATACTCCATATGCAGCTGCCCAACAACATTGAATATTGCATTTTATATTAATGGTATACAGTAAAAATATAAAATATCATCAGAAATAAATACAAGTATGTCTGGGTTCAGGAAGTTGTTAATTCTTAAAATGAAAGGCAACAGCAGGTTAACGTCCATCATCGTCATTCTCACACTTGTAATTTGCTGATGGAGACCTTAAATATCATTCCTCCTCACTGTGTCTTTGAGACTTTGCCAAAGGACCTCTACTGACTGACCGAGGGAAAAGAAATGCATGAATGTTTGAGTCCTGCAGCATCTTTCTGTTTGGCGTGTAAAAGATAAATTCAAGGTCATTTCAGGGGAAGGTAAATGGAGATGTAGCAGCCATCAGTTATGTTCCAGCTATCAGCTTTCTTTAAATCAGACACAAAACAACCTTTAATTAATGAATTTTCTTTAATGCCTGAAGCACAGAGATACATATTGACACTAGCAAATGACAGATTAAACTACTGTGACACACTTAACTACTTTAATCGCTTTGTTTTAATGTTTCACGAGACCCTGGTCACATTCCACGTGCTGCTATAAGAGTAGACAGATTTAATCTCTAATCACAGCAAGTCACAGATTGGTGGCCCAATTCTGCTCCCGCAACAGGCAACTTAATTATGGTGGGCAATAATGTCAGCTATATTCAAGAAATAATCTTTTAAAGGGATTCAGAGGAGCAGACTCTAGATTAACACGGTAACCTTTGCGGTGCATCTTTGTCGAGTTATGAATAATTCATCACAGTACAGCATATCTCAGTCTCGCAGTAATTGGATAAGATAAATGTGAGGGTATTTTTGAATGAGTATAACATCAGAGCTTTGTACTTTGCATTTGTGAGAGAGAGTGTCACAAATGCAAAGTACAATGTGTTAACATACCACAGTGACAGACATATAAAGGGCTTATTGCTGACACCGCTGACAAGGGGTCTGCTGGTCTTAGAGCTACAGAGAGGCAGGGCAGGTATTGTTGGAGGCTTCAGAGCTGTCGTCCTCCCCTGGAGGATTCTGTGCTCAGCAGAGACATGGATCAAAAACTGTTTTATTGTGAAACACTGGTGCCTGTAACTGTAGCTAGTATTTCTGAGCTTGGTGAGTGTTGTCAAGAAGTGGCAGGAGGATGCACAACGTCCACATTGTTACTTATTTAAAACTGCATTAATGGATGTTGTCATAAAAAACAGTGCATTCAATTACTACGTGTAAAGCTTGATTCTCTGTTGAATCTGTGCACAGCATACACCTCAGGCTATGCAAGTGCTCAACATCATTGGGAGCATGTATACTGGAAATGTGCGCTGGTGTGTTTGTGCAGCAATTATCTGCAATTACTAAATGGCAGGCGGGTTTCTATGGCAATGTTGGAGATAGGGACGTTTAAAACGTTACCTCTACTGAACCAATCATGGTTGTTGCAGCTGCCGACTCCCATTTTTGGGAGGGTGCACATCCGTGGGTACACGTAATGTATTTCAGTTTTAAGCTCTGTTATTATCAGCGCAACAAAAACGTAGTCACAACTTTGTTGTGAATGTTCGTTGCTGTATCAGTGGATATTGCAGCATTTATACATTCAGCTTTAGAATCACAGAAAAATAGATCAGTCCTCTATAAAAGAAGTTGTGTTTTATACAGTTTATGCAGTTAATAGTATCTATGTACATGCCCCCACCTTTATTTCCCGAGCTTCACATTATGTATTTTCAGTGGCCTGGAGAAACATTTGTGTTTCAAAGTGATAGAATAGATTTTTCTCCGTTTTTATTTCCACACACATTTGCCAGACTCCTGACCTACATCTCTCTTCACAGATTTAGTCTGACGCTGTAATGACTGTACCGCAGCACTTTTTATTTTTTGCACGTCTCTTTCGTTTGTCGAGTTCTCTTTTGAGCGCTGACTTTTCCCGTCATCTCAAATGTTTCCTTTGTACCTTTATCTCTGATGTGACTGACATTTCATTGACTGTTAGGATACAAAAGGTTTGTCAGTACACAATGAAACGTGTCCTACTGCAAAGATGCAGACAGTGACTCATGTGTCAGTGCATGCCAAAATACAAAAGTAGTTGCAGATTTAGTTTTTTATTTGCTGTTAGTTAAGATAGATAGTCTTTTACTTGAGTTTAATGTGCCTGTGGATAGTAAAAGCATTCACCACACAGTCACCCAGAGGGACCTGTCAATGTCAGCTGTCTATTTTCTGCTCAACCAAATCAGTCTGTCTCTTCACCTCGTTGCTTGGTTATCTCATGCCAGTCGAGTGCTGCTTTCTAAATCTGCCACAAGAATTAGAGAGTTAGCATTTACCTCAGGCTAACTTCTCTGCAGCAGTCACCATTAAACTTACAGGTGATGTCCCCTCACCTCCGTTTGAGATGTGCACTGTAAGCAAAGCCTCAGTGTCATCCTCCTTGTTGTCAAGGAGAGAAATGCTAATTCATAAACAACCGGCGTTCCTCTTCATCCCATTAACCAGATGGATGTTGCAGACACAGGCACGTGCACATTATTAGTAATAAGCATTTCTTCAACACTTAATATACAAAAAGTAATTTGCAAATGCAAATGCAGAAGTGATGGTGGATAGGTGGTTCTAGCATAGGCCAAAAATCTATAGCAGAGAGTCTGGGGGAAGTGTCTTGAGAAAGTGTAGCGATTTAAACCTATTATAATGTAATTTCCCAATTGATTTGCATAATTAATGCCCATCTGAACTGCTTTCCTTCCTGCAGGTCAGGCAATCACGACAGTCATTACGTTAGATGTGGTAATTTGCGTCTAAAGCAGCACTGAACAATACCCTGCAGGAGGCAGCGTGCTAATCGTGACTCTGTTGGCAGACAGCAACATGTAAAATCACATAATGATCTACAAGAAACTATTATGTGGATACAACATTTACTTTTTCTTCCACGTTATCTTAATTGTTCCCGTTGCCTTCGCTTTCTGAACACCCTCCATCGACCTCCTTCTCCAGCTTTGGCATCTGTTGTTGGCTGTGTGACAAACCGGATTAGGCTGAGAAAGCACCACACTTGTCTCAGAGGACAGACGTCTCCTTGATTGACACATTGTCATAAATGGCATGTTAGTTTAATCTCTGTCAGGTGACGGATACTCTGTTATTAACTCTTTGCTCTCACAGAAAGGCAATAGATGTGAACTACTGTATAAAAATGCTATTTTCCTAATCAAATGAACCCTTTTGTTATGTTTGGTTAAGTGGAGAATGAAACTGATTATTTGAAAGCGGAGTAAAAGTAGAAGAGCAGCACTGTAGCTTTAAATTTGTTAACTCTGACTCTGTACAGTGGTGATTAGTGTCATTAAAATACTTAATGGGAGACGCTAAGCTGTATATTTAATGCATAGGTAAATAAAAGAGTGTGGAAGTAGACATTTCTATTCAGCCAGGGTGAACACCAGCCTGCTATTTGATAGGACGGTCTCGCCCCTGTGGTGAAGCTGATGACAGATGATGACAAGAAAGGCTTCAGACTTCAATTCCAATTCAGCATATATCCTCTCAGGCCATGAAAACTTATAGACGAGTGGGGGGTGAAACCAGATAACGCAGGCCACCCGATCCTCTATGAGTCTGCCCAGCCTATCTCCTCAAAGTGAGAACAGACCTGTGGGTATGTCCTGGCGAGGACGCTGAATGGTGGTCAGATGGAGTGACAACTGATGTCATTATTTATCCTTAAAAGAAAGTCAAATTGAGTTGAATTGAAGCCTTTATGACTCATCTGCGGATGTTAAAAAAAAACATCTCTGCAGTAACACTGGTTCAATGCCAAAGCAGCATCAGACGCTCATTTGACACAATTCAGCCATTTGAGAAGCCACAATAAATGAAATAGAAGACACTCTCTGTGTAATGAATTAGTTCCAGCAGTGAAGCCCACACACTGTGATATCCTTTACTTCTGTATGCCCACTGTGGGTGCAAGAGAGACAAACCCTCACAACCAGACAGATAACATCGCTATAGAAATGCTGTAAATGCAAACGTTGTTTTTTGTTTAACAATCCTGTGTGATTATGAACATACCGCCTTGCATCCTTTTTAAAAAGTGCATTGAAAGCAGCTTCTATGAGAAGCTGTGTCTGTACACATGCAGTATGTTACAGTTTGATGAGAGCAGATTAATTACTAACTGTCATCATGACTGATCACAGACTGTGCAGGCAGTAATGCAATACAATACATCACACTGAAACCGCCACATTATAACAGAAACTAAATTAGACAAGAGCAAACTTTGAAGGATGTGTATAGTTAATAGAATATGTTGCCAAGACCCAGATGAGGAGATCCATGCACCCTCGTTTTTTTTTTTTTTTTCAAATTAAATTAGAGCGGTAGCAAAACCGCAAAATGTCTTTATTAGTGAGCTCTAGAGGTACTGGTGAGATTTCTCTCATGTAGCTCTCGACAAGAAAACCAATATTTCCAAAATGTCAAACTTTTTCATTAACTATAAAACAATGATTTGATCAGCTAAACCTGAAGACTGGAAGCAGACGAGAGCTGACAAGGGGAGAATCCAAATCCAAATAGATCCACCTACCACAGTCGTTAAGGCTAACTAATTAACATTAACATTTTATCTTGTTTGTTAGTGCTGAAAGCATAAAAAGAAGACAGTGTGGCTTTACAAGGAGTTACGCTATTAACTACGCCTTAGCAATGCGTCATACGGTAAAGAATTCCTTTCATGATTTCCAAAGTTATTGGTGCTGAGATTAAAAAGACCCCTTTGCAGTCACATATTTTCGTGCATGGCTCTCTTGTAATCAAACTGCAAAGAAACACATTAATTAGGTGCTGCTGTGGTGATGTGTGAGTACATCTTCATCATTTGATGCCAGTCACATCGACTTGTAACATGAGTGAATTTGACTGTAATCATTTCCTGCACGAAGACTAAGTCTGTGACATCTGTATTATTAAAGGCATCTAAGCTACTGTGTATGTATGTGAACTGTGGTGCTGTAGTTATTATATGTACATGAGAAAACATTAATACCTACTCCTGTTTTATTAAACGTTATCCATGAGAGAGAGTGTGTGTGTGTATGTGAGCCATCACCTTGATTGTTTCATCACCGGTCAGATTACTGAAATGCCAGTATGGTTCAGTCTTTATCAATATTTCTATTTTGTGTCTCTTCATTCTGATCTCTTTGTATCTCTGTTCAGGTACCACCCTGACAAAATGTCATTCCTTGTCTGTCTGACTCCAAACTGCTGGTGCATTATTCAGCAGTGAGTCAGAAAGAGGGGAAGGACAGACATGGAACAAAGTTTCCAAAATGTAATTGGTGCTATTTTAGTATTGTTATTCAAGGTGTGGGCAGAAGGACCCAAATACAGTATCTACAGCTCTACAGTAATTGCTGGTTGGTTCAGAGGATGGAGTGTGGAAGTACATTGATGTGCCATACATACAGGATACAGAATCCTGAAATGCAACCAAGAGATTCCTGAGAGTACTCGGGAAGTCTGACATATAGATAAATGGGTTCTCTTAAATGTAAACTCTTAAATAGATTTAATGATTTGGGTCAGGGAGGTGTGTCAATTCTACTGTATGTAAAGTCTACAACCATAAAATAAAAGTCTCATGTTATAGTGTGCAGCGCAATTTCACTGGGATACAGGAATGATTCACAGCAAGCTCCATGCTGAAATTAAGCAAATTCAGAAGTGAGAAAATGTACTAAATGGTTCTACAGGACAGGTCACTAATTCTGTTTCACCTTTAAACGTGTGCTGTCCATCGATTATCCTAACCGCTTGTCCTCTGAAGGGTCACAGCAGTGCTGGTGCCCATCCCAGCTGTCGTTGGGCGAGAGGCTAAACTCTGAAACTGTAACATTAATGATTTGATTTTTTTTTTTATTTGACCATTTGATTTTATTGATTTTGATGTGTTTCCTGCATCTGCTTTGTTTTTGTGCCAAATTTGTAGACATCCACCTGAGCTGTTCCTCTGATGTCATGTTCACAGGAATGGGATAGATGACCTTTAACCTCCCCCAAATCTAATCATTTTATTGTTCAGTTCAAATTTGCAAGCTGTCACTGGTGCAGAGGCACAAAAAGCTCCTACAGTGGCAAAACAGACACTTATTCATACAAGAGAGAAAAACAGGAGATGATTGTTGTCTTAAACTATTTGAGTAGTTCGATATGCCCTTGTCTTGCAGTGACCTGTTCCCATGTATGTGATGCTGGAAAACAGAGGAGAGGAGAGATGGTTGAGTGCATCTGACAACACATCCAGAATCGTCTGCTCTTCGAAATCTTGTCAGTGAAACACAGAGCTGCGTCACTAAGGTGAACGCAAAGCTGTGAATGCGTCTGGAAGTGCCAAGTGGTACACAGAGACGATCATCACATCTCATCTTTAATGCATTGGATTGAGTATTTGTGGGAGCAGGGCTGACTCAGAGTCTTGTTTGAAGTCTTCTAACCTCGTTAGGAATACGTTTGCTGATCGGGAGATTCACGTCTCTTCTTGTGCACGTCTGTGAGGAGTAAGGTCCTAAAGGAGAAGGTCTGGAGGATTCTTTGATGTTTGCATCAAGGAGTTGTGTGTCTCCTGCTAGCAGAATGCTCCACTGTGACTGCAAACCCATCTCTTGCAAACTCATTCACACAAACACACAGGCACAGGGTATTTGATCTCTAGTAACTAAGATCTCTTTCATGAAAATTCATCAGAAAGAATCAACTATGTTGCCTTTGTTGCCTGTGACTCTCCTCACCTTATTCCCCATGGACACACACTTTTTTCTCCCTCATCCGTCAAGTCTTTTTTCCAAGTGGAGGCACTTTCATCTGCGTGATTACAGTTATTGAAAGGCCAGAGCTGACCGACTGACATATCAGCCTAGTGACAGCCAATTTCTTTCAACTAACAATCAGACACATTGGCATCGATTGATTTTTTCCTTAACTGTACAGTGGCAACAAGGGTTGGTCACGTTGCTCCACAAACAGCAACACATCACCTCGGTTTGACTGTAGTATTTTAAATATTGAAATTTAATTTGATTACTGTGACAACAAATGTACATAGACACAGCTTATTATCATTAGATTATTAATAAAAGGTGTTATCCGATGTTATAATATCATTGTCTAACATCAGGTGCATCTCGCTGAGGCCACAGCTGCAGCATGTGCAGAATAGCATTTACAACCTGCTTATTGTCAAATGCACAGCTCCTAGAGGGAAAATCTTTAAAGGGATAATACATTCTCTTCAGGTGCAGACAAAGACTAGTTGTTTGCGGGGAAGATTGCGCAGTGCAGTGCAAAGTTACAGTTGTTCCTGTGAATTAATTAAATAGCATTGATTATAATCTATTTGAGTTGTTATAACCTACTTAAAGATTCACCTCACGTCGCTCTGAGTGTACACATTTAAAGTCTGAGTCTGAGTTTCTGTAGGAAGGATTGCTTTTTTCACTGTAATTGCCGTGGCAAATGTCCCAGAGTGTGGTTGCCATTCGGAATCAATTTCAGCATTAGAGAAGATAATCTAGGCGCCGCATCAGTCTGTCATGTTCTGTCAGCACGCTTCCAGTCACCTGAAGGGATGCAAGCACTGCCTAGCAATCCTCCTTGCTGCACACATTTGTGTGCTCGCCCACAGTTCATTCACTACAGGATCACTGATGTGTCCTGAGAGGCTGTGTGAAGAACCTCGCTTAAAAACAGACGAAACTGAACAAATGCCACGTGTGTGATGTAGTGCGATGTTAGTTTGCACGCTGTTGACTTAGAGGTGTGAAAATAGAAACGTGGTGTGAAACTTGTTAGTTGTTTGCTGGAAGCTATGAAGGCTCGACTGACGTCGCCGGCGGACATAGGTGAAACCTGACAAGCAAATCAGTTTCTTTTCACCACCAATCCCCAGACTATTCTTGTGGCAAAAATCATGAGATTGGAGTTATTTCATAGTACAATGTTTTATTATAAAAGAAACTCATAAGATTGAAAATGAAACAAGTAGATTTTGTTTTTCTTACCCGGTTGCCAGTTGTGTCATTGATGCTTTGATTCATTACGGACTACACAACATTTCAGTGTACCTGTCTCTGTTCTGTGACTGTACCATGACATACAATTATAAAGAACCACCAAGATCATTTGTAGTTGCTGCTGCAGCGCCTGAGGCATTTTCGTTGTGAAAGCAACTATCTTGAATTACTTTGACCTCTCTGATGTGATTGCATTGAATGAATAAATGATGAATAAAAGTGTGTGCGCATAAATCTAGTTTACTGAAATCGGGAATTAGGAGCATCGCTTCACCCTGATTTGTGCACAAATGATTTTAGCTTTATTTGAAGCAGCATTTACGCTTGACTCCCACACTGGTTTCAAACTAGGCGGAGGCGGAGAGCCAGCCTGCGTCGGCTAACTATTCTAAGCAAATAGAAACTGACACATCAATTGAGAGATTAATGCTGTGCTCTGCTCCCTTTCACTCTGATGTGCTGTGGTGAAGGTCTTGTTAAATTGTTGTGGCAATTAACGTCTTTAAATTGCAGCATTGGAATGCCAAGGAGGAAACAACCCACAGAGAGATTAACAGGAGAGATTTCAGATGGAAGAAAAGTGAATCGCATCTGTTTTATTTGCCTGTTGAGGTCACAGACTCCTGATGCTGGCAGCACAAACACCTGCTGGGGATTTTAGTGAGTGAAGTCACGCTCCAAAGCACCACTTCACCAAACAAACAACTGTTTCGCACCAAACCGCCAGTATCAACCAGGAAGCAAATGAGACGGCACAATCTGTTCCACAGGAAGGTTTAGAAATAAATTCCGTCGACGGTGAAGCGGAACCACCGAAGCGTTGAGCCAGCTGCTGTGCAGCAGCACGGCCAGTAATGTACATAGTTAACAGGGGTATTTATACAGGAAATAGGTAAAAATAAGAAATTTGGTTGAATACAGTGTATAACAGTCCAAATCGCGGTGTTGGATTAATTCACAGTTTTAAACTTTCTTTCAGGGATGAAATATGAGATGTGTGTAGCTGTGGAGTAATGAAAGCACATTTGTTAAGAAAATCATGTCAGCAGCTTGCAAAGCAGCATATATGTCCACATAAAACTGCATTTCTTTTGACAATGCTCCTAAACTAATCTGCTACCTGAGTTAGGTAACCTTTCAGCTCAGGAGAGCGTGGTTGATGCAGGAGCGCCAACATTTCAGGAACACTTGGAGTGAGATCTTGTCCAGTCTTTAATCTAATGGTAACCATACCCCTTCTCTGCACGGCTCAGCTTCTGTATATTGTAGCACTGTTTAGGTGACACAGCTGGGCATATTGCTTTAACATGACGTCTCTAATCATTAACAAAAGTATCACGTTATATACATGACTGTCAGCACAGATAAGGGTGACTATGGAGATAAAGTGACTGCAAAGTCCAGTATGATCAGGAAACATGTCTGCAGTGTGAAGTGATTGCTACTTTACATATGTGTGTGTTTATTTACTTCTATCACTTATAAAACACACAGGCTGTCTGTGTTTTATATCATTATCAGCCCGTCAGACTGTGGTTTCAACCAAGTTTCTCCTCAGCCACTGCTAATATGCTGCTAAACTGCTGCTAAACTGCTGCTAAACTAAAGAAACTCCGGTATGTGCCTATCTGTGGTGTCAAATTCTAATATAAAAGAGTGAGAAATTGAAAGTGTAGCCCAAGAAGATGGGTGATTGCATCAGTCTGAGAACTGGCAGCCTTGATTGATGCCTCCCCCCATCTCTTTTGCTGAGACAAAGGGAAGGATACTGATATTGACACGTCAAACACATGTGATTTATTAACGTGTGGTACGTGCTGACTTTATGGTTGAACTTTCAGACAGTTTATGGACAGTTAGTAGCAACTTCCAAAAGAGGAATTGGACTGCTCACCACATAAGCCACATCACATTTCAATATTGTGCATTTCCCTATTTGTTTTTTTGTCAAATATGACAAAAGTCCATTTGCGTTTGCAGATTTGGTGCTTAGAAACACAATATTTGGGAACAAGGTTGAGTCATTAGTCTATGAAGCTTTGTGGTAGCTACAGGATTGAAAGATGACCTTGTCATAGTCTGACATCGGTGTAAATAATGAACTGAGTCGATACTAAGCAGCGTTAGTGTCATTCCAGTCATTGTAATCAATGCCATTTCACTTGAAATGACAGAATGAATTGCATAATGTTAAATCATTTAGTGATATCTCACCTTTGTTCAATAGGGGTCAGATGATCAATAAAAACCAATGAGTGTCCATTTTGTCACCTGTCTAATGGGTTGCATCAACAGACAGGCTATTGATTCAAACCTATTCATTATCCTGCTGCATGACTGTAAACCATTTACTCTCTTTTGTTATCTAAGTACAAAGATTACTGTTGCAGCTACTACTGCTACATCATGTTCTTCCAACATACTGTGGATGGCATCAATTAATACACTGTAAGGTGAAATTATAACAGTGGGAACGGATGTTCATTAAATTCCAACAGACATGTGTACATATGCATCCGCCCTAGAACATATGCATCTACAGCATGAACAGTCCAAACTTAGACTTGTACGAGCTCGGTGTTAAGCGAGAGAGAAGGGGTGACAGATTACTGTGAGTGCTAATAACATTTGCCACTCTTATGTGTGTCTCCAGCAGCTTCCTCAGCAGATATTTTTGGTTGGAAGAAGCATGTGTGTGTGTGTGTGTGTGTGTGTGTGTGTGTGTGTGTGTGTGTGTGTGTGTGTGTGTGTGTGTGTGTGTGTGTGTAAAGGGAATACAGTATCTCACGGACAAGGTCAGACACAGCAGGGAGAGGATGAGGGAGAGCACAGTGGGAGAAACAGTTTGAGCAAATAAGGCCAATGCTTGGCAACACCCTTAACAAATGTGGGATTTGTGCACATATTTCGAAAGTTATTTAGCCAATAACTAAAGTCAATGACAATGAGATTGGAGGTTTTTTTTAAAAATCTGCATTTATTATATCTTCTCCCATGATCTCACTCCTTCATCACACTGCGGTGGAGGTGGTAATCGGCACTAACAAATCAATGAGCACAGACACACAGGCACACTGAACCCGCCTGAGGAAAATAGTTCAAGGTGTTTTTTCTCATTGCTCTCCCTGCATAAACAAGATAAACAAAGCGCTTGTGAATAAAGGGGGATTACCTTTTAGCATTCAAACCACAACAAAAAGAAATTCTAAAAAATCTAGATATAGATCAGATGACTAAATACTAAAGATGTGTAAACTTCATCCAGGTCAGGCGTTATCTATCTTCGCTCTCATGTGGTATAATTCATATGATTAAGGGAAGACAAATTACACACAGGTGGCAGAACACGGGCAGTTAAGAGAGGGAAGTGATGCTAAAGGTTCCAGCCAGTGTTGCCACTGCAGGGGACTGGCAGCTGAAGCCTGCTGGCCCTGCAAATCAGCGCAGACTCATTCTCCACCAGCAGTCCATACTTGGCTTGAAGAGCGGTCAGCTGACAAACCTGGCAGTTGAAACTGCAGCCTGCTGTAGCTACAAATGAGGTTGATGAGAGTGACAAGAGTAAAACAAAATATTAAAGTTGCAAGTTGGAAAACCAGATACCATAATAACAGATAAAACCGTCCATAAAACTGAGGGAAACAGCAAATCTGAGCCCTAATTTTCTGTTGGTTTTTCACTAAGAGTGACACTTATTATGTGCTTGAAAACATTTATTAATGCAGCTTTAAAAAACATAATACTATTAAAATATTGTGCATTTCTATTATAGGCAGATACATCCTGCATGTTGATCTACTAAACCAGCAGCAACATACTAATATACTCAGCAGAGCAGCAGGAGATTGTTTCAGGGACCATATTTGCTTCACAGTTTCACAGTCTGTAGCCAAAGGCTTGTAGCAACCTCAGCAGACACATAAACTGTGAATGCATGTTTTTTTTTTATTATTATAGGATGGTCATGCTTGCTTTCACAGTGCATATCTAATTTTGCTGCAATGGCTCAGTGACTTTTCCATGCGCCCTGTGGCTCAGGGGACCGGTCACAAGAATGGTTACAGTGGAAAGGACGTCTTTCACTGTGACAAATTCAACCGTCCTCAATGCAGGATTTTATTTTCCCATGCTGACACAGGGACAATGCTCACACCATTTGTCATGACGCTACACATCGATTTCTAAAAGCTACAACATTCTGCTTCACAAAGCAAATAATAATAAAACAATAACAAATTGAAAAATAAGGTATGATGTAATTTACTGGTATAAATGAGACACTGCCCAGTCCCAGTGTTTATGTATGTGTGTGTTTGGTAAGGTGAAAGTATATAGGCTACAATATATAGATATGCATTTTCTAGTCTTTCTCTGACTGTGGTTGAAACATCATTTCCAGAAGACTTTCTAAAATGCTAATGTCATATGTTTTTAGGGAAGTGTGCCATACTTTCTTAATGCACTACTCTATTCTCTATGCTCTATATGGTGCTGCTTTAAGATCTTATTTACAGGATATCACTTCACCTACCTGTCACAACTTTGTGTGAACCTTTTACCCAAGTTGTTGAAGCCGTCACTCCTGAATTGGCTCTGTTGAGCTGAATTCCCTGCAGAAGAGCCTCCGCCTGCCTCTGATTAAATGATCTTATCTCCTGCAGTTCTTCTATCAGGCTGGCGACATCCTGTTCAGTCTTTAATGTGCACTGGAACATTGCTTTTTTGTTTTAAGCACATTTATCCACTTCCCTGCTCATCTGTTCATCATTTCGACCAGCAGCTCTCTGTAGAAAATGCTCTGGCACGAGATTAGAACATACAGAAAAGATAAAAAACCAATATAAATGAAAGAGTGTTAAGCATGCATAAGATCTTGCTGTATGAATATTAGGTGCCTGTCAGAAACATTTATCTTTATGATAAATACAGGAGAAAATTGGAAAGCACAGCATTTAATCTTAGAACACTTCAAATTACGGGGGTGTAACGTATAATTTCTTTTCCATTTGATATATGAAGAATTTCCACTGGCAATGAAGTTTCAAAAGCAAGATATTTAAATTAACCTTAACACTCCCACTCTTTGTTTTGAGTCAGACATTTTTTTAACTGAGCCATGAATATGTTGAGCCATGTGTTCATTAACCTAGTTAGAAGTAATCCATCAAAAGTGTTTTTCATGACCCTACAAGGTTGGCCGCTTTAACCAAATACCTTTTTCCAATGGAACTGAGAGACAATATTGTCATTATTATCATTATTGTCAATTGTGTAATTGGATGCTTAAACCCCATGAAAGGTAACTGCAATACGTGGTTAAAAAAGGTTATTTCAGCTTGAATTAATCTGGAAATCTAAGTGAAATCAAAATCCCAGTAAGAGACCTGAGAACACATTGTAACATAGCCTACAAAGACAATATCGGTAGCACTTTAAACTAATTTGCTGCTCATTCACACCATTGCAGGGTGCTCCATGCCTCAGCCAAGGTCACTTAAACATGAGGACACTTAAACATTACACCTTCTGAGTCACAATCTCCAGTTCATCTCAACGAGACCATGATTTCTGGGAAGAAATCTTTCATTGTTTTGTATGAATTGTTTGGAGGTGTAAACAAGCTTGGCATCTTGAAGCTCCAATACTACTAAAGTGTCACAATGCACTTCACAGATTCACAGCCAAATAAACAATTTTATTTCAAATTTCACCATTAAAGCTGTAGAGGTAGTTGTTCTGGTAGCTTGGATGACCAAAGGTACTATTTTAAAAACAAAAACAATGAAAATAAGTCGTGTGAGCGATCTGACAAGTACAAAAACGAGTTTGTGTCCTATTTTTCAGCTTCCTCTGCTATATTTCCCACTGTGAGAGTCTATGATTTGAAAAAAAAAAAGGAAACAATGCTTGTCATCTCCAGCTCAGCTTTTAAAGCAACCTGACAATGTTCAGCGACCACTGCAATTAAAAGCAGGGACAGATGCAGCCACCAGGCCTCCATCTCGTTTGTGTCATATCTAAGGTCTGTTGCTCTATCGAGCTGCAGAATCCAACTTGGAAGCTGCATGCTCATTTGTTGGCTGTGTTGCATATAAATGAGGTTTGTGACAATCACGGCAGAGTCCAGACTGGGTAGGGATGTAGTGACAGAGTGAATCAGCATTCAGAGCCGAACTTTTCTGTGGATTTGACTCTCTTTATTTTTGTGGAAGGCATCTTTTGACAAGCCCTGGACAGGCCATTTCAAAAAGTGAAGTGTTTCATGACTGTAGAAGCACAGGCTCAAGACATTTATTGAATAAGATGCAAAATTACTTTGATAACAGAGGCTTCGTGCAAATAACATCAGTAAAATCAGCAAATGGTACAGGCAGGTTTTTCCTTTAATAAATTAAATGATCATCTAAAAAATAATTTTGCACTTAGTTGGATTATCTTTAAATTATCTTTAAATTTGGTAATGTCACTTGTTAACGTAAAAGTCCTTTAGCATATCATACTGACACTAAACGTCATGATGTATGATACCCAGTGCAACAATGTAGTCTATTAACCTGTAAGTCCACGTACAGTAGGGGTGTTGGATGGGTCAGGTGTGGAGATATTGAAGTGGAGCTTGAGTTTTAATGATTTCACTGTCTCATCATGTTTATTATTGTGAGGTAATACTTATTTAATATTATTTATTGTACTTATTTATTTATTTTGCTTACTCTAAGCGTGACTTTTTTGTGCCTATGTCGTTCTCATGGCACCAAATGCTGTCACCTTTTGCATCAGCATAAGTTGCAAAAAGTTGACAAAGTGTTGTTATTTACTCCCTGTCATTGTGATTGAGACTGGAAATGGGTTGACACGTGTGGGTGCAGGAAAAGATGGGTGGCAATTTTGAGTCGTTTAGGTGTTATTGGCCCGACCAGAAAAATAGACGGGTGCCCATGTGATGCTAATTGGAGTCTATGTCTAAGAATGGTGGGTGGATTGGTGGCTATTTGTGGCTGCTTGTCTCCACATGATGTGTTTCAGCCACATTTTTTAGCCATTTCACATGTGAGCAAACACTTAATCAATGTAGTTGTCTGCACACGTTGCATAACTTCTATTCATCTGGCGCTGTGTGTACATAAGTGCGTACAAAGGGCTTTGAGCACTGCCAAAAGCGTAGCTGACCTACACTCAATCCAGTGCCAAAATGCTTCATGCATAGATGCAGACGGACAAGGTGCTAATGTGGCGTTAATGTGCTGCTTTGCTTATGTAGACATGGGATGAAGTTATTGGAACAGTGGTGAGAAAAGCGAGGAGGCCGTGATGTTCACATGAAACCAAGCTGATCCAGTAGAAGGTGATCTGAGCTGACTTAACCTAAGCAGATACAAAGATGACATATACAGTGCATGGTTAAGAGTTCGTGCTCTAAGCTGTGCAGACATGCTGGAAGCTATCGGACATTATTGATATTATTATATCAATATAATATATATATTATATTTATTAGCAAAAGTGTTTTGCTGCATGTCTTTCTCGGTATGCCGTGTCCACTCTGCTTGATTTAGTGCTCCAGCTGACAGGCTGATGATGGTGCCCCCTGGCAGCAGACATGTTTCTGTCCCTTAATTTATCCGAGGTGTTTAAATCACTCTGAATGTCACCATTTGGAGCCTGGGTCATTTGAGTTGTGCAGCCTGGTCCAAACTGCCCAGGAGGTCTCATGCCTCATGTGTCACAGCGCTACAGAACAGCAGTGTACCCTCTGCTGGGAGAGAGGAGGAAATACTTTATCTCACTGCCTCACCTTGTGCACACTGTCCTTTAGGGTTGTTCCATCTGTCACCTCTCACTTTCCTCATTGTTAAGAAGCAGGAGTGGAGGTAGAAGCTGAATCTTGGGTGGAGAGATTGAGAGTCACTGTGCTAATTAAAAAGGCTTTTTAAAGCCAATTTGGATGAGACACAAGTTACAACAAAGCATCCATTATTCATCACATTAAGCTCGATGTGTCCTATTGTGGAGAGCCAGGCAGTCCAACACTGTGTAATTGACTGGTAAAACATACTAATGTTGCTCACTAGGGGCTGGTGCTCCTGGAGATTGCTTAGCATGAAATTACAGCGTGTCATACTCGAAGAACTCCCAGTGTATGTCACAGGCAACTAAGCACCTACACTAACAATGACTTTCTCCAAAAGAAGTTTGCTTGGATTAAAGTTAATCAGGGGTGGTAAACAGACCTTATGATGGTAGTGTATTAAAACTGCTGGTGATGCTGCATCGTCTCTGTTTATGTCTGAGGATTAAAGAGGTCGAAGACTGAAAACAGTTACCAGTCCTGTTTGTTGCTTCTTCCTTCGAGGGTGCTTCAGAATATTAAGATCTGCATCTGTTAATTAACTGGAAATGAAAGGTTGAGTGTGAAAACAGTGAAGATTGCTTTTATTTCAAGTCTCAAGCAACATGTAGGCTTCCCACAGAGTCAGACGGACAGTTTTTTATACAAATCAAACCACTGTTTCCTCATTTGTCTGTTTTTCAGTTGACTCTGCCTGCCACTTGCTATTCTGGCAGGGAGTCCTATTTTTTCATGGGTGTGGCAGCTGGACACAATGTGACCACAGATATTCACTGGTGCAGACAAATACGTGCAATCCTGCCAGTGAGCAGATCTGGGTGACAATTGAAATGTGCAGTCAGCACGCTTTGTTGTTTTTGCATAATGTCTGCTGAAAGTTTTTTTTTTTTTACATCAGTGGTGCTCTTATGTGCAGAACACATATTTTTGAGAATAAAACCCAGTTGGGAATATGGTAGAATTTCTCTTTGAAAAGGTGTAGTTATCACTTATTAAATCATCAATCAAGCATTTCTTAATGGGTAATAATATATTACCAGGTGACCAATGATTTATGATACCAGAGTCACAGCTGTGAAGGTGGGACTGGGGAGTCTTACAGTAACTAAATGGAAGGTATGACCTCTTACCATGGTCTCACTGTTGCTACGGATACACACGTGATGCATGACCTTGGAGTGATGGTGTTTCAGTGTGCTCTCTCCCTCCACCTGGCTGCCTCATATAGAAATATTTAACTCAGTCTAGTCTCATGGTTACTGCCATTACCCTGCTCTTGTCCTACAGCAAAGTGGCATCTCACAACCTTTTATAGAGCAGCGCAGAGAATTCATGATGACTTCCTGCAAATGGCACGAACACTGTCTGAGATAGCAAGGGGTGAAGCCATACAGTGACACATTTAATCACTTCAATGCATTTCTAATTACCCATCGCCCACAGAAGGTCAGGGTAATTCTCAACTGGGGTTTGACACTGTGCATTAAGCATTTGAAATGTAGACTTCTCTGGTTGAGTGTTGAGCATACTGCTTCATTTGTAACTGCATGTCATTTGTTTCTTCTCCCTTTGAAAGTGATATATAGACATTTTAAGAGGTTAAGTCAACAATTCTCCTTTGCTCCCATGTGTAAGTTTTACACTGCAGAGTATAAAAATAAAATCCCAGATAAATCAAGGTAATGTGGAGGATTAGTTTTGAATCCCACACACACAATGATAGTTATAGATTCAAAGTTCAGTGATGAATTGGCAAAAGAACCTGATCAGAAAATGTTCAAAAGAATTTACAGTGAAAAAAGAAAAAATATTAGTTTTAACTTGTGTTTCCTCATTTCAATACTGTTGTAATTGGACATCAGATGCAGATGATGTTATCACTCTTTGTTGATTCATCTTGACCCATCTTTGAAACACTATATCTTTGAAACACTCTCAGTTTACAGTTATTTATGAGTCCATTATCTGTGATAAGAATCTTAAAACCATGGGCTACATCTCTTGGTTATAATCAGGATGTGATGAAGTAGTGCAGTGCCACTTTAGATTATTTTTCCAGTAACAATTATTGGATGATATCTTGTAAAGTGGGTGTGAATGTTAGTGTTGGAAAGGGACATACATGCTCAGACACAGCCCCCTAATCCAACTATCACCCAGCCATATCAATGAAAGCACTGCATGGGTGCTTTACAAGCTGTGATCAAATGTTAAATGGAAAAGCTGTTCCTCTTGATTACTATGAAGATTTGATGACTCAGTTCTTCCATTGTGCTTTTTATTGTCCTCCATAATACTCAGACAGACAATGCAGTATCTACAGCATGTCACTGCGAGGATGCACATACACACATTTCTGATCAAACTAATCCAACACTGCATCCGTCTTTAACCTTTGCTGCCCATGTGTCCGTTGCCAGGTCATTATTGATCCATGGCTATTTGTATGCGAGGCACCAGCAGCCAGTCTGACACCAAACAGCTGACTCTAATCCCAGTCATCAAGGTAACATGGCAAGCATGGCATTGCTATTGTCATGGAAAGGCATCAAGAACACACTGTACAACTCATGCTCCTGTATCTCCTGCTTAACTGATGCTTTGTACTGGGCATTAGTTGATGTTGCACCGTGTTATTGTGAACACTAGATGGCACATGAGGTTAAACAATAAACACTTTCTATCTTGCAGTCAAATATGGTAAATATGACTATTTTCTAGAATGATTTTATCACAGGGATACATCAACTCCTTTGGATTACCGGCAACATTTGAAGTGTGGAAAAATTCACATAACTTTCAATAGTGAAGCATCAGCTCAAATACTAAAACTGTCCATCCTGCTTTCAGAAGCTTCCCTTGATCTCATCAATGTGAAACAAATAGTTTTACATGTGCATTTCCACACTGCTCTGTCTGTTCAGAGCAATATGGAAATGCACAAAAATAAACTATCTGAAAGAAAACACATTATGGCTACATTACAGAGGTGTCATTTTTAATGTCAAATGCTTGTTCAAATACTCTCAAATCAATTTTTACTACATTCAGTGTTCAAATAGACATGTGCAAATATTGTGCAAATGCATACACTGCTGTCTAAACACACACTTGCAGCGATGACCTGTCCAGAAGCTGAACTGTGACCACTTAAAACCAAACAAAAACTTTCCACATGCCTTGCTAAGTCAGTGCAATTGGTTTAAACATGAAACAAATGGTTTTCGTGCGAGATTAGAGAGGGGATTTCATTTTGCTCCGTTCATCGATAAGATTTCAGTCATATGGCGTTCGTATTGTGACTGCTCCACTTTCTGAGTCGTTAAACTCTTTTAATAAGGTTTATGTTATTTAGAAAAGCTGACTTGGATCGGATCATTTTAGGGCTTTAATGGATCAGTTAGCATGCAAGGATTAAGCTGCTGCAATATTCCCTCATAATTTCAGGCATTAGTGCCAACAAGAAGCCCTTCTTAACACTTAGATAGTTCAAAATGACCTAATCAATATTTTATTAATGTTTACATTATGTCTTATCCTTATGGATAAATGTTCTTTTCTATTGCAGTCAAAAAAAAATACTTCGGTACTGGTGACACTAAGCATTGCAATAATGGCTGCTAGAAAACAAACATGGAAAAATGGAAAATTATCTTTGAAAATGTTTCCTGGGAGAGGAAAGACTTAACAGACACACCAACAACTGTCAAAAGGTTTGGTGGGAAACGCTGAACATAAACATAGGTTAGTTTGTTTGCAAGAAGAGTACACTCCGTCCTGAGGTGCATTTTTAAGTTGTACAGATAGAAATCTCAGACAATGATAAGTAACTTATTTCACCAAATTGCTAGTACAGTCTTCTAAAAACACATCTATCCATGTCCAAATGCTTTTCCTTTCAAGGGTCGTGGGAGTGCTGAGGCAGGGTACACCCTGGACAGGATACCAGTCTGTCACAGGGCTGACAAAGAGAACACACAAACATACACACTCACATTCATGCCTATCCACAATCAAGAGTGACCAATTAACCTAAAATGCATGTATTTGGACCCCAAGAGGTAGCTGGAGGACCTGGAGAGAACCCAGAAAGACATGTGGAGAACATGCTACACACAGAAAATGTAACCACTATGCTACGCTCCAAAACCTCAAGTGTGTCCTGACCATCAAAAGTCAGGACGCTCTATTATTATATCTATTAAATACTAAGTTTGAAATTCAGATGCTTATACTGTATCACAACAATGTCAGATGTGTTAAAGAGCCCACATAATGTTTTATCTCTGTAATGAGTAGGAGTTCATTTAATTTAATTACCCAATACACACACAAAATGTAAAATTCATGTCTCTTTTTTAAATGGAGGATCTTGGTTAATAAAACTAACTATGCACCAGAAGCCCACACATAGTTATTTTAGTCTTCATATTACTAGGACACTAGTAGGACACTAGTAAGACACTAGTAGGACACTACCAGGACAGTGTCATGGTCCATGTGGACACAAAGTTCAGTGCTGTTGACTGTGATTTCATGACAACACAAATGACAAATGAGCATCAGTTATGTGTTCGGTAATGGCAGGGTGCCACCCAGTGGCTTCACATGTTACAAGGAAACGCAACACAGTCAATAAACAGACATTTGCTGGACAACAAGACAGGTGACACCATTATCAAGCCCTAACATACAGCACCTTTAACCTTAGAAACTGTGCTTTGAAGCTGGATTTTAACAACCCAAACAAAGGCAAATTGCTTGGTGGTTTTACCCACCTATGGATTTCTATTGTACTTGTTTAGGCTAAACCACTGTGGCCCCCTCAGTAGTCTGGCCACACTGCTCATTTATGTAGCTTCACAGAAAAAGGCCTCAACACCACCCTCCATAGCAGGCTAAATTCACTTCACTATCACCGGCCTGTAGTGTTGAAATTACAGCACAGTTTGTTTTCCTTTGTAAAGAAGCCATTGGCCATGAGCAGAGTCACCTTTAAATCTTCCCATCAAGGGGAACTGAAGATCTCAATCTGTTTCACTGTGTAACAGATGTTTATCTCTCACACTTTGTGGTCATTTCATACATTTGCAAGAAAAACCTGAAGAGTTTTAGGTGTTTGGAATCTATGGCATCTACCACAGCCATTTAAAATCATTCACAGCTGAATGAAGTAAAAGTCCTCCGTATCATTATGTTTTCAAGGACCAGTGACTGAAACAGTTTACTCTCTGGCCCATTACCCTCTGGAAAAGGACAGCAGGAGTTTTAGACTAAAATCAATTCCCAAACTGCTCACTGGCATACCAAATGCAAACCAGATGGATTGTAAAACACATGGTTTATTAAAGCTGGAGGTGATGGACTAACCTCTGCTAATGGATGAGAAATGCAAAACCTTGTTAATGTCATACAAACATTTAGAACTGCAAACCTTATTGGGAACTATGAAACCTTATTAATGGTTTACCATTCACGGCTCAGAGAGGTGCAGCGGTGTCTCTTTGACACTAACCTGAATAAATAAAGGCTACATATGCAAAAAAAGAGTCTTTATATTAACAAACTCTAAAGTTATTAAACTGGTAAATGAAATACTAACCATTGACCTTACCTCCATCAATTATATATTCGCTTTGGTTTAGAAGGTATCTATAACTTCAATTGTGTATTTATTGTTTGATAACAGTGGGATTGTACAGGGTGTCTTCAATAAGAGTGCAAATTTACAACCAATCACTGACAAGCTCTCGTGGGATAACTAGATCTTCACAGTTGTTTAGTCTATCCAAACTACAGCTCAACTAATCTAATTCATTTCATTTGCTTAAAACAACAATAATTTTGCAGACAGAACTCAAACACTGATTGATTTCACTTTCCTTGACTGCATGTGTTGTGGCTACTGCAGTAGTCGGACCTGAATGGACTAATTAGGAGGGTGGGGGGGTGGTGGCGGGCATGTGACATGTTTGGTGACTGTTTCTGACGGGGCACTAATGATCGAGTGGCACGCAAACAGGTCGTTAGCCAACCGGACAAATTAGCAGGTTGCATGCAAAGAGAGGGTTTGGGATAAGGCCAGACCACAAAATAGTTGAGTCATTTTCAGTTTTCCTCTCCCTGGTCAGGGAGGGAGGTGCCAATGCAGATAATCTCATTAGTAAAACATAACTTTTGTAAAAGAGCTTTAGAGTAACCCTCGACTGGACAGTTTCAAGGCTGCACGGAACTATTATTAATCTGACTTTGCTTATAGAACATGTGAAAAAGTTAATACATCACACTCATGTGAACATATTCCCCCTCTGCGTCATTCAGTATTATCTTCGCATTTCATCTGCCACTTAACAACCAACACTGGGCCTCGAGTGTTCAGCTACGTCTGAACTGACCACGACGCAAAGGATGGATGCCGTGAATGGTCGGGATTAAAGGGATAAAATAAATCCAGAACATACAGAATATACAGATTGTCTAAAGCAAACTTAAAGTACTACCACCACCAACACACTCTAATCTCTCCGCACAAAGGAGATCTTGGTCCCAGGACAACTGAGGACACGGTGAACCTTAATTGTGTTTGACGTTCGTAAGAGAGGAATGTTCTGATCAAGACAGATCTAGGTGGTTTGGAGATCCTGAGAAAAAAAATCCTCATAATAAAATCTTTGATCAATATAATCATGAGTTTTGCTGAATGAGGCTGCCTCCATGTTTATTACTGAGCAGACTGGAGTACAGGAGACAGACGCTACCTGTTGTAACAGTAGAGGGTGCTCTTTACCATTCATTGTAACCACTGAGAGACTTTGTGCATTAGTTTTCACAGATTCACAAACGACCAAAACAGTTTCAATATGCATTGTTAACATGTCTGATAAATTGAAACTTGTACATGTCAAACAATTTATTGGTCACAAATGACAGACAGATACAAAAAAGAGGAACAACAGAACTGATCTGAAGGGAGAGAAACTGGATTCGACCAGATTATTTATTGTACTGTAAATTATGTACAGTAGGAGCAAATGTCTTCATCGAGACATGATTTTATTGCCTTTCTGCACTGATTTTGAATAATGATCCTCATTTCTGCTCATTTAAATGCTAATCGGCAAGTGTATTACAATAAATAAAATTCAAATGTAATGTTGCTATTCATCTGATACCATACTCCCCTCTGTCGTTTACAGAGGGGAGTATGGCTGTTTCTAAAAAATTGTAATTAAAAATCTAAATTTTGACTTCCTCTTTATAGTGTAAATATTATTTTTTCACGTTGCTTTTATTTCACAGATCACGACAGCAGTGGCTGACAGGGAAACAATACAGAATGAGCAACTTAAGTAAACGCTGTTAACAGTCACAGTTACAGTTTGAGGAAAAAACAAAAGGTTTTTCTATAAAAGTTATTAAAATGACACGTTGTGGTTCTTTTTTTTTTTCATACCAAAGCATCTGGAAACTCAACAAAAGAAGATGACCCTCCACAGCGTAGGAGGAGAGCTTTAAATGAATCAGCTCCATCGCTGAAGTGTCATTCAAGGATCAGTCTCATCAGCAGGATGGAGGGAAAAGCAGATACGCTTTCCTGGAATCACTTGACCTCTGCACAGTAAAGTACAGACGTGCATACACTGCTGTACAGTAATGCTTTCTACAACTCATTTTTAGGCCTCATTATCTGCTAGAAATTCAATAAACTGAGTTCATTGCACAGACCCAGCTTATCTCTGTGTGTGTGTGTCTGTGAGTACTGGTTGTTTCATCAGTGGGAGTTTCTTATTGGTATTTGCAGTATTTATGCTTGTGTCTGTGTGTGAGGTCGTTAACTACGAATGATTCATCAATTTGACATGTGGACATTTTTCACAAGCTGGACAGCACAGCAGCTCCCGTAGGCCATGTCAGTTCTAAGAGGTCATTTACTCAGACCTTAGTGATCCATCTTTGGTTCGGGATATTCCTCCCAGAATGCCATGTTCCCCTGACCCACCACCAACTAAAAATTGACCATTCCATGTGGGAGATTTTATAGCTGGTATGTTCCCGTCTCACAACAAGAAAACCTTGTGACCTGTGATCCCTGGGAAAGGTCAGTTATGTAAGAGTTGGTGTGTGGGTTTAACAAGGATGTTGTGCAGCAACGTAGAAGAAGTCATCTAATCAGCGACAACAAGGTTGAGGTAACTGGGAAAGTGTTTAACAGTAATATGGTGTGTAAGGGAGTGTTGCCTATAGAGAGATCACTTGATTTATTGTTTTCCTTCAGAGCTGATGAATCACAGGTCTACTGTACATGGACAATATTTAAATATATGTTTTTATAAGGAAATATTTGAAGAAACGATGACATTCTGCTTTGAGTTATTGAGTCGTCCTCTGAGATCGCCACATCCACACACAGACTACTATTGTATTGTTCAATTTTAAAACTCTTGGGACTCATTTAAAGTCGGTCCTGGATGCATACTGGGACTTTGTCCAAGAAATTCTCAACTTTGACAGGGTATGTGAAGAGAGCCAGGGCTCCTAAGTCCTCACAGATGATTGACAATCCAGTGAAGGAGGCTGGAGTATAAGCTGTTATATTGCTTTACTCCCCATGGTGTCAAATGGAAATGAAATGAATTTCACAGACTTGGTGTGTTTCAGGTGGAAGCACAATGCAGCTCTTGAGAACAGGACAGAGGTCACTAGAAGATTATCGTCAACACAATTCCATAACTCTTCCTTTGTTTTTGTTTTTTTTCTAAAACTGGAAGTTTGGAGATCTTGTGTTTTGCTCTCTGCTGTTGTTTCACTTTACTGCCCGGCCGTAATTCAGCTGTGCAAACCTGAAGTGTAAAAGCACCTCCAAACAAAGCGTAAAACGAATGGCCGCCAGCTGCTGTTTCTTTTTAGGGTTGGAAGAAAAGGACCTGCTCAGAAATTTCCAGCAGATGTGATTGCATGATTTGCTGGTGACAACTTATAAAAGAAGACTCCAAAACACCCAGTATGCCCCCGGGAGACACAGGGTTCAAGCCTGCATGGGGATAAGGAGAAACAGAGAGGGGTCTTACCTTAAAAGGCAGAATCCTAAAAGCTGTAGGCCATGACGGCAGGAATGTAGTCCACTGACCTGAACGCGGGATGGTTTCATGCTCTCTGCTTACTATACTGTGTAGATAGAGCTCACACTGCATCCTTGACAAATACATTAGATGAAATAAAATATGAGTAAATGGGAAAGAAGCACTCAATTTAAAGCCAATTTTAATAAATGGATAGTAACAAGCACTGTACGCTTGGACAATTTAGTGTGAGTTGACCTTCTTGTAGAGAGTGAATTCAGCATGTTATCAATTG
Organism: Anabas testudineus; assembly: GCF_900324465.2. Classification (NCBI taxonomy): domain Eukaryota; kingdom Metazoa; phylum Chordata; class Actinopteri; order Anabantiformes; family Anabantidae; genus Anabas; species Anabas testudineus. The sequence goes on from NC_046624.1 coordinate 4,595,310, forward strand.
AAAAAGAACAGGAGGCAAAATTTCTGGCAATTCTGAGCTGTAAGCTCACGGCCTTCAGATAACTATTGCTCATTAGGGTGTAGCAGGCTATGATTCAACACAGTCAGTTCCCTGTTCATTGTCTGTGGGGCAGCTGAAGAGCCATACCATATATTTGGTAAAATAAATCCCTTTAATAAGAGAAATGAACTCAAATAAAATATTCATGCCAGCCTCCAAGCTGTAACCAGAGCCAGAGATATTTATGATAGCAATGATCTCTTACTAAGTGAAAGGTTAGAGGCAGATTCAGTATATTTAAATAAAATCCAATAATACCACTAATACGGTTTATTGAGGTTATTTATAATAGTCATACTCAATTCTTTGGATTTACTTGTTAACAAACTCCTTTAACACCTCAAAAGTTGCTAATTTATGCCATTTCAGTGGTGTGACTACAAGACTAGCAGTAGGAACCATGTCTGAATAATAAGGAGCCTCTCTGTGCTCTTTATTCATTCTAGTGACGTTGTATGAATGAAGTAATAACACGCATAAATGAAATGAGTGTGATATTCTCATTCTGTTCTGATGCACATCTCTCCCCAAATGTTCTCGTTTTACACGGATCAAATAAATGATAGATACTTATTGACAGACTTTTCAGACAATATGTGAAGAATAATAACACTAGGAATCCCATGATGCTACAGCCAGAAACACTGAGCTTGTTATTAACTAACTATTCTTAGCATCTGCCAATAAACACCATTCAGAGAGCAACTCAGTGACCTGGCCTCATTATTGGATCCCACAAGGTGCCTGGGTACAGCCATCTCGTTTGGGTGACAGAGATGTTGTTGACCTGCAACAGGAAAATATGGTAAGTGATGTCACCCACATCTATAAGCAGAGGTACCCCCTGAGCCTCATTACCCTCCCGCACCCTGCACCCTGCAAGGCATTGTAGGAATTCTCAGAGGGATGACTGGAGGAAAGGAGAAAGAGCAGATATGCAGATGTATAAATATATACAGTAAGTAGTGCATATGGATGTATATAGATTGGTGCCAAAAGAGGGCATGTGGATGGACAGTTGCTGCCCTCGGTTTGGGGCATGCCATTTGAAAAGAGTCAAAATATAGACAAGGGTGACTTTAGAGAGACTCACATGATGGCTGCATTTGGTTTCATTCCCTCGTGCTGCCTTAGAAGGAGATACAGATACAGACAGTGTGTACAGTATTACTGCCCCATACTCCTTGGCTCAGTCACAGTCCCTTTCTTTCCAGACTAGAATGAATATGGAGAAATATGAATAATTCATGGCTTGTGTGCCGTGTGGGGGAAGTTGTAAATTAAGCTGATTAACATGATTTTTCAGAGCGCCCATGCAGTATTTATCATAAAGCTGACAGGAAGACAGCGCACATCAACTGACTGCAGGCTGAACCTCACACAGTGATGTCTGTCTGGGAAAAATCCACTGCAGCACCTGAAAATAGACAATACAGTAACATGTTGTTACACAAAGCTGCAGCTGCTTTTAGCTTGAACTATTTGCCTGATTGAAGATGAGATGGCACATTTACATGTTTACATTTAAAGTCAGAGTACAGCATGTGAACAGTCTGTGTCTGTGTATTACAAAACATATAAAACAGAAAAACACATTATTACTAAAGTACAAGTATTTCTTGACAAACTAAAACATTAATGTCAGTTCCACATTAACATCTATCTTATGTCTCCTAGATTAATTAACAAATTAGCTAACAAACTTGCTGAACTAGCAGACCAAGAGAGGCTGAAGCAGCAAAACCCCTGGACATATTGAATTGAGCAAGCGTGTGTTTATTATTCATGAATGCAAGGTTTCATTAGAAATGTTGTGTTTGTTCTTTTTTAAAAAGTCCTATGACCTCACTTCATAGTTAGACTTACTGGGCAAGACCCTAAATAGATAATAATAATAATAATAATAATAATAATAATAATAATAATAATAATAATAATAATAATAATAATAATAATAATAATAATAAGAATAATAATAATAATAAGAATACTACTACTACTACTACTAATAATAATAATAATAAGTAGTTGTTTAAATGGCTGTCATTAATAGCTGTAGGAAATAAATAACCCCCAAATTATGATGATATTAAGATTAATCATACAGTAGCTGTGCTCTACATTGTGTGGCATCACAATTAACTGTGCCTGGGTTTTTTCACGGACATGTTGTGGCGCCTCTTCTCTCTGCCCTCCTTTCAGCTCAGTCCTCACGTGCTGAGGATACAAACTCGACTCGCTATGGTTACTGTCAGCCAAACAACAGTCAACAGTGCAATGAACCCGAGGCATCCGCTTGCTGCCAGAGCAAACTGCCTGTGAGCTCGATCGTATCTGCGCTGCATCAAACCCTGCTCGGGCTCATTTTATTCACCCCTGAGAATAAGCTCTCTCTGCTCTCCTGTTGTTGTTTTATTGAAAGGGAGCCGCAGCTCTGCGCTGCTAAATCAGCAGATCTGCACACCACTTGAGTCCAAGCTCCATCCTCAGCATCCCAAAGTAAATGTTCCCAAGAAGGTCCTACTACGATTATCATAGTCATGGCATTCAATTTTGGACGAGGTACAGAATCTATCAACAATGAGATATCGCTTCAGCACAAATATTTAACAATAAGGTTTCTGAGGAAAGCCGTGTCTCAGATATTTCCTCCTGTTCAGTCTGTTGGCAGGATACAGAGGACTGCATCTGCCCTTTTAGTTCTGTGAGACATTTACGGCAGGTAAAGACAAGAGAAGCCTTGTCCTGCAGGGCACGTCTCTGCTGTCTCCATCTATGGCCAGTGAGCGGGGAACATCTTATTAACGTTTCCCCTCTTATCCGCCTATGAGGAGCTCCTTCACCAAACACCTCTATGTGAGAGACAGTGCGCACATTATGCTGCTGTGTTGTGGAGGTGGAGTGGAAAGTTTTGCTGGGTCCGAGCTGTGCTTTGTTTGGCACCAGTGGCCTCTGGGCCAAAGCTTATTCATCCGTGAACTGACAGCTTCACCTTGGCACAGGAAACTGAGAACTGAGGAGCTGGATCCCCTGAATCACCATTTTTCTGCAAGCGTGTTCATGAAATGGTCTTGAATGATTTACCATGTAATGTAATGTAATGAGCAAATGTTTTGAGAAAGTGGCTTTTGTGTGCTTTTAGTCGTTATATTTAGATGATGCCTTTTATAAAAAGCGTGTTAAACACACATTTCACAAACCAGGTTGTGGTAAAATGCTTAAAAGTTGTATATTTACAATATATTCTCTATGTCTTTATGTATTTATGGCTGGATTATTGAAGGGCCTACTGGGTATGGAGGCCCAATGTATCAATGGGCCCATGGATCAGAACCTTTGTTTGCAAAAACTGTTGCTTATCTAGTTAAACGTCACTCAAATGACTATAAAAAGACTCACAAAGAAGCACAAATGATATCAGAAAGACCACAGACCTCAAACTAACCACAAACAGTGAAAATGACTAAATACACACACACACACACAACAACAACAAAGGGACAGAAAATAACCATAAATTATAGAAACAGGACACAAAATGTCTACAAAGATACAAATAACAGCCACAAATGGACAAAACAACCTGAAGCTGTGGCTTTTACTTTTATGTTAGGACACAGAGGGGACACTTGGCCTGTGCCCAGGGGGCCTGTTGTCTCACAATATGTCCATGCATGTTTTTAACCATCGTAGTAAACCACGGCATCAAAGTCAAAGAAATTTTGTTTTTTGTAGTTTTTTTTGTCAAGAAAGCAAATGGTTGGGAAATTACAAGGCAGCAGGTAGTGGCAACACCCATGTAACCTCCCTCTCCACCCATGCTAACATCACTAACTCTGCTCTCCAGTTTTCAGTAACACCAGTTTGTCTGTCAGAAAATATCTGAACAAAGATTTTTGAACATGAATCTATTAGTGATTTGTTTTTTTTTAGAGTGACTCAAGCACATTGTAAAACAAAAGCCAAGCTAAACCGAGCTGTGACTTCCTGGTAAGACACATACAATATTGTTTTTCTCTGTGTCTCTGTGGGTGTCACAATGAGTTGTCTGATTGTGTTGCTGCTGTTACAGCATCTTTGTGGTGTTAACATGGAAAATCTGAAGCAGTTGGACTCAAGGTTTCTTCAGGTCAAGCTTCCACCTTGACCTCGTAACAAGAAACAGGACTATTGGGACTGTTACCTTTCATTTCTAGTATTTTCTCTTCTTCCCTCACACTCCCAGAGAATAGTACAGCCAGAAACAAGACGAGGCACCTCACACTGTTCAAGTTGTGCAATTCAAATCCAAATGTACTGATCTGTTATCTAACCTCTGAAACAACAGAAACCTCCATTAACCTCTATAACATAAGAACAAAAAGCCAAACGGTCCGTGCCACAAACTATTAACTACTCCTCACTCTATATTTCACATCGAGCGCTCAGAATAGCAGAAGAGTGTTCAGGGTGTAACATATGTCGAGTATTTGTCTTGGATTTCATAAAACACTGGTATTTCCTGGTATTTTGTGTCAGACGGCTTTGGCATCTCTACAGAAATATTTCTAAAATACAGTTACACAACACACTACAATGCTGTGGTTGCGAGTTCTTTTGTAAACCAAATGGGGGTTTTCTTGGGGTCCACGCCTGTCAAAATGAAGACTGTCATCAAGTGAGTGATGTACCATTGCACGCATAAGCATAGTTATTACCATGACGGCAAAGGCTTTCATTACTTGTGCTTTGAGCTTGTATGCCCTACCTCAGCATGTGCAATCACTTCTGCACTAATGCTGGGATTTTCCAATGGCTGGAGCATCTGCCATGACATGGGTTTGGTGTTTCTCATCTGTCCTGTAACATCTGGTGATCTGGGAGAGTCGGATGCCTTGTCTGAGCTGGTTGCGGTTGTTTACTTACATTCTGTGGCTTTTGAGGGATTCAAAGCGGTTTGCCTCATTGGTCCACTTAATGACAGAAGTGGAACTGAATCCCAAATAATGTTTTATATGTGAAATTAGTTGGACAATGCAGATACAGTAACACTTTTCTCCTTACAGGCATAATCCAGTGGCACGTGGGTGTTTGGGGAGGCTTAACACCTCCATAGGATCTTGTTATGACTTAACCCTGTCTGCACTGAGGGACTGTGGATCAGGTAATAGAGGCCACTGCTAAGGGGGTGGTCGAATTCAAGATGCTGAATATACATGTAATCACTGCTGTCCTGCTCTTTCAGGCTGTCGTGTTAACATCACTCGGTTAACATATCTTTATTGTAACTAGATAGAAGGAAAGGCTCATCTATCCTTCAGCACTGAACTAAATCTGCCTCAAGGTTTTAAGCCTTTGTTTTATAACCTCATCTCACTATACATGGTAGCTGATGGATAGTGTGGCTCCACAACCAAAGCCCTCCCTCCTTCCTTTAAACAGCTGATTTATGTCTGGTCCTGGACACTTATTCACCGTGGCTGGAATGCAGGGAATTTCAAAGACCCCTCCTCTGCCTGTTCCGTCCACACGCAAACAAATGTAGCAGGCGCCTGGTTGGGCAGATGAAGGCCCACCGGTGTTCCCACTGCAGGGTAAGGAGGCAGAATGTGAGGAATGTCAGAGGCGAGAAAATAAATCCATTCTCCTCTCCTTTCTGTCAATCTGTGGCTCGTTCTTTCTATGGTATCGTTCTTGTTTGTCTTTCCCACTTGTGCTGCTATTTTTCCCAGTAACATTCTAATTTTCAGCCTTTTTCTGGAGTCATACTGTTTTCATCATTTGGAAAATCAACACTCACTTCTTGTGTATGCACACATTCCCAGAAAGAAATTAGCCATAATAGGACAAAATGAATTTATTTGTGTTGCAATTCTAAAAACACAAATATGCATAGTGTTCTGTTGTTTGAAATAGGCATGTGGCAAATGAACTGTGTGGCAAACAAAACAGTGCTTTGTTAAACACACTCAAAGTCACAAAATGCTATATGTTCAGAGAGAGCCTGTGTCAAGACTGTGTAAAAAAGCCAATGACCTCAAAGATATCTTGTACATATTGTGGAAGTCACACTAACACAAATATGGAACATTTTTACAGAAATTTTAAATCAAAGGCACAATGGCTGTGTTTTAGCTGTAACTCAATAGCACATGCATCTTAAACATGCGGCTGGCATGGCAAAACAACCAAACAAACAAACAAACGAACAAAAAAACAAGAACTAACACTCCATAGAAGCTAGAATAATTATATGTTTTGACAATAAAAACATAAGCAGCTCTGTCTATCGTAGCTCATTTTCATCTCAATGATATATCCAGACACCATTTTGATTGCTTTGTGAGTCTTTCTCTCCTCATGGCTATAGTTTATTAATTCCCTTTTTCCTCCTGGGACACCGGTGCAGCTCAAGGCCTGCTCTTTGCTGCGGGTTTATCCATTATGTTGAGCACATCATCGAGGATGGATGGGCCCAGATCGAGTTCGAGGGAGAGGAATGACCCCGTGATTTGGGCAAGTGAATCCTGAGATGTGCTCTTCTCCTTGGAAAACTCAAATTCAAAATCACAGATGCGGCCTTCCTCCACCCCACTGTCCCTGTCTGCCCACTCTCCGTTGCACTTTGGGAACTCCTGCTTGAATCCCAGAGTAATATCATTGTTAAAATGTCCATATTCACTGTAGTTGCCATTGAGATTCCCATCACCATTGCAGATCTTGCTCTGGAAGTCCCCTTTAGCACTAAAGCTATCAAAGCTGTCGCTGCTTGTGTTGCTATTCAGGCTTCCATTAGCTTTGTAGATAGTGTTGCTGTGACCATTGATATAAAAGCCTTTCGGCTTGTCATATCTGCTTTCACTCTTGTTTATTTTGTTAGCTTTGGAAACTGCCTTGGAGGTGGACTTCTCTGTGTTTTCCAGCAGATCCAAGAGGACGTCAGGCTTTGACTGGATATCCGTGGAGGGAGACGCGGGCTCGCTGCTGAAGACTTCCAAAGAGCGCAACAGAGCATCCATCTGCAAGATCTCTACCTCCTCAGCGCTGTCAGGTTTCATGGGAACTGATGGCCCCATTATGTCCTCCAGTGGCTCTGGTGGCATGGAGAACACAGAGGAGGAGATCAGTGGCAAGGTGAGTGCCTGGCAGCCACCAATTGTTGGGAGGGAGATGGCGTTCTTGAGTACAGGAGAGGGTGTCTCAGCAAAGGAAGCATCACCTGTACTGTTTGCTCGCAGAAACTCACTTTGGATGGCATACTGAGGGTGGATGTCTCCCTTTCCTGGTAGGAGCTCATACTTCCCCTGGAGAAAAGACATGTCTCCAAACGCATCTCTCTCCCCACCTCTGCCGATGTGAATGGTGTGACGAAAGTCTCCAAGTGGTGGACTGATCATGTCTGGGGACAAAATATCTCTGAGGCGACACTTTTTCCCCTTCTTATTATTGGTGGGTTTTAGGTATATGGGTGCTTTTGCTGGCATAGCTGTAATTGAGGAGGAGAGCTCAAATATGCAGGATAGTAAGGTTGGTCAGTTCTGGATGTTACAGTTCCGCAGGGGAGAGGTTCCAGTTACATTCTCAATAACACACTGGTCAAACAAAATCCCCCCAAAAATGACAGCGATTGTGGCATTGAACAGGAAATAGGATTCCAAGCAGGGCAGGTTGTTGCAGTGTCAGACAGACGCGTTCCTGAAATCAGACACAAATAGGAAATATGTCAGCATTTTATCTAAGTATACATTCAGCTAATCACCTAAGGGTTCTAGTGATGAGTACTGCTACTGCAACAAAGCTCCTATCCAGCCTTTGTGAAAAAGAAATGTGGTCACCAACACAACTCAGAGAAACAAAATGTGGATCCTGCAAGAGACAAAAAAATTCATTACTGCATTATTGCATCTGTTGAGTTTAGAAGCCAGAGCTGAGGAGGACGAGGCCTGGGTCTGACTTTTTGCTGTTCTATTCACATTTCCATGCATGAGCCTCCTTTGGCCTCCAGAACTGTGGATGTGCTAATGTGGAACAGCTGGATCGCAGACTGGGAGAGGAGAAGCAAAGGGGAGGTGGGGGGCTTTAGTGGGATCAGAGCAGGGCAGCCTGTTTTAGCAACAAGCTACTGCTCAGACACACACAGATAGAAAGAGATAGAGCAGAGGGGAGAAAAGGGGTTTGAAAGGTTTAGAGTGATGTGTGAGAGAGTTAGAACGAAGGATTACAAAGCAAGTGGGTCTTAAGAAAGAAGGTGCTGCAGATTCTGAATTGACTTATCTTGGATTGGTCAGCTCCAAGTTTAATAAGTGCTGAGATACCAGCCAAGCACAATGCATTAGGATGGGTACACATTATTAAGAGAGTATTGGATTTGATAAAAAAGGCGCCTGAGGCACATGTTGGCTTCTCAGAGCTTCTCAAATTAAAACCCAAATTGGCATTCAGGTTTTTTAGGATGTAAGAAGAGGAGAGAATTGGTTTGACCGTTTGAGATGACATAGCTACCAAGGAGAAGGGGGAAAACACTCCGTGGAGGAAGGGAGTTAACAGTGTCAGTGTGTGTGTGATTGGGATGGAGGGTTGGGGTGGTGGGGGAAGCACCACTGAGAAGAGAGCTTGCCCATTTATAGACATATTTACTTATGAGAGGTCTGTCAGCAGTGACTGTCTGACAGAGTGCACAAAAGTTCCTGGGCGGTCAAGTCCACCCCAAAAGAAAAAAAAAGGTTTCACTGAGAAAACATCCACATTCCTGCTGCAGCCAACCCCAAAGAGACACACTGCATCAGTCTTATCAGAGACACTTTAAGTAGGCTATGTTTATTCAGCAGGCACATTAGTTCGGAGCCAGAGAGACCAACACTTGCTGCATGTTTGCATTCGACGAGCAGGCTGGAAACCACTGCACTGACGTGCATTTTTCAAAATGAATTTCTGTGTTTTCTGTGTTTTCTGCCTGTTTCTGAACTGTCATAGCATCTGCCCCATGGAAGCCACAGCGTCGTGAGGATAGACAGTACAAGGTGAAATCTTCTCACTTTAGGTGCTACCACTACAACAAAAATAAACCCGTCAGCCAGCAAACACTATGGGGCTATATATACACCGAGTGATGCAGAACATGTGTGAGTGTGTTGAATGGCAAAGCAGCTCTTCTTGTGGATTTGAGTGCTGGTGTGAGTGTGAGGTGCCTGACTGCGCTCGTGAGAGATAGCAGCTTTGAATGCGGGCCATGTGCGCGAAGGAGAGAGTGTTTGTTTGCTAACAGTGAGGGAGAGAAAGGGAAGTTGGGGCGGGAGGCAGTGCTGCAATATTTGATGAAGGGAAGGGGGCAAAGCAAAATCCCTCATTTGTTTAGCTTTCTCTCTTTTCTCTCCCCTTTTCTTCTTCCTACTTGTATAATTTCTTTTGTTAGTATCTATGCCTTTCACTGCTGCTCCTCAATTCCTTGTGACCTTGACAGCTGATGCTCACTGCAGTGGGAAATTGCGCTTGGATAGGAAGTGAAACAAATGCACCACCAAGCCAAAATCTGCTTCCAATGAGCTCAGAGTGCACATATCTATGTCTGTGTTAACTTTTGTTTTGTACTGTTCCCAAAAATAATAAGGTCACTGCTGCACTTCTGGCTACAACACTTCCTATCAAACATACCTATCGATTTTTGGTCTGCACTGATGAAATTATAACAACTTCCTGGCATGTGTGGACCATATTCTCTCCAGTGGCACCAGCAAACACACAGCCAATGCATGGTAATAGATGATAATGTCGGCTGCAATCAATAGTATGGACAGAAATTATGGGGAATCCTCTAGCAGCACAGCAATCCAACTTTTTCATCTCTCACTGGAGGACATCTGCTGTACATCCTACCCAAGGTCAACACTTGTGGCCCATGAGGAGCCAGCTGGTACGGTGAAAGCCTGAAAGTCTGACCTTCACATCAGACATCCTGCTGGTGGCCCAGTTTGGCTTGTATGGCAAACATGACTGGAATTTCAGGGGCCACCAGCAAAGCAAGAGGAAAACAACGATCTCATGTGGGTCGTTTAGCAATCTGCTGTATGATGTTTATTTAAAAAAAAAAAAAAGTGTATGAAGTTCATTGAAATTAAATCAATTAAAACAGCCCAAGGTATCCCAGGACAGACTCCTAAGGCCTGCTGACCCAATGACTCTGCATGGGTCGTCGTAGGCCGTTAATAGTTAGACAGGTACATTCTGGTATCTCTCTAAGCCAAGCGCAGATTTGAAATCCACTTCTGGAACTCATCCCAAAAGAAGCAGCATGGCACGTGTTGACTATTTCTAGACCGTTGGCGCCGGCACTGCTGAGTGCAGTCGCAAGGGTTTTATTTACACATTAAGGGAAGTGAGGATCTGATGGTACCATCCTTTCAAAGCTGTTAGCCTGAGCAGTGATCCAGTTATAATGGGAGTTGCTGAATAAAGCCACTGTGCCATTGGGTCAGCAATAGCTACAGTATCTGACTGGGCATGAAGTCATCTGGAGGCACTCCAGCCTCTTTAAAAATGGAACTTTGCCTCATCAGTTCATGCTTAGAGAGTTAGTTATTAGCGAGGGGGGAAGAAGGAGTGAGGTGCTGAAAGTTTGAGTGTTGGGGGCAGATAAATGTGGTGTTGGTATCTGGTAATCAAACTAATGGCTTGTGATTTGTCTGGGTATTTCTGGACAGCTAGAAGTCACGTGTGATACAACTGGGTCACTTTATTCTTAGAGGGAGTGTAACCCTACTGTAGTCTAAACAAATTCTACAGTTTGATGATGCATTTTAGTTCACTGTTTGCCAAAGTGCTCCAGAGCCAGAGAGGGACGTAACAGTAAAAGAGGCTCAGGAGAGCAGCTGTCCAAAATATGACCTGTATATGACTTCTACACTCTTTGAAATAGAAACTGCACATCCCCTAAATATTCCACCCGTGATGGGATTAGTGTGCTGACATTTCACATGAGTGCTGTTGAAAAATGGCATGCTATTCTGCACTTGTGTAGCAGTTGTGGTCAGTGTAACATCACCAGTGGGTAGAATTCTGCCCACTGTCTCTACAAAGCAACTTTGTGGAAGTTTGAAGTTTCCAAATATCCGTCTAACGTCTAACCATGGACTTGAATTCTGTCACGCCTTTGAATAGCAGAAAGACCCTCTCTTTGGGGTTGTTAAAAAAAAGAAAATGCACATACCACAGAGGGTAATGGTAGCCTCACAGAATAGATTGAGCTGTTTGTTGCGTAAAAAAAAAAACCTCAATTATAGGCACAGGCCTTACTTTTGAGGACCATGGTGGTGGTGCCGGGACTAGGGCGAATAGCAGGGTGGAGTATTTGTTCTGTCTTTATTTCTCCCTCCCCTTGTGCCACCCACAAGCATGGCCAGCACTTGCCAGAGTTATCTTTGGCAGAGATGAGCAGAAAACTGAACCAAAGCATATGAAACATGAAGGGAAAGTCTTTTCCTCCCTGTTTACCAGAAAAGCCTCCACATTTGGTCCCCTTGAGAGATGAAAGCAGAAGCCAGCTTTGCATTTAAGAGGAACATGCTTTTCAGCATGCAGCCAGACTTAAAATGTCTCTCTTGGAAAGCGAGGAGGCTATCATGTTGCTCTCTGTGCTTCAACTCGTGTGTTACATGCATGAGAGCTGGACAAGCGTTCCTCTACATGCCTAACTTGCCAGTCACACTTAGCACGTTCCACTGTTAATAAGCAATATCCCATTCTGCGCCACACATCCAGTAAAAAACTCTGAGACACTTTCACAACATCAGGTAAACTGCAGCAAGTTATTAATTCCGATTACTGTACAGTGTGAAATAAAACATCCTCTTGCTCTCACTCACCTCATATATTCCAGTGGGGATGTTTTGATCTTTTCCAGGTATCGCTGGTGTTGGTGCTGGTGTGAATGCTGCAGCCGCAGGTTTATGTGTGTGTTCAGTGGCTGCTGTGCTGCTCTTGTGGCTTGTTGACACTGCCCTATCTACGGTCTCTGCCTCGGGGCTGCACTTCTGTCGACTGGGACGTCTGCCGGACAGCTGTTTTGGAATTGCTCTCCGGCTCCTATTCCCCTCTGAAGCAAGACAAGTCTCCTCCTACACCTCCCCTCAATCCCCCCCCCCTCTTCGTCCTCTGTCTCAGCCTCTCTGAGGCTGTTCTTGCTTGCCTCTCTCTCTCTTTTTAGCAGCACCTGTGCGTGTCTGTCCTCTCTCCCACCCAGAGCTCAGATTTTCTTAAGCACCTCTGCAGTGTTTGAGGATCCTCCTTGCTTCCTGTGCCTTGGTGGAGCTGCAGTGATGATCACAAGCTATAGCCTCACAGCAGAAAAAAAAATAAAAGAGTCCAGTGCAGAGAAAAGCAGATGCCTCGTGGGATGTCTGGCTGTCTCTGATACAGTCCCTTGTGATATGTGCAATGAGTGTGTGAGCGCCATTTCCCTCCCCTGTCTAACTTTGAGAAAATAATGGGAGGGTGTGGGTGTGCATGTGTGATAGACAGATAAGAATAGAGAGGGAAGGCTCATAAGACAGACGAGGAGATGTCTGTCAGCTGCCGACTGCATTTACTGAATAGCCTTTATCAGATGTGAGCAGACAAAAACTGTAGCGCTGCAAACTCATTTCACATTCTCACATTTTCTGTATATTGCGTACAATCCTGTTCTTTTTGCAAAGCTGCAGCAGTGTGGTGAATGGACTAATCACTGCACAATGCTGCAGCACTGTAGCACAAGCAAGACTCATCACATGAGTAACAAAATAAACCTCCTCAGTGGGAATCTGTTTATCCATAATGTCATTAAATGCACAGGCAGAGACATGAGGTTGTGAAGGTTCTAACCTGATGCCCTGAAGTCAAGGACATGATGAGCCTCTCCGGTACATTTTTTCCAGGATCTATTCTTGTATGAAAAAATAAAAAAACCCATCACCTTAGTAACCGGTGCTGCTCAGAAGTGATGTCACAGTGCGCTGTGCAGTTTCCCTCTGAAAAGGTTGGGTTGGGGTTGGGGAAAGGTTGGAGAAAGCATAGGAGAGGTGGGTGCTTCTGCTAATACGGTGCATAGCAAAAGGGGAAAAGATTAATGTGGGGGGATGGGCACTTGTATTTCAATCAATGTGTGTGTGGGTGTGTGTGTGTGTGTGTGTGTGTGTGTGTGTGTGTGTGTCTGCGGATAAGAAAAAGGGTGCATACATGTCCTCACAAGTTGTAGTAGTACTTTAAGAGTAGCCCTGCTTTGTCCAGCATATGAAGCAGCACATCCTTCTTCAAACACCACAAATTCCCACTCCTCCTCCTCCTGGTAAATTTAGCCTGGCTAGCTCATTCTCCTTAATCCACTTTCTCCCTGCTGTTGTGTTCCATGGGATGAATGCACCGCTGTAATGAGTACTCATATATAATGCTTTGCAAAGCCTTACACCGGAATGATTCCCGGGTTTGTGTCTGTTTGTGAGCAGTGCACAGATGCATGGACACCCTCTATTTAACTTACACAGGCGTTATTTAGCACCAGTTAAACAGCAGTTGTAAATGAAGCCCTTTTAGCATGTTGTTGTTGTATCATCCCGTAGTGATGTCATCATGGTATCCATGTGGCCAGCACATGATCTGTAAGTAGAACACACAACACTATCTTGTCATTTAGGAAGGCCACTAAACCATGGAAAACCCAGAGCTATTGATCTAAAAGGAAACAGTAAGTAATTTCCCAACATGATAAAGTGCTCGGTAGTGGAGAGATGGGAAATTTAGTCAGTGATAACCATTTAATAAGCTATAATGCATGCAACGGCTTTATCGTCAGTTGATATTTACTTATAGAATGACCAATAAATGATTTCAATACATTTTTCACAAGGACATTATTCAGCATATTTGTAAATGAGCCAGCATTGGTTTGTTTTTCAAGACGGTCTATATATAATGTTTTCACTTGTTATATTACAATAGCACTGCACAGTTCCTTATACCATTAATGATGGATTCACAGGTGTCCCAGTGAATCACGACAGTGTAACAGTGAGCAACAACAATGAACCTGACACAGCTATGGAATTCAGTCCTTTTCATTTTATTAGGTCGCCTGTGAACCTATTCATGAACTTTATTGATTTACATGGTGTGTTGTGAAAGTCCTTCACCGAGTGAAGCAGAGACACACCGAAAGTTAAGTTTTCTTTAGCTTTGATCCAAGATGCTGATGCTGCTTATTTTTGTGAAGGCTCCTTCTTGTGTTGCACTTAGGATGGACAGTGAATCACGATCACATGGAAAACAAACTGAAATCATTTTTACAGTGTTAGGATCTATATCTACTCTTTACTATATAGTAATTCCCCTCAGCAATCCCGCATAAAGCAAAATAACAAGTCTGCAGTTACATGTTAGCAAGTTATTGACACATGTTGACTTGAACATTATTAAATGGGTGAGTTGGTGAGTTAGCTTGTTGATCCTGAGAGAGCTGGTTTTTCCAGTGTTTTCTCCCTCCACCGGCAACAGCAGCCTATAGTGTGTCTTATTCTGCTGAATACACAGTGTTTGCCAGGAACAAGTTTCTCATTTATATTTATTTTTTCCAACACAAGTTGTCTTTCTGGTTTGGTTAAGGAAGGAATTAGACTTATATTAAGACTCATTTGCCTTGCTCGCTCTGCTTTGGGCCACGTCTTTGCCCCCTTACACAAGGAGAGCTTTCTGAGTGAGGTTTCTCTTTAGGTGTACTGTCTGAACTGTTCCACTGAGGTCACTTTTCCCCTACAGACACACCGTGTACTGATCTTAGGTCAGGCAAACAAGCTCGTCCTTGTCTCCTGAAGCAAATCAACTGAGAAAAACAAGATTTTAAGAGGCATGCTCAACTCTGTAACATATATTTACTGCTGTCTGGTGCTTATACAGTGCGTGTGGTTGATGACTTTCTCCTCTCTCACAGATTTTGTTTTAATCTCATGTTAATACCTCACCCAACGAACTCCACCCTCCCTCTTCCCACTGCAACACTTGTGTTCACACCCATTATGGAGTAAGCAACATCATTATCACTTGGTGTCTGCGGCAGACTGCATGACAGAGGTGAGGAATATGAAACGCTATCATACAAAACCTACAAGACTGTTGCTTCCTTTGCTGCTTTTTTCAGTGCATTTATTAGAAACTGGAAACAGTGTGTTGTCTGGATGTCATGATCTGTAAATCCATCTATCACAAAACCAGCAAACAGTAGGAAGATGGGGGGAGGATGTGGAAAGATATATTGTGGGCACAATAACATATAATTGCAGCCATGTGAGATGTATCTTGTGTCAGCATTTTCAGGGCCCAGATAAATTCTCCTTTCTATGATTAAACCTAAAGGGGTTATATTGCAAAGGGAAATTAATAAAGACATATGTGCAGTTGCTAAAACAACATTCATCTCCTTGACTCTCTGGGGGGTTCCAGCTTTTAATAACACTGTGATGAACACATATTCAATATACACTGTACAGAGTCTCAGACTTGACGCCACATGATGACAGCTCCGTCTACAACTCCTCCACTTACATTCTTATCAAAACTTTCTCTTGGGGTTGCACTATTTCACCGTGAGTCGTCATGTACACATTTATTTTAATCCTGACAGTAAACATTTCACAATGTTCTCAGCATTACAGGCAGCACACAGGGAGGGACTCAATGCTGAGGGCACTGGCCAATATTCTGAGTGCAGGAGATGTGCAGTCGAGCACAGAGGAGGAGGGGATTGTGGGTAGTCTAAACACTGTCTTTCTTTGTGGCTGTAGCCCAAAATGTTTTTCTGTGTGTGCGTGGGTGATGCACCAGTCTAAATTACAGCAGACCACACACACCAGAGGCAGCACCTTGGATTTTGTGTCTATTTTAGCACCTAAACAAACTTGGCGAAAGGTGGAGTTCAAGAATACAGTCAGCAAGAGGTGGAGATATAAAATGATGGCATTTAATTTTAGTGCAATTTACAGTGCTCTTATTGTGTTTGGTAGTATAGTCTACATGCAGGTGGACATTGGCTGTAATTGTACTACTTTGCAATGTTTAATGTTAATAAAATCCAATGTGAATTAAACCTTTACAGCTCACTAGGTACATTGTTTTCATCAGTTCCAAATAGATTGACTGTGTGGGTAATCAGATTATTGTTTTACCTTTACTAAAGGTATTTAAACGGTCAGTCACTGTTTATAACTTGTTTCATTGCCCATCAGTGGCAAAAGAAATCTATACTATTTTAAAAAACGGAGGAAAACCATTGCAAACAAGAAGCCAACCTGACCACTATACCACCAATACCAGAATGCAATGCAGCCACAGTCATGCAGCATTTGTAGAAAGTGGTACAACTGATTTTGTTACTGGGATACCCTTGCCAATGCTCACTCATTAATGTTATGCATTTTACTCTGATGTGACGTCCATGTAAAAACCACAACTGATTGCAGCAAATTGATGTTCTCTGGGAGATGGAAACAGAACAAAATATAAAGCAAAATGTACAACAAGTAAATGTAACTTAACATTTCGCTTTATCGCTAAATAACTCCTGGAATGCATTCAACCTCTCAGATTGATGATCGTGTAAGAGAATCCGAGTGGAGATTTTTCCTTAACCTTGCTGAGACAAACACGCTCTTCAGCAATTAGACCATCCGACCGTTTGCAGGCTGGTGTGCTGATGTCTGGCTCCCATCCTTGGAAAGAGAACAAGTAATACATCACTGGGTAACGAGTGACTCTTCCCACTGGAATTGTAGTAGCTGTGCCACAGGCCACCCTCTTGCAATCAGATTGTGGTTGTCCATTTCAACCAGCCTATATCCTGCTCCAACCACAACCAAGAGAGAGCCATTATGTCCATGAGAACTGGCGAATTGCCCTCGACCATATCATAGGTGGGTGAGTATAATAGGGCAGCAGCTAGAGTCAAGCTAAGGTCAGTTGTCTGTGTTTACATCATTGGCTGGAAGGAGGATGCGGAAATGAACGTGTGAATGTCTCGTGTTGTTCAGGTGGAAATCTTTCACATAGTTTGATAGACATGGTGGTGTTGAGTGGACCCATGGTGGAGTCCGTTTGTCACTAGAAACATGTTGTGAGCTGTGGCACCATGCTCCACCATGTTGGAATTTGTACACGACTGTGGTTATATAATGACTTTTCATGTGAGAAGATAATATGAATAAACTGTTGTTTGGATGCAATTACAGAGCAACAACGCAGACAGTAAAGTTTTCAGCCGTGTCTCTTGTGGGTCATGAGGGGAAGAGGGAAACATTTTCAGCATTCTTTGTGAGATACAGAGTGAATAGCTGCTTGGTTCTATTTTTGAACCTGGAGTACATTACATGGTCATCGCATGACAAATCTGGGAGGGGACTGACCTTCACTGAAACTGTCATTGTAATGTTACCTCCAATCTGATTGAATAACTACTTCCTGTTTTTCTCCATGCCTACTTTGATGTCCACTGGGACTCCAAGTGTCACTCTTGTTTGCTTTATGACGATCTTATCTGTTAAGTCAGTAAATAAAATTCCATGGTTAAGGAAAAAAAGAGTTAAATTTCTTTGCGTACGGTAAATAAAACACACTTTGTTGCTACTGGCAGCAGCAGGAGGAGAGAGGAGTCCTAAATCACTAACAGAAAGTCATGACTTTGATTTCATTTAGCAGAACTGATAATGCCAATAACAATAATGAGTATTTATGATCTCTGGGAGTGTTTTGCAGTATTGTACATTATCAGAGTGAGTGTGTTGGCTGCTTTTCATCAGGTTTAGATAGAAGTATGTGCGGTTTCATTTCCAACAACAGCACTGTACTTCGTAACATCTGGTGAGATTATCTGTAAAGGCTGCGTTCATTAGAAGCGTTGGAGGTTTCCAGCTGTCGACTTAGAAACCCTTTGATTAAGTTGATTGCATTCATGCTTCTTGTAAAATTGTTTAATTGTGTTATTTAAAATGAAAAAAGCACATTCTTGAGGATTTGTGAAGCACTGTTGCTCCTTTTAGTGGCAGCTCTGCGTTTGGCATGCGTCCCACAATAAAGCATATGATTGGTTGCAAAACATAGCTGAGCACGGAAAGGCAGAAAAGCACGGGAGTTTTAAAGATACCCAGAAACCATCTGCTGTGCTTTTTATCTTGACAGTTTTAATTTTAGAATTTCATTCTTTACACAGAGATTATAACTAAGTATGCTGCTTGTTTGGCTGCTAAACTGATATAATATACATCTTTAGCCTATCAAGAATCAGGGCACCTACATAACTGCTATTAATGCTAATTCAACTATGTATAATGAGATTAGTTTCCCTCCACTGAAAAATGTTTCACTTTTATTTTATTTTATTGAGTTGTTCTTTGTATTCTTGTTTAGTTGATGATACATGAAATGTTTCTCTGAATTCACCTTGATGCTTGAAGGCATTTTGCTTTGTTTTCCAGTAGGAATCTTTTCTTCTGTAGTAAAATACACATCACAGTTTTTTCAGGGTTTTTCTTTATCCAATTCAAGGATATAAGGACTGAGGATGTGGTTGTGATTATAAATAGAAAGTCCAATGAGGCAACCTTAAATATTATGATACAATATTCATCCATTTCTTTTCATGCTGATGTGAAGCACCTTGCATTGCCACTGTGAATGAAAAGTAATATACAAATGAAACTGACCTGACTTGTCTGCTTTTGTAGTGCAGGTAGTGCACATTGGGTTGGCAAGTGTGGTAAGACAAAACCAAAACAGTAAAACTGAAGGTTATAAAAACCAAAAATAGCCAAACTGCAACTAAAAGATGCCAGAACATTACACAGAACTTACAGAGGAGCCGTACATGTGCAGTTTCTCTGTCAAAATGCAAAAATCAAGCTGTGACAGAAACAGCACAACACAAACATTATTCATTTAAAGTTTGCTGATGGCAGAGCCAGAGAGAGAGAGAGAATTTGAACACTGGCGCCTACCCACCACCCCAAAAATGTGCAAAGTAACTTCTTAGTAACTGTGCCCTGTGAGTGTTACATAAAACTGACACTGTAGTGTAAAAGCTGACAGTGGTAATATGGCTGCGGCCTGTTGGAACCTGTCAGCAGAAGAGAAAAACATTGTAGGGACTGTGTTTTAACTTGCCACCTCCTCATTTACTGTCTAACCAAATGAACCCCACTGACCCTTACATTCTTCTAAGCCTCTGTTTAACTTCACACAGTGACCTTTTACTTTATATAACATCAATACAGGCCACACACTGTATCATCATGCATTTCTCAACTCAAGCATAGAAATTAACTCAGAAAGAATTGTGCACAGGCCTGTAATAATGGCCTGCTGCACAGAAACTCTAGCATGTGTCAAAGGTGGAGGGAGCTGCTGTGGGGGCTAGACAAATACCAGGGATACCTCAGTCTTTATTGTATTCAGAACCAGTGAGCATGCACAGAAGTTTTGAGACACCAAGCGTGTGCAGAGAAACCGAGTGTGTGCAAATGGGCGAGGCCACAAAAGAACTGATAATGTGAAAGGAAGAGCATTTGATAGCATGGACCTTGTGTAGCATCGACACAGAGACTGTCAATAATCGAAAGCTAACTGATGATGACCTGACGAGATCTTTCCCGTTAAGAAGTTATTCAAATTAGCTCATGATTCAATGTTTCCTGTAAGCAGCCCACATTCTGGATGAGAGCTTTAGCATGTGAATATCTGCATGTTGTCATTGCCACTACACATTAGCATTTACCACAAAGCACTTTGATTGGTACAGTGTTTATTTTGTGTAGTTTTAATTTTAGAAGACACAAGTTTGAAAGTGTAGTAAATTCGTGGGGAGGGCAGGGAGACGCACAATGTTAAGGATCAAATTGCAACTCCAGTCTCGTCTTCTGTCGACCAGTCAACACTGACGTTATCCATTAGGGCTGTAATTTACTTCACAATAATGGATGATAATCTCCAACCTCTGACTGAGCCATGTCAGACAGAAACACTTCTTTTTTCCATGATAGCATCTACCGCCATTACAGGGCCATCACTCATCTTCTGAACCATGATTAACAGCCATTTTTCATCCTCTACTATTTTACTGCAGCGTGATGTAACACAACCTCATAACCTTTCCAGTCAGCGGGGTCAGAAGTGCTCAACTGTAAAACTAGGAGACTGAAATCCGAGGTGAGTCAATCGGCTTTCTTCTGTGGCATGATAAGCAGCCATATATTTCATCCACTGAACAGTAAACTATCCCTACCTCGCTTCCTGCGGTAGCTCGCTCACAAAGAGAGAAAGAGAAACACGGCGACCCCATCTGGACCTCCTGATTTCCCCACAGGGCTGATAAAGCAGTGATCTACACCTTCTCCCTGTGGTATGTATTTAACATGAGGTGGGGGTGGGGCACAAGCTCGGGACTGGTCCCCTCCAACTGCCCCAGACTCAGGACTAAATCCTGTGGGCAGAGACATCTGATCTGCCTTATCTAGTGCTGCTTATCACTTACTTTGCGTAAGTAAGCGTTCATCGATTCATCAGACACGTCTCTCTGGCCCTGTCCAGTGTGTCATGTCTGTAATACGCTGTAGAGAAATACAGTAGGCTGAGCTGGCACATTTCCATACCATCACCAGCTCTCTAAAGCCCTGTACTGTAAGTGTGAGTGTGGGAGTGAAAGGAGGAAATAGAAGGAGTTAGGGCATCTGAGTGGGAGATACAGACATTTTCTTCTACAGTGAGTCTCTGTGTGTTTGTGCTTCACCAGGTGGCTGGAATGCATCCGGACAAACAGACAATAATTCACTCGTATGGTCCTTTGTGTAGCTGAATACTGCACATTCAAGTCGACAAAGAAAGCTGGAGAGTAACAAATGTTACTTAAGGCTTAAGGCCTCCCTAAAACAATACCACTCTCTGTACAGCTGAAGAATTCCCCAGCAGCCCGTCATTACATTGTTTGAATTTATATTTCCCCGAGGTACAGTTTAAAGATGCATTCAGATAACAAACAAAAGGAATGTTTCACATTTTTTTTAGATTATACTTTCCTGCCTTGAGGTAGCAAAGCATTCATTAGTCACTAAATTAGACTTAATTGGCCCCGCATAATTGTGTGATCGGCAACAGTAACGCCCCAGGAATGTCGGTGTTATCATTAAAAGTGAATTTCACACTGATGACCATTGCTGTGATTAGTAGCTCTGCAGGGTGTGTACATCCTTTTTCCACACTGCTTACATTTTTATATCCTGAAATAGAATCGCCCGTTTACATCGTTGCATACATTTTTTCTTTCATTTCCATTTAAACATGTTTACGACAAAGGGGGAAACAGATAAATATTTTGTGTCACCAGTATTATATCATGGCAGCAGCCAAAAATCAGATGTGCAGGGCTCAGTAATGACAGTACATGGAATAAATAGGTCAAACATCATCGCCAAAAAGCTGTTGAACTTGCAATAAATTAGAAGATATGAACAGTGAGAATAGAAGAGTAGAATAAGACATATAATATATTACATTTTTTTGTTGAGGCACAGAATATTTTTAAGGTGAACTGTGTAAGTCTATTTTAAAATAGTTTTCTCTCTACGTTTCATGCTTTCACTGCATTTCCAAATATTTTAGAACTCCATGAGAAGGAGAGAGAAAGAGGAGAAGAAAGAGGAAGAGAGAAAATAGGAAGAGTAAGAGGAGAGGACAGAAATAGTTGAGGGTGTGTAGGCTCGGCTCTGACCACTGGCATGCATAAGGAAGCAGCCTCCATTCCACAGGCCGGCCGATGGTTTAGAGACACTACAGAGCGCACAGCTCAGCAGCCCACATGCAAGTGCGCTGGCCTTCCCCACCCTCGTCTATTCTGGGCCCTTCTGCCACTGTGGTGGCTTTCACTCAGCAACCACACAAATAAAGCCAGAGAGAGAAAAACATGAAGAACTGAAGTTTCAGAAGAGGAGGAGGGGGGAGGAGGAGGAGATGCATTGTTTACTGTTTGTCTTGACTTTAATTGCTTCTTATCATCATATGGTTTTTAAGCTGATTTACGGGGCTGCGGCATCACCCAAACAAAGCCATCCGGCTGCAGTTTGTAAAGTGTTGACCATATCATCATCAGCTCTCATGTTTAAAAAATAAATATGATTTATTCTGACTTGGATTTGATTGTTTTGACTGCTATGGGTATCAGTTATAATCACATTACTCACCAAAATAATTGCTAAGATCTGGAAACACGAGGTCAACACAACAACAATTACATCTGACAGGACAAGAGACCTGGTTAGATAATAACACAGGATGTGAATAAATCAACAGCTTCACCAGATTATCTAAACTACTAAACCAAAAGTAAACACGCCCTCAGTGTTGATACTGCATTGGAAAACTACACTATACCGTAGAAGTACAAGAATATGTGTAACCGGGAAATTGGTGTGTAAACTGTGATAGACTTCAACAACAGACAGTTTGGTTAATTTGAATAAGCACTAACCTGTAGGTTTGTTTAAAACCTGTATGATCATCTGATCATCTGGTGGACAATGTTATTATCACTGAAAGGGATGATGGGAAAACCTATAAAAAGAATAGAATAATTCATTAATGATGGAATGAGGAAGTCAAATGTTATTATGAATGAATTATTAAAAGCATCTCTTACAGAGACTTAGCACAGAGAACAAATAATGAGAAACTGATTATTCATTGCACAGGTTCCCAGCAGAAAAATCAAATAATACTCTTACAGAGGGGCTGTGAGCACAGTGAGCAACATTTCAGTCAGGAGTGCTGCTCATATCAGCTCTGACTGAACCGTCTTTGCTCGGTTGTGGAATTTCTGCGTGGGCTCAAGTTTTCAGTCCGTCCGCTGGCTGCCGGCTGACTAACACCACTGTGAGACTGCGTGCCGCTGAGAGTGAGAGGAGCTACTGTAGCCTGACACAGGTGGTCTCCCTCTGCGGCTCTGACCTTCTCGCTTTCTGGCTGCATCCAGTGTTGAATTTGACTAATTTCTGGTTACTATTGCCTGGGCTATTCAAAGGGGAATGATTCCTGTGATGCACTACAGCCCCACCTAGCTCCACTCTAATGCTGCCTTTGTCTTCATTTGTGTTTCTTTTGTTATGAATAGCTGGAAATCAGAATAAAGAGTTTCTGCATCTTTGCAGCAAGTGTTCGTTGGTACCTGATGTTATTTGCTGTTTTTCTGTGATATCACTTGTCTGTCTGAGATGTATCACACAACAGTTCATTGATTTTTTATGTTGAACATTTATAAAATTGTGTATTTTATTTTTTCTAACCCCTTAAAACTATAGAAATCAATAACACATAGATTACCTCATGCGCCTGTACGGCCCCAGACAATATGAGCCTGTGCTGAGTGCTGGAGGAGTTCATCGTGTTGTGGACAATAAATCGTCTTCTGAACTTTCTGGATGGCTCGACGCCTCTGCTGTTGTTGTTGGAACTTGTGAAAAGAGGCAGCCGTACTTTGCCTCACTGGATCTCACTCTTATCGGTAAGTCTCCCCTTAAATACACTCACCATTCATCCTTTGAAGTTTCATAAAACATTGATAAAAAGAAAATGAAGAAAGCAACAAATTCAGCTTCTGTCTGAAGCTGATGGATGATGGACAATTGCATCTCCTGGGGCCACTACAAACACTGAGAAACATGCCTCTTTACTTCATACATCTTAGATGTGAGGTGCAACAGTTTTACAGAAGACCTAGACAAAGATTTTATCTTTCACTGTAGTGCTGTAAATAACAGCTGCTCGCCCAATTTGGTTGAGAATGAAACACAGATTCATCAGTTATACCTCTTCAGTTAGATGCAGTTCAATACACAATAAAAGCCTTTGTGAATGTGTTTTTGGTGAAACTACTTTGGAAAATTGTTGATTTAACTGCATGATCATTTTGGAGACTGGAGTTAATTTGTGTTATATTACTCTGACTGCTGTTTCTATTATTTTGTCCAACTTATTCATACATTACACGAGCACTGGTTTGAACATAGTAACCACCCAGGTAAATGTGACTCAGTGTTTCCTTGCCTTCACATACACAGATACAGCCTGGGTAATATGTCTGGACTGTGTTTAAGAGCAGATTACCTTGATCTCTGAATTATTCCACTGTGAACCACAAAGGGCTGCTGTGTCTGCTGTGAGGAAACTCTTCTGGTTTATGGCACAATACAATATAATACAATACAATACAATGCCACTGAGCAGCACCTCTGCTCTAATATATGCTGTTAAAAGTCCTATCTGTGCTCCTCAAACGCAAGACAGTTTCTTTAGTAATTCTTTAGGCGCCACCTGGTGGTCATCTTTGTTTTGCAACTAAAGAGAATGTTTCCGAATGTGTTTAGTGGGAGTTGGGAAAATGTCATTAGGTCATAAGGTCACTTATATCCAGAGCAATTAAGACTACATTTACAACATCATTTCAAATAAAGGCAGTTTATTATTAAAACCACATTTTATCGATGAAGTTAAGTTATCTTAGCAATGATAAAGACTATGGTTCATGTGTTTAATTAGTGGATGATTCATTAATTTATAATAAAAGTCAATGTATTAGTATAGGTTTTTGTTTTGTTAGACAACCATATAGCCATTCTGTTTTTCTGAAGAAAAAATATATAGCACAAATCTCTCTGTGTAAGTGGTGTGTATCTGCATCAGGAGGAATGCATGATGTCTGATAACATGACTGATTGTCACTGCGGAGGAGGTCAGAGAGGAAGGAAGGAAGAAATCATTTAACCACAAAGCTAAAAGTCATAAGAGGCTTCTGATGTAATCAGCCTGCCTTACATTTTCCCAGCATCCTTGAGTTGTCAGATAATAATAACATTTCATGATCATGACCACATTTCTATCTATTGAAGATTAGATAGGTAAGATGAAAGATTTGTTTTACTAAAATGCCCATGAAATTAATTCATTGTTTCTTATTTCATATGTACAGTATATAAATTTGATTCATACATTCACTAAATGCTAAATGCTATAATGTAATTAACAAAAAAAAGTTTTACTGGACAACTTAATAGATTATAAAAATCATAAAATTTAGAGCAAAATGAAGCTCACCAATCAAAGAACACACACAAATATACATAATGCTGCATTTTTTGCAGACATATCTGCACAGTGTGGGTTTTTGTGATGTTAGTGTCAACAGAGTTAACAGATACTAAAAAACAATAACAGCCCTAAAAACAAAATGAGATGGACACATGAGTATGGGCCTATGACTACTAATTAACTCATTATAAACACTATATATAATTTAATGTGCTGATACAGCAAGAAGTTTATAATGCTTTTGGTGTGAAAATTATACAGTTATTGTAATCATCCAAGCCTATCCCAAGTTTATTCCAGTCTTCTGGAGGTGACTGCAATGACTGACTGTCTCAGTCCTGAGCCATTCACTGAATCAGCTGATGTCTGCCATGTTCCTGAGTCAGGTGGTTCTGCTAACATCTCCTGTGTTCCTGAGTCAGGTGGTTCTGCTAACATCTCGTGTGTTCCTGAGTCAGGTGGTTCTGCTAACATCTCGTGTGTTCCTGAGTCAGGTGGTTCTGCTAACATCTCGTGTGTTCCTGAGTCAGGTGGTTCTGCTAACATCTCCTGTGTTCCTGAGTCAGGTGGTTCTGCTAACATCTCCTGTGTTCCTGAGTCAGGATGTTCTGCTAACATCTCCTGTGTTTTTGAGTCAGGATGTTCTGCTAACATCTCCTGTGTTCCTGAGTCAGGATGTTCTGCTAACATCTCCTGTGTTCCTGAGTCAGGATGTTCTGCTAACATCTCGTGTGTTCCTGAGTCAGGATGTTCTGCTAACATCTCGTGTGTTCCTGAGTCAGGATGTTCTGCTAACATCTCCTGTGTTCCTGAGTCAGGATGTTCTGCTAACATCTCCTGTGTTTTTGAGTCAGGATGTTCTGCTAACATCTTGTGTGTTCCTGAGTGAGGATGTTCTGCTAACATCTTGTGTGTTCCTGAGTCAGGATCTTCTGCTAACATCTCCTGTGTTCCTGAGTCAGGTGGTTCTGCTAACATCTCCTGTGTTCCTGAGTCAGGATGTTCTGCTAACATCTCCTGTGTTCCTGAGTCAGGATGTTCTGCTAACATCTCCTGTGTTTTTGAGTCAGGTGGTTCTGCTAACATCTCCTGTGTTCCTGAGTCAGGATGTTCTGCTAACATCTCCTGTGTTCCTGAGTCAGGATGTTCTGCTAACATCTCGTGTGTTCCTGAGTCAGGATGTTCTGCTAACATCTCCTGTGTTCCTGAGTCAGGATGTTCTGCTAACATCTCGTGTGTTCCTGAGTCAGGATGTTCTGCTAACATCTCCTGTGTTCCTGAGTCAGGATGTTCTGCTAACATCTCCTGTGTTCCTGAGTCAGGATGTTCTGCTAACATCTCCTGTGTTCCTGATTCAGGTCGTTCTGCTAACATCTCCCGTGTTCCTGAGTCAGGATGTTCTGCTAACATCTCCTGTGTTCCTGAGTCAGGATGTTCTGCTAACATCTCCTGTGTTTTTGAGTCAGGATGTTCTGCTAACATCTCCTGTGTTCCTGAGTCAGGATGTTCTGCTAACATCTCCTGTGTTCCTGAGTCAGGATGTTCTGCTAACATCTCCTGTGTTCCTGAGTCAGGATGTTCTGCTAACATCTCGTGTGTTCCTGCAACATCTCCTGTGTTCCAGTCAGTCAGGTGTTCTGCTAACATCTCTGTGTTCCTTGAGTCAGGGTTCTGCTAACATCTCCTGTGTTTCCTGAGTCAGGTGATGTTCTGCTAACATCTCGTGGTGTCTCTCGCCTGTCTTCAGGTCGTTCTGCTAACATCTCCTGTGTTCCTGAGTCAGATGGTTCTGCTAACTCTCTCCGATGATGGGTAATTCTGGAGGGGGGTCAGGAGTGGGGTGTCCTGTGCTTTCTCACATCTCTCCTGTTGTTTCTTGGTCAGGATGTTATGCTAACACATCTCCTGTGTTTCCTGCTCAGTTTGTTTCTGCTAACATCTTGCTGTGTTCCTGAGTCAGGATGTTCTGCCTAACATCTTGTGTGGTTGCTGAGTCCGGTATTCTGCTAACATCTCCTGTGTTCCTGAGTCAGGATGTTCTGCTAACATGTTCCTAGTCGACCTCCTGTGTTCCTTAGTCAGGATGTTCTGCTACCATATCCTAGTCGACTGTGGTTCCTGAGTCAGGTGATCCTGATTCTCTCTAGTCAGCTGACGCCTCCTGTCTTCCTGAGTCAGCTGATGGCCCCTTATTATTCCTTAAACTGGCCAAGCTAACGTGTACTGTGCTTCTGAGTCAGCCCATGCTGCTGTGCAGACTCCTTACTTTCTGTTGATGGTCTTGCTGACACTCCATCTTTTTCAGAGTCGGCTGGTCCCAGATGCCCCAGCTCTTCCTGTTCCCACCATTCTGCCACGCTGACATTTGCTCGGGTCATCTCTTTGGCTGCTCCAGGGTCAAAGGGCCACGTTAGTGTTTCTATGCCTTGGCAGTCTGACGTCAGAGACGAACTGACCAGCTGATGCCTTTGCTCTCTTGCCAACAGATCATTGAGGGAGAATATTTGGGTTCTTGTGTGTACTCAAGTAGAATACCAAATTTATGTTATCAACAGCACCAAATTCAATATCTGTTTAAAATACATTGTTCTCTTAGTGGAGTACTTTTACTATTGTACTTTAAATAACATTTAGTAGTATTTCTCTGGGCAAGTACTAGCACTTTTAATCAAGCATTGAGTTTGTGTACACCTCTGTATAAGACGGTATTTATAAATTCCTATCTCTGAGCATAGTCTTATGAAAAGAGGAACTAACAGGTGTCGGTCTTGTTATGCACTGGTATCACCAGCTTGACTATGGTTGAGACTTAAAGCCTGAAAAAATTTAGCCTGGAACCATGAGTAAAGATTAAGCTGGCATAAATTACAGCCAGTTAGTTTCAGGGTATCAGTTGCCCCTCCAGACTTCCCGCAAAACTGGTTCCTTGAAAAGAATAACTTTAGAGAGAACTCTGGAGCTAATTTGAACTTCCTGTATTTCGGCTCAGTTGATTCATGAGAACAATGAGAGATAGGCACCAATTGAACAAGTTTACGCTTATGAACTGGACTTTAACCAGTTCCTCGCAAAAGCTAAAGTTGAGTGATACTGTGCCTTCTGTTACACAACACTTGCCACATCTCTATGGCTCAGTGAGTCTTTAAACTATCTGTGAACATGGCATGCAACAGTTACGGTAGTCAGTTGTCCTTGCATGTGCATCTCAAGCACATGAGCAGAGAAGACTTCTACAATACTGACAATGAATAATTGAACCTCACACTCGTCCTAAAAGTAATGCCTTATTTCAACTTGATTCTTCTTCCAAGAATTGTTTGGTAACTGTAATGGATTCATTTCAGTGCACAAAGGCATATCAGACTTTGCTTGAGTTTCTTGGGCAGATCTGTGGTGGGTGGATAAAATGACAGCATTGACAATCTCTGCTTATCTTCTGGCTTTGACCCGATAGGAGCAAGGTCACTGCTGGATGCGCCTCCCTTATCTCTATATCTATGTCTGCGGTCTCACTGGCCAAGTTTTTTTTTTTTTTTTTTTTACACTGACATACCTCCAGGTTTCAGGTGGGCTTTTTGTTCCCCGTGCAGGCAAAATGCAGGCTGTGGGCAGAGGAACAATACTGTGTTCAGAGAGCAGAGAAGAAACTGCACGTAGTGATTCCCACATGATGTTATGTAAGGGAACTCCCTGTTACCTCTGTCTTCATGCAAGTGCGGTTTTGTGTAGAGATATAAGCTGAAAGAAGTCATTCATAGACATCTGCCAAGTCAAATAAACACGATTCTTCTAGAAGAGTCCATTTATGTAACTAACTAACTCAGGGCCATTCAATTTTGTTTTGTTTTGATTTTGATTTAAAAAGTGTTATCATTTTGTCATCTGCAGATGAACAAGATAAAATGACCAAACCCCACAGAAAATAAATATTAAAAACACAAATGCAGCCAAAGGTTTTCTGTAAGTGTGGACACAGATTTATAATATTGAAAATATCAAGTAAATCACAACCTCCTGCTCAGCTTGTGCCATTTGTTATGCTTGAACAAAATCCAGAAAGGACATGTCCATGTGCAGTGACTAAAGGTCCAAGGTTAATATGATAATGTGTGTTTAGTGACTTTTCAAATGCCTGCACACATTCTGTCCACGTTCACTACAGAGAAACACTTGTGAGAGGAGCAAATCATACAAGTAAGTCTTAAACTGAGCTTCTCATTATATAATAAGATATATATATATATATATGTGTGTGTGTGTGTGAGTATATGGATTGAGAGTATATGGATTAAGCATTCTACTTAAAACAAAACTTCTGAAGTAATTTAGAATTATCGATGAGGCCCTTGTGGAGATAGTTATTATTACCTCTCTTTATGCATGAAGCTAGTTTTATACGACACACTCCTTATCTTGTTGTAGCTGTTGTTGTGAACTTTGCCCACTTGCTATTCACTCACGTGTTGTAATAAAGTTGGTGAAGGAAATCTCTAGGATATACAGAGACACTGTGTCTCACGTTTCATAAGAAACAAGTTGATGCAGTGGCCCTTCATGATTTTAGTTTAAATCCAGTGATGTTTTCTGTAGTTTAGAGTGTAATCAGAATACAACACATAACATATATTTTGGTCTTATAAAGCATAGGTCCAAATATGCTGGCGATAAGGGATTCATAGTTTACATATAGGGTTAATAATGAGAGTGCTATGCAGAGGCATTCATGAATGTAACTGAAAATGTCAACTCACACTAGAAGCATCAACTAAAACAATCATTTCATACCAGATATTAAAAAAAAACATACAACCAAGACACCGCATTAAAGATTAAACTATAATGCAGCTTTTGTAGCTCACAACAGCAATATGAAAAAAAGAAACACTGTAATGCATGCATTCACTAAGTTCATAAGGATGGGAATAATTGGGTGCATTTCCCAAAATGTAAACAAATGTCAGCAGTGTGCATTTACTTGCAATATTAGTTCTTTGTGCAAAAGTATTAGATGAATGCTTCAATTGTTTTTTTATAAATATAATAGGAAGTTCTAATTGATATCCCAAAATTATATTGATCCTGTTTTATTGTAAAATGGTTGCAGTGGCACAGCTAATAGACGATGTGTTATGTTAATGCCTCTAAACAGTAATAACTGCTGAGAAATACAACTGAGAAGGCATTATTTCTATTACTTATTCATTCTATAAATCAGTCATTGGCTTGCAATGCATATTTAATTTGCTTGGCCCTATAAGTCATCCAAAGTGTAATTTTTACCACTAAATACTGCTATTCTCACCATCTTGGAACTATTCAAAGCTACCTAACCCCTTTTTTATTCTGCCATCTCTAGACCTCTGAAATCCAGCGGAAACAAGCAGACTCAACACAAAAAGTACTGGAAAAAACTGCAGCTGTGGTCTCCAAAAATTGATAAGTAATATCAAATTATCAAATAAAATGTAAATAATTCAATTTTAATGATGAATTAGTTGTCACTGGGGGTTTATGTGAGACATACTGACAAATGAGGCATATAAATCTTAATGTGGGGTTGACGAACGTGAAGAGCGGAACTCTTGTTTGTGGCACCCGTACGGAATGTTTTGACTGTTACACTCAGTAACAGCGAAGCCAGAAGAAGTGGCTGCAGTAGCCTCACCGGTGCAGTAAGCTCTCTAATATATTTAGTTTTGATAAGAAGAACATTTTTATGTAACGGGGTTTTGTTATGTATTATGTATGAGCGATTTCATGCTATTTTAACTGCGTGACGTTGGCGGGTAACTTTGTTTTGAGTGGTAGTAAACATTTGGGAAGAGGAACATTTTTAGCTAACTAAGGGCTGTGGGGACGTTGCTATTGACAGCCAAGGTTAACTTACATAGCTGCTGTTAGTGAACTATAATAAGGATATAACACGCTCTGGACCCCCTAGGAAACTGAATTTGTCAATGTGTTCAGACGGAAAAGAGATGATGTCTGACTGGTGGCTTGCAGAGTGGCTCAGTGATTATGTGTTTATCCCATTATCTTGTTAAGCTAGTTGTCCACCCAGCCATTTTTAACACAGGTCCGTGTAAACAATAGCGTCCGTTTCCAGACAGGTTGTAGCTCGCCTATAACTTGTTTGATACACCTTGTATTTTCCACAGTCTTTGCTTTAGCATCCCAGACTCAAAATCCGAAGTAAATATGAGGTCAAACAGTGAGTTGAAGTTTAGGGTAACTGTACATACAAATAGGGAGACCATTTTAAAAGGTGCCATTGACTTCCCAGTACCAGTATCCTGTAAGGTAACGTTGTTTTAGAAGACACACAGATAGCAAACCTTACAAAAGAAGAAAAAAATGCATATACTCTTCTAGTCCGCTACTAAGGAATTTATTGCAGATAACTTAAATCTGTTTTGATTACACATGACATAGAAAATCTTAAACACCTTATGGACACTTGCCTGTTGTATCTAAATATAGCCTGCAGTGTAAATACTGATTAGTGTTAACATCAGATGGTCCAAGTAAAACAAAGTAAGTGGAATCTGTGTGGCCCAAGCCAAAATGTGTTGGCTTCATATTAGAGTTGTTCTCTACACTACACGTGTTGCTGGAGTAAAGTACTTCAGAAAATACTATACATTTTATGTTGTTGAATATAGGAGTCTACTAATTGAAGAATAATGGATCAGTTCATCAAATTAAAATTTAGATTAAAATAGCATGTTGGCAGATACCATTATGAATCAGCTTACCCAAGAAATGACCATAGGTATTTATCAATGAAACTGGACCCAGATTAGGTATGACATGTTTTTGTGTTTGTGTCAGCTTTTTTTTTAAACGTTTTGTTCATGAACATTCTGTAGCATGATTATGAAGACAGTGACCTAAAACATTTTGTGTCTGTACATTCTCTGCAGGCTTGCAGCATGGCCCAGTCAGACAGCAAGGTGCTGGTTTTGGGAGCGTTGGCTGGGGTGGCTGGCATCAGTCTGGCTGTGGTGTGTTACCAAGGCTTTAAGTCTAGACGAAGAGCATCCTGTCCAGGATACTACCTCAACCGAACTAATGAACACGGTGTCATGGTGGTGGATGGTCCACTTGGTCCCAGGAGCCAGGCTGAAGTGATTGAGCGCCTTGAGGCCTTGATCCAGTGTGTGTCTGAACTGAAGGATGAGATGAAGGCATTAAAGAATGCTCTACCAACACTGCAGGAGCAAGTCAGAGAGGAGTTAAGGGGACGAGAGGAGATGCGTCGAGCCAGCCCTCTACACAGGACCACACCAACGCGAAGGAAAAGGACGGCAGGCGCCATTGCTGGGGCCAGAGCTGGGGGCCGAAGCTCAGAGGAGGCAGAGAGTGAGGGAGGGTGAGTATTTTAAAAGCTGGTAGAGTGAGTAGTCCAGTTTTTTTAGATTGGTCACAATTAAAAATAAATAAATAAATAAATAATTAAAAATTGCTATTGCAACAACCGATTCTGTTACAGTAATGAAGATCTATACAACTGCCCCTTTTTCATTGCCATCTTTGTGGCACACAAAAATCTAATTATTCTACTGAAGTTTCTAAACATTCACACACTGTCCCTGGTCATCTTGTAAACCAAACAATGATTGCACAACATGCTAGACTTGGACCTTTGATCACAGCCAGTATTTTAAACTACTGACAATTATTAATTACTAGATCACCTTTAATAAGGCTCAAGGTTCATATGTAGCCACAGTTTTCTTCATTTTGGCTCTGAACACCACCACAGCATTTTGAAATGAAACAATAATAATGTGCTGTAAGTGTGGACTGTGAACTTTCATTTGAGGGTTTGGTCAAGAATGTTATATAAACTATAGGGACTACAACCGTATTCATACGTACATCCTTAATTTCAAACAAACTAACAATAATCATAAGTTAAATTGCTTTTGTCAGCATTTACATTACCACTAAACATAAAGGGAAAAAGGGCAGAAAGTCATGTGCCATTGTCTTAAACAACAGGATTTCCACAGGAGTGAAGTAGTTGTCTGTGACTGCATGTATTTAAGATAATCTAATTAATTTAAACAAAAGAAATGTTGTAATTGTAGTATTTTTGTCACTGCTAAGGTTTTTGGAGTATAAAACAAAGGAGGCTGTGTGTCAATCTGCCAAAGGCAGGTTAAAGGCAAATTATGCTAGATGAAAAGGGGCATGTGGTTTCCTTTGAACGTGTACTGATACACTCTTTAGATTATTAGATCAGGATGACATGAGTCATGTAATGCACCATTTCACAGTTTTACTTAGATATATTTTTGGGATATGGTTTATTACATGCTACTGTGCATTGATAAATGTGTTTATTGAGAACAACAATTAAAACCTCATAGTGCTAGTGGAAAAAATATGTGAACTCTTGGTTCCATAGCATCTTTATTGGGTTCAGGTCTGGGCTCTGACTTGGCCACTCCAAAAGGTGGATTTTGTTTTTCTGAAGCCATTCTGATGTGGACTTGCTTTGTTGTTTTTTGGTCATTGTCCTGAAGCATCACACAGCTTCTACATAGTTTAAGCTGGTGTATAGACATCTCACATTATTCTGAAGATTTGTTTTTGATACACTTGAATTCATCTTCCCCCCAGTCAGTACAAGCTAGCCAAGCTCTGATGCAGCGATGCAGGTCCAAATCATGATGTGTTCTCCCCCATACTTTATGATTGGGTTCAGCAAAGATTACATTTTTGTTTTGTTTTGTTTTTCGAAGACCTACACTATGTCCCCACGTGCAGCACACAAGAGTGATCAGGCTTCTGATATTATGTTGAATTTGAGGGCGTCAGGGACCTGCTATTGATGTGCAGGAGGCTACACCACAGTGAAAGTGATATGTCTGCAACAGAGTGGCAGTGTGGGAGTGGGGTGAGTTGTGTCACTGTTTCAGTCTCAGTTCAGAACTATTATACCCATAGTTTATTCTATATTAGTATTGGCCGATGTATCTTTTTTTTGTAAAGTATTAATATTATAAAATCCTGTG
This sequence comes from Anabas testudineus, assembly GCF_900324465.2. Classification (NCBI taxonomy): domain Eukaryota; kingdom Metazoa; phylum Chordata; class Actinopteri; order Anabantiformes; family Anabantidae; genus Anabas; species Anabas testudineus. The sequence goes on from NC_046624.1 coordinate 4,629,509, forward strand.
CTTATTGTAGACTTTTCCAGTTAATAAACACAAGACAGATAAATATCTCAACAGGTAGTAAACTGCATATTGATTTCAGGCTTGAATTTAAATGAGATATCTTGTGGACCTCCTACTTTACCAGTTAAACTCGCTTGCTAGTTTGTGCTTAATTATAGCTATGCCAGTACGTACATTTGCCTCAGGTGCTGCAGAGAACAGCATAGTGATCAAGCACCGCATGCCCAGTCATCCTCCTCCATTTTCAGCCAAAAGCCTTGAACTCATGCCAACATTAGATAATATAAACAACAGATGTGTTCATTTTGAATGGACTCCCATTGGAATTCTCCTCTTATAAAAACTCATATTAACAGTTAAATGATGATGACTAAGCCAAGGCTTTAATGTTTTCAGCAGTCTGGCAGACTTTCGTTTATCTTGGACATGATTGGAAGTAATCCTAGAAGGTGTATCATATATGGGGAACAAATCTCAAAATGCTGCCTTTGGATGTTTTAGCACATGGAGCTCTTTGCTAGGACCCCAGTAGACATTTTCTTTGTGTTCTAGGTTTACTTAACCCAGATTAACCTGATTGGAAATAAAGCATGTGACATGCCAAGAAAACCTCATAACACTGAATGCAGCTGCATTCACCTCTTAACCACAAAGATTTTAGGTGTGCAGTGAACCTTAGATCAGAGCTGTAAGGCTCCTCCCCATCACTGTTACTGCCCTCACAGTGATTAATCAATTGCCTTAGAGCATTTTTTTTTTTTTGTTTAACTATAACATGAAATAGGCCAACTAACATCCACTGCAGCCTGTTGTGTTTCTGTGTCCTCTGAGAATCACATTCCATGCAAAGGTTGGGTTAAGTGCTGTTTGTTTCTTTTCTTTATTTTTTCCTTTATTTTGTTTTTGCTTTTTCCAGGAATGTAGCCAACTCCTGTAGTTATATAATGTTTAAAATGCTTGACATAATTCAGATGCAACAGATACATGTGTCCTTTTTTTCATGGTTTTTATCTCTTTGAAGTTCAGTTTAGCATCTGCACAGTAGGACAGCTTCACTGAGGCTGTAATATGACACACAAAAAAGATGTTATTACTGTTGTTACTGCAAATATTATACTATATATAATAAATATTTCAGATCACCCTCCGGTTTGGCTAGAGGAGAAGATGGAAGCGTAAGACTGCCCTCTAGCAGATGTGGTTCAATGGTTTTGAGTGGCAGTTGTCGGTCGCATCAAATACTCTCTTTACTTTACAGCCTAGATTATTATGCTTCAAAAGAAATCACATTGCGCACACCTCCCATAATTAAAGAGCTTTTCCTGCTGCTGTGTTGTTTGTATGAGCAGAGGGTGTGGGGGATATCGGGAATGGTGGAGAAATTCCAGCACCTAAGGGAATGTATAACGTTCCCCCAGAGGGGCCACTTGCACCCCTAATCCTCACATCCATTTAAAGAGCTGTTCATGTTTGTTTAGCTGACTTGGAAGTATTTGGAGCACAGTATTTCAACATATGTTATTGGGTAAAAGTCGCTGCATGTTTGCAGAAATCTAAAGCCTTACGAATACACTTAAGATGAGCAAGATTAGTGCATTTATTGCTCAGTGCAAAATGTTTCAGCATTTTGTTGCCATCTTGAAGTGTTGCATACTTAGTTTTAGTAGCAGTCAGCAACTGATTTAATATGTTCGGAGAAATATCTTCTAAATATATAATTAATTCAACAAAAATGTCATTATTGGGACAGCAGATTTCCAACAGGGGGCATCATGGAAGAGTGCAGAACATGCACTTCAGGATTATCAGAGACCTGTTTTTGTACCTTTCTGCAGTTGAAGCTTAATAGTTTTCTGACATTTGTGTTGACATGTTTTTTGTGGTTGTACAATTACAGTGGATTAATTACAGTATGAAAATATAAAAGTTATCTTTTTCATAAATCAACTTTATCCTGTATGTTGACATTGAGTTGAGTTATTTCAAGTGTGACCAGCGTTGGCATATTGTCTGCTGAGGCAGTTTGACTCCAACCTGAGTCTGTGTAATAACGCATCTTTCCACTGCACAAATGTTCACCAATAACAGAACAATTAGTGTGACATGATGTCAAAATTACAGAGCGGGGTATAATGTCAGTCAGAACAGGGAACAGGTAGACCCAGATTCAACTGAGAGGTTGAAAGTTGCAGCAGTTTACTTCACTCACTTCTCATGTATCACATTGGTTTTCTCAAAGCTGCCGCTCTGCAGGTAAGGACACCCATCAATCATCCTGTCTGGGTGCCAGGCTGTCAGATGCTTGGTTTAGTCTTGTAGGAACTTGTAACTCCTTGAACAGTTCCCACTAAGTTTACTTACATTGCATCGCTGTACCTCAAGGACATTACCATTTTTTTTTTTTGTGACACTGGATAGTTGTTGATTTAAGCAGAAGTTTTGTTTAGTCACGGACAAGCCTGATCAACACACAGAGAAATGTTTAGAAAAGGGAAAAGAAACTCATTGTCTGCTCTGTGATTAAAAGCTTTGGTCCAACTTCCATGTGACGTCATGGTACATGCTGTTTTGCAGCTGCGCATATCAAGACATTCACATCTATATCCTAAGACACATACCACAGTGAAAGACTCTCAGGGAGACAAATACTCTTATTGAATTAAGTTTCAAGAGTTTAGTGTATACAGAGTGCACAGAGCAGACACATTCAGCTGTCTGTCGTGTCCCTCGTCAACCTGGTTTGTCTCTGGTCTGTAGCTGCTGACTTTGACTCTGATCACATCACATCGACATCACCCTATCATGTTTGCTTTAATGGTCCTGCATCAACATAATATCAATCTTAATGTACTCTCTGAGTTTCTTTCCTCTTTGATGAAACATTAAAGCGGCTATATTCATTGTTTTTGTATTAACATATAACCTTATCACTACTACTACAGTACTCTAGCACTATGTATTATGTATACACAATGTATCTTTTAGCTTATTGGTTTTGTTTGTCGGTACCTAACTTTACAGTTTTGGCTCACTTTCACTTCTCTTAGTGTCCTGTTAAGGCAGCTGCATAAATAGTATAAACTAGTGATGCTTGTGTGCCTTGCCAGCTTGATCTATTATTCACATTGGAGGAGAAAAGTTTCCCATGGGTCACTGTCACCAACCGTGACTCCTTTTTCTTTCACAGTTCTTTTCTTTTCCACATTTGTTTTTTGGCAAAATGATAAACTAGAAGAAGGCTCAGCCTCTCTCTATCCTCCCTTTTTGGGGGATAGAGAATCAATAATTGGACTCCCTCCAGTCAGACAGTCAGTCAGTCATTGTTGTAGAGCAGGCTTTCATTGGTCCTGTCACCACAGCTCCACACATTGAATAAGCTGGGCTGCATGTTCCAAGACCCAGTGATGTTGGGATGGTAACTCAGGTTTGTTTTGAATCATGTAACTGTGGAGACTACCTTTTGCCTATTGAGAGATCACTTCACTTCTCCTTGGGGTCTGTATATTGAAAAGCTGATCTCACTTAGTGAGAACAGTCGAAAGCTGGAGTTTTACAGTCTTTTTCCTCTATAGAGTATGTTAGTTGGACATAACATGGGTAAATGATATTTATTATCAATTTAACCAATGCAAAATATATAGAGATAGCTAGTAGCTATGGATTTGAAATGCCTCACCCTAAAGAAATACTGGCAAAACACAAACTAATTAAAATCAGAATATTAATTACCATCAATTTCTCATGTTTCACTGCTATGTAAAGCCTGGCTGTGAAGGTCATCAGCACTGCAATACTGATGCTGAGACCCGTTAAACACGTTAGAATTCAGTAAAGAAAGAAGCAATCAGCTTTAACTAAGCCACTTGCAGTACCAATAAAGCTAAAATATTAACTAATAAAACAAATATTTCAGCTTTAAAATCTGAAACACTCCGGCCAACTCACATGCTAGAATTGCAAGTTATTGTTATGTGTTATTCTAATACACAAGCTATTCTCAATAATTTTAGTTCTCTCTAAATGAAGGCTAAGATAAAAAATTGTATGCTAGCTGAATATAAATTAGGTAAATACACACTGCAATAGAAACAGAGTTTTAGCTTCTTTTTCTTTCAATGCGAGTGATTCATGAGCCGTGGAATGGTGTGACAGGAATGCGCTGATCACTCAGTACTTTGCTGCCTGTCTCTCCAGCTCCACTGAGTAAATAACTACAGGCAGGGAGAGCAAATGGACTGCTGAATGAAAAAAAAAAAGTACTAAAGCATGAATGAATGAGGGAATGAATGGACGAAACAAGTTCAGTGATGTGACTGTTGCTACAGTTAAATGCCAGGCCTGAGTCAGTGATCAGTGATATGGTGAGACCAGACAAAAAGGGAAGACCACAACAGTCAGTAAAGTAAACACAAAAGCACACCCATTCACATTTATATGGTGTGCATTTGGCAGTAAGTAGTTTGAGACTTACCTGCAGGTTTAAGGGTTTACTCGGGTTAGTGCAGAGAGAGGGAGATTGTTTAAAGGCTTTAAAGCACTATACCAAAATGATGGTATAAAATTAGATGAAGATTAAAATAAAGATACTGTAAAGTCTAGTTTCTCATCCTCTGTTTTCTCCTAAGCTGCTGGATGTTGATAAAGCACATTCCAAAAGAACACCGGTCACAGAGTTGTCCATTTGTTTTACTAAATAGCATATTTTAACTATAGCACTATATAATTTTAACTTCCATTAATCTAGACATAACTTGTCTAGAAAAAGGTGTTCTTAAACAATGTTTTTAACTTTTGAGAGGAAAAATTAACACAATATCTACAAATGAAAAGTGGATTTCAGTAGCAATAAAATTGACTCTTGCTTATTGTTACAGAAAAAGATTTGATGTGATTTAACAGAATGCTATACTTTGTAAAATAGGACAAAATTCCTTCATCTCAGCACAGCATTGCAGCTCCATCTGTGTTGTTGACTTTGTGTTATTCTTGACAGCTCCTTTCATGACTGAGGAAAGTCTCAGTGCCCTCGCGTTACTCTGTAATCACAGCACTCAGGAAGCAGCCTCCAGCAAGAGGCACCTGTTGAGTCCGCAGTGTTTGTATCTGTTGCCCGCTCTGACACATCCCTCTAGAACCATAGCTTACAGCCCAATATATTCCCTTAACCACCAATGACGCAAATGAACTTTATGCCAACACTTAATAGAGGCTTTTCATATTTTCACCATTGTGTATGTCTTTCATTTTACCTGCACTTTAAATAGTATTCTTTTTACTGCTGCATCTTAAGTGTTAGCTTAGGGTGTTAGTACAAACTTACAGTAGTTGAAAGGGACCTATAAAAGATCTAATACAGGAGTTGCGTGCCTCACACTGACAAACTGTGTTCATGTAAAAGCCTTCAGGTATCCACATTAAGACGTCAAGAGTTTCTTAACAGCTAGCATTTATAAACAATTAACTGATCCACTTATGTAAACAAAGCCATTGCATTTTATGTGTAAACAGGCAGTGAAGTTTGATCATTTACAATCAGCACCTGGCTAAAAAACAGCCTGTAAAAATGCTCGTTAAAACAGAATTTTGAGGGATCTAAAAAATTCCTCGGCTGTGCTTTTCATTACAGTAGAAATAGTAGATCATCTTGTAATTCGGAAAATTGGCAGCATTTAGGCTGCTTATTGATACTTCCTAAAGTTAAGCTGCACATATTACTGATGGCAGGATCGAGACAGTCTGGCGTGGTGATTGGAACCACCTAGGTGTAGCTTTTTAATCCACACCAATGAAGTTTAATAGCTGACGAATATGCTGACAACAAACTGAAGCTGCTTATTTTCTTTTACTTACTGTGTGTGTGTGTTCCAGGTATATGACTGCACTGACAGACTCGGAGGAAGAAGAGACAAGTGATCCAGAACAGTGGGATGAAGAACGGCCTGCGGACAGGTTATCCATCCTTCTTGAAAGGATCGACCGTTTACACCAGGGGCCTGAAAATGACAAAAGGGAAAGCCTCAACATCCTGTTAGAGCAAAGAGGGGAGGTGTGTCAAATTGGTTGTTAACGCTGAATACATTCCCTTTATATTTAGATGTTGATGTTACTATAAGCAAATACACAATGCATCGTCGTAACATTTTGGTCTACTTGTGTGTCTAGTTTGGACAGAACTCAACATTTCTTTGGCGGCTGATCCGAGCTTACTGTGATGTCCATGACATCAGCTCCACTCTGGAGGAGAAGAAGGCCTATGCAGAAACTGGTATACCTCATTTGCCAAGCATCCCAGTCTGGGTGTGAGGTGCTATAATGTAGGAACCACAACTGTTACACTGGTCAAACTCCAAATGTTAGTGCCTCACCTAGAAAACCCAGTTGATTCTGTGTTTCTGCAATCATGGCAATCACCTGATTTGAATTGTTGGCACGTGATGAATTGGTAGAAAAAAATATTTGTAAAGATTAGCTAAATGAACAGCATGTCCAGATAAACACATGATCACTTTCTGTCTACTGGCCATTGCTTAATGACACACATTTATAGCAAAGTTAAAGACTTAACACTCTTAACACTGACAGACAGCTCCACCAATCATAAATAGAGCAATGAAAAGAGGGGAAGCATCACGCCTTTGATATTATCACAAGTTTAGGACCCAAATCTCACTGTATACAGTGTATATGAAGTATTTACTTCAGACTTACTTTTGTTTTAGAGCATTACATTGCGCCACATGCATACACATGAAGAGGCTTTGCACTTTAACCTTAACCAAATTTGTTTTTAGTTGCTGGCACCCTGATTTTAAAGTATTTCTGTGCACAATGTCTGTTCCACGTGCTGTAAATGGGTTACATACCCAATGAGGACAACTTAGTCTTTAAATCAACAAAACATTTTTCTCTGAGGTCTCCCACATGCCCTTCAAAAGCAGGCCACAGTGATTCTGTGCTTGTCACGTGTTACACTCTCTCCACTTATACAGTAGATCATAATGTGTTTCTCCCTTGGACGGAGCCTGTTTTGTGAATCTGATGTACTTCAGACTGGATTGACGTGTTTCTCTGGAATCCTTCCACATCAGTGTTTCTTTAATTAGAGGTGGTCAGGCTTCCAACAAAGACACGTATCAAAGCATCTGATAATGTTAGAGACATGGCTATTTTAAGAAACACAGTGTCATATTTAGCATTTATACAGCTATTAATAGAGCAAGTGGAAGGAGACATTTTCCACTGCGAGGTGAAAGATTTTAATCTAACCGCCCTTCCTGGATTTCATATCAACTCTGTTTATATTGCTTTAATCCAGTGTCCTGTGATGTTTCGTGATTTATGTATATTCTCTTCTGTTTTCTCAGTCAACACACCCCTTGAGTACATACTCTCTTCCTATAAATACACGGTCAAACACACAGACGTCACACATGGCATCATTTCGATAAGTTTCTGAGTTGCATAAATTTTTCTCGTATTGTATTATGATGGTGAGAGTTGAACGGCTGCACAGTCTTCTCCAGCACATCCCAAAGATTCTCAAGATTGAGTAATTATCCAATGGCAGGCTCTTAACTATTTGCCTAGTTAAATTTAGGTCTATGAACAAGAATGTCCAGGATTAATTGCTTATGTTGAATTTATGTTTCAGTGGGGAATCATCATAATCTATTTTTTTCTTTCCTTTTAGGAAAGAAAGTTGGCGAGGAGGCAGTGAGCCTGAACCCTTTATGTGCTGACAGTCATCAATGGTATGCTTATGTTATTTCCTTTCTTCCACGTCATAATTTAAAAGCTACATATGAAAGTCAGAGATGGCAAAAGACATGCCATCATGTGAATCACCTTTGGTAACTTCTAATCCTGTTAAACCTTTTCAGTAAATGCTATGAGACTATTAAAGCATAAGAAAGGTACTTTCCCCATGTGAGAGGTGTTGGGGGAATGTTTTTGACTGACATTTCAGCCTAGAGCAGCTGTTCCTTTTTGTTTGACCGTGCTTTACTTGGGTATTTCTTTGGGCAGATCAGAAAATATAATCAAATTAAATGTGAACGAATTAAGAAGAAACTCTCTATAAGCCCACAGGGCTAGAGTTATCACTGGCTTTGTCTGCAGGCTTTAAACTTACACTGTGTCTATAAGAAGGTGTAGTGTGAGTGGTCTGTTAGCTTCAGGTCTAGTGAGGCGTTCAGGGACAGTACAGAGAACCCAGAAACATAAAAACAGGGCTTGAGTTGAACTCTAGCTCAAAAGTTAAGGTCTGAACTAAACTTTGGACTTGGAGAATTGTTACACCCCTAGTTGGTTCATAAAAACTACGGTGCAGATCATGTCGCATAACATAGTGATGCAAAGCAAAGTATTGCTGCAAGAAGCCCAGTATTTGTGAGAACGTTACCTCCCAAATATTGTATCCATCTCCACGTCCACTTTTAGGAATGTAAACACAGCCTAGCTTAACTTCCTTCAGAGAGACTGATGGTTTCACTGAGATAACTAATGTGATCAATGTTCTTCTGTTGTAACAGCGTCTGTGCCTTTATGTTGTTGATGTGATATTTAGTGCTCAAGGTTATGCTGGTGATACTTGTGGCACAAATGGATTGTAAATTCATCTTGTTCATGTCCAGGGTCAGCTCATATCATTTGTCTTCATTTGATGTACTTCTTGGAGTTGTGGTCTACTGTCTAACTTTTGTGGCAGATATGACTGAAAAACATCTTACAGTAAAGGCACTTTACTACTGTTGTTGTTAGTAGACATTTTAAATGGCTTGTCATTCTCTTTTTGAAGGGTCCACAGTGGCCTAACATTAGTTAAGGAAAAGTCGTAGTTGAGTCTAAGACAAATTAAGACAGTGAGTCAGGAGAGCATCTCGTCCCCTCAAATACCTCCCTAATTGCTCTGTGACTCAGGGAAAAATCCCCCTTTTTCTAATTAGTTGTACAAAGAGGACTTGATGGCATGAATCCTGTTTGTATGTGTGCAAGCCCCAGTAGTGCATTCCTCATCTGAAACACTGGTCATGTCAAAACTTGATATGAGCAGTGAACTCAAGATCGGTTTTGGGCATAGAAAATATAGCATATACAATCAACTGAATATTGTGCTTGCTTGTTTATATAATATTAAGAGCTTATCTGGTGTACCATTAATTACACTCCAGGAATTAACGTCAAGTATAATTGAGAACATGTAGCCACTTTCTTAATACACACATGTTTTCTCATGGAAAACAGACTCAAACTGCCTGCCCGAGCCAGCAGCCCTGCTTGCTCTGTTCGTTAGGGAATAATTAGCATTAGCTCATGTACATACCGCTGCACTCGAGATGTCAAGTGAAATAGAAGGCTGTGTTTGTTTAGTTAATCAAGAGCAACAGCTTTAAAAAAGCTTAACACCTAATCCTACTGTATCTCCACTAATGGAATTTGTAAGATTCTTAAACCGAGCAGAAAGGTGAATGGACAGGGCAAAGTACTGTAGGTAAAGCTACACTTTGAAAAGGGAGGAGGCAGGGAATAGGGACAGTGCCAAGCAGTGTTGCAAGTTTACATCTAAGGTAACTGTTTATTTAGCGTACCGGTGCCGTGAGAAAACTTGTCACCTGTTTTCCTGAATGCCACAAAGCTCATCACAGTTTGACAGATGTTGTTTAGACGCTGCCAGTCATTTCCTGCTTTACCACTGAGACTTCTTTGCATAGCCTAAGTGGATGAAGGGCTTTTCAACATTTCTGTTGCTACCTAAACAGCCTCAATTTAAACTAGTTAGTCTGGCAAGCTGAATATTTTTAAATGTGAAGACGTACATGCACAAATAAAATGGATAAAGGCAACATGACAATATAAAACAAAGTTAAACGTTTTCTAGTGAGGGTTACTGCTGTTGCTCACTCAGCATTGATTATGACAGTTCATTAGTCTTTCAGGTTTGATGACACAAACTCTGTCGTTTGAAACCAGTTTTACACATATCTAATTACCTAATTGTTGTTTATGATCTATTGAATCCTTTTGAAATAGTTTGGAACATGTTTTTATAGTTTTTTTCTGTTTTCACCTAATCATTTCTTTCTCTTTGTAATTTTGTGAATATTTGTTTTATTTTCCATTTTATGGTATAAACAGTATATTCAATAATTATAGCGGTTTAACCCCAATGACCCTGTGCATATTTACTCTGCAACCTTTGCGTGACAGCTTAGCAAGTTGGGTGAGGTGGACAGACTCAACAAACCTGCTCCGTTGAATCTGTCACTTGCAGGGCACGTCACAGATACAATGAATACACAGTGTTTCTTTGAAGGATAACACTTGAGTGGCTGATCTTCCAAATATAACAGAATTTAGGCCAAATATGTGTAACTGTGCTGGCACACATTATAATGGCTAGAGAAGAGAACTGGAGGACAGGACTGCCAGTACTACCAGGACTCCCAGGTAGTGAAATTACCTTTGGACTGCCTTGTTTTGGGAGGAGTAGTGTCACCTTGGTCTTCAGCTCATCTGAACCTTTAGGAGGACCCTCCCCATGAACACAATCAGTTTTATTACATACCGTACGACCATTGCACACCAATATACTGTACTTTTATATAAAGCTGATACATAAAAAAACACAGTATTTATAAATTAACCCTCAACAATTCCAATAATTGTTGGTGCCAAGTCAGTGTCCATAGTGAAAGATCTCTGAGGAACCAAGCATTGCATTAAACAACCCAAAGCCTGAGGTGCTTTGGGTTGAAAAATAAAAGCAAAAAAAAAAACACCTCACCCTTTCTGAGCATGTCCTTAATATGTTGGAAGACCTGAAGTGATGAATGAACAGGATGTTGATGTAGCAGTCATCACTTCACAAAGGGATTAAGCAACTTTTCCACTCTGTCATGTACCAAATCTCTGTACGTCTCCCAGGAGATGACGATGATGACTCTTTTGAAGTTAGATGTACTGTATATGAGGGCCAACTGCTACCTCCATCTCTCCTCTCTAAGATTTCCTTCCTCACAATCACTCCAATAATAGTCCTTGTGTCTTACGTGGAGATTTCTACTGAACTACTTCATGGGTTACATTGGCTGCTTTCGTGACAGTGAGTGTGAAACATATTTCTAAAAGTTTTGGCAGGTTGCCGAATGGGAGACATGATGACATTCTTGTATTGGAAGTTTTTGTTTATACAGTAGGTGCTCTTTCAAAGATCCGACCGTGTGAATTCAGTCCATGACTATGTGGCCTGCCTGATGATAGAAAAGAGTTGAGGATTAAGCAGGCAGCTTGTGCCATTCGGGGGGGGGGGGGACAACTTTAATTTGTAACCTGCCACGGTTATCGTTAGTGTCACTGTGGCAGCATTGTGCTGTGTTTCCAGTAGCTGTAGAGACTCTGTGCATCCTTAAACATTAGAGCTCAGTGTAGTCGCTATCAGCTAATTTTGACATGGGGCAAGTATATCACCACACTTAATACACTCTCGCACATTGTCCCATACAGGTTCTCTTTGAACTCCTCAAGTTCCTCCTCTTGTTTCTGTGCAAGTTGTAGCCTGGCATCCTGCCTGGCTCCCTCTGTCTTTGAATGAGGCCTCTATGTTTGGATTTGAAGGCTGAAATCAATCTGCATACTGCCAAGCAGCTGACACTTAGGCCCTTTTGTTTTTGCCCAGTAGAATAGGGGATTTCACTGTGATAAAAACACAGACTAACCTTGCGAAATTAAGTGTTCTGTCCTTCCCTCATCTTCCCCCTGTCAGGCTTTTCCTTCACTCGCCTTTCCTCCTCCTTTTGATATTTCCCTTTTCTTGCCATAAAAAGTAGAGGAGAAATAGTAACTCAATTCATAAAAGAAAAGAAAAGATAAACAACAGTAGGTAAGCCCCAAAGGCCAGACACGCCTCTCTACATCTTTGCATCACATTTCCTTCTACACTTCCTCCCCTTACTTCTTTTTTTTTTTGTCCCCACCTCTGCCTCTCCCCTGAAAGCCCGGTGCTCTTTCACAGGGACAGTAGATAGACTGTGTCAGCTAAGACCAAAACAACACACACTCCATCCCCTGCATGCATGGAAAAGCTTATCTATATCTTTTTATCTTTTAGAAGACAGAGGCACACGATCAGGATGAGCTTTGGCCTAATCATGTGTGCCAACTCCTTTCAGTGTAAATCCAAAGAGGCCTGAATGAACTGTTAGTTTTATATATATGCTGGTCCATTCATGAGCAACTCTGCCACTGGCACTCTTGGGCTCAAATACTGCTCAGTAAACATTGCCAGAATTGCTACATAATGAATAATGTTAGAGCTAGCCAACCGTGGGAAATAAAATATGTCTTGTGGTAACCTGGATATTGAGCAATCTTTCCCAAAGCCTTTACCTGGGCAATGCTCAATCTCAGTAATGATTACTACTCATGCTGTTGTGGTTGATCTTTCCATCTCAGCACTGCTAAGATTTATTGTGTTTAATCACATCAGCATATTACAGCATGCTTTTACAAAGACAAAGCAAGCAAAGGACAAGCAACTGGTTTGCACAAATAGGCTGCAGTTAGCTGAGCCCATCACCGGGTTATGGATTTAATGGATTCACAGAAGATTGTGAGTAATTTGAAGTTAGCACTATTTAATGTTTAGCTGTGTATAATTAGAAAAACATATTGGACAAGGCTATTTTTATTAGAAATTACAGACACAATATATATACATATGAAATTTGATGGTAATGCATCAAATAGTTATTTGAGTCTCTGTTGCTTTTATTTTTGCAGTTTTTCTGAATGACATCACACAGCTAACTTGTGGAACAACTGGATGTAACTCTTAATACTTTTGTGGCATGAGATCAAAACTGGATTGTGTAGTGGTCAAGTGTTGGCCCAGTTTCCTCACAGCAGATGCTAAGTCACTGGTGGTGGATTTGTTGCAGTCTTTCCATACAGCAGTCTGTTTTGTTTGGAAGCCAGGCAACACAACTGCACACACACAGCATCTTTGCTTCTGTAATGTTTTAGAGCTCTACTAGCATCAACCAGTGGCATTATGGCAGCACACTGAGCTGCCACAGCTTATTCTCTATTAAAACACAAAGTCACACATACTGAATCCATCACTCTTAGCACCATCGTCTCAGAGAGCACTGTCATATGACCTTTATAATTGCTGATCCTTCATATAAAAAGATGTGTATGTCACTCTGTTGTGTTTGACATAGTGCCAGCAGGATTAAAGCTGGCTCACAGTGAAAAAACTTTGATCAGCTCTCTGCTCCCCTCTTCAAACACTCTGGGTCATGCTGACTTACACATCCCGAAGCTGAAATCACTCTTTGTTTCCCATCCACCTGCTCATTGGTCCAAGTCACTGTACTAATTAGTGAGTGAGGGAATAAGGTGAAGCAGCTTATTTCTACTGATGATGTCTAATGAGCAGTCTTGCTAAAGAACATTTTTTGGATGCCCCTTTGTTTGCCTTAATGTTAGTGACCCAGAGAAAAGGCGATGTGACTGAATGGTGCTGCATAACGTCTTTCCAATCCACTCACCCCTGCAGACCTTCGTTACCGTACTTCTATAGTTTTAATCACAAATTGTGTAAAGAATTGTGTAAAGAATAAGCAGCTTTCCAGTGGCGTGTTTGAAGTCAGTCTATTTGTCAGATTGTTGGCTTTGGAGAAGGTTACACACAGTCCAAATGAAGCATGGTGTTGTCTTTAAGCTGTGTCTCATAATCTATTAATCTGTGGTAATGTGACGCAGAATGTGTGGAGTGTTGCAGTAAAACAAAAATAGCCTTGTCTTCAGGTCAAACACCATTGTCTTCTCAGCCTGAAGACAAAGCACTGAATACCTTTGTCTTAAAGCTCAGGGTGGAATTAAGAAGCCAGTATCAGTATGTATTTTCTGTACACTAAACAATTTATCTGACTTTATTCTGAATAGGAAACATGGTAACAGATTTTTAAAACTACCATTTGCAAGTTTTCTTTTAGGAATATATGTATTTTGAACTGACTGACTGACATGAATTTAATATTGTCTCTCCGCAGGTACGCAATCATGTGTGGTATAATGGCAGAATATGACACATTACAGAACAAGATAAAGAATGGATATATCTTTAAGGTAAGTTGTTGTCTGAAAGACTAATCATATGTTGCATCATGGGCTGCATAATCCTAAACGTGTTGTGACTACAATAAGTAGGTACTTAGATGCATACACACAATAGGGCAAGCATTTCATTCACATATATATTGGAAATTGTTTCTACTATGTAATTAAAGTAGAGGGGAATGGCTTCTTACTGTAACACACTTAGCCAGTAAGCCACTCCTACAGCCATGCATTGTATAAGACAGAGTTTAGAGTTTATTTTAGCATTCCCCAAACACTGAGTACCTTTAAATCTGTTTACAGGTGAAAAGAGAGAAAGCGAGATTTAGTGAGCTGTAGAGGGGAGGTATGGGTAAAAAATGAATCAGAGAAAGGGAGAATAGAAAACAATGAAGGAGCATGCATTAACGTCAGGGCTGTGTGGTTGAGGCAGTGGAAATAGCAGACGTGTCATGAAGTAGCGGTGAAAATAATTTCTCCCTCTCGGTCTTCCTTTCCTCCCAGGATCATCTGGATAAAGCCATTGAGTTGAAGCCACAAGACCCCATGTCCTACTACCTGCTGGGCCGGTGGTGCTATGCTGTATGTGTGTATGCTGACGCACCGCACTGCACATATATCTGTCTCATCTCTCTTCACATCGTCAAACAGTGAATTTATGGAGGCTGACATGTCACTGTGCCCTCCCACCTACCTTTGCTAACCCACCCACTGTTTCCTCTCATTCATTCCCACTCTGTAGGCTTCCCAAAAGATTTGTTTTTCCCCCAGCGATATTTGCAGAGAACGCTGCAGGAGGTTAACACCAGCCATTGTTAGCTTTAAATCAGATTGTACCAGGGACATGTTTTCATCCTGTTTCTATTCGCCTCATGTTCTATCAGTACCTGGCTGTTTTTGATGCAGCTCGTGATTGTTTCTCTGACCTTAATGACTTGTCTATGAAGGTCAGGAAATTGTTCTCTTTGCATTATATAATACTTACCTACATGCTGTTCCCGAAAAGGAGTAAGGGACTGTGCATTTTTAACATCTGATATTTTTAGGTAATAAGTTTTATAGGCTCTCTGTGGTTTGTTCATGTTCAACAATGATCTACTGTTTGTATCCAGCCCACAGTTCTGTCTCAGAGGTCCTGTGATGCTAGAGCAATGCGACACCTGCAATTAGACGTTGTGCAGATGAATGGTGTGAGGCAGGAACATTACAGGCTTCTCCTGACCCCTATGATATTCTGCATAAAAATATTAAAGTACAGGCAGCCAGTGGTCAGGAAAATAGAAGCAAAGTCTTACTGCCTGTTAGGAAATTGTGTTTCAGATAAAGTATACATAGTATGTATGTATGTTTGTGTAGTGTTTATTAACCCTCAAACTCATTTGCAGAATTGTCTAATAACTTAAGGTGTTTGATTAATTTGTAGGTGGCTCAATTATCGTGGATTGAGAGGAAAGTTGCAGCAACATTGTTTGGAGAACCTCCAAGTGCCACAGTTGAAGATGCACTGAAAAATTTCCTAAAGGTATTGTTTCTAAAGTTACTTTTTCTGCTCCTGCGCCAGTGACTGCCATAATGTATTACTCCCACCATTAGAAAAAAATATTCTCAACACCATGTTATTAGACTGTGACACTGTAGCTGGGTTTACCATTGTGACTGTAGCCATATCTGTGCTTCGGTTGTTAATATTGTGTTACAATACAATTACAATAACACTATATGAACAACTCGGTACACTAGAGTAGAGTTTCAGATCATATAGTAAATAACGCATATAAAGTCTATGGTGTTACTGTAGATCACTGGGATGCTGAATCCAATCCCAGTAGTCCCTAGATGAAAGGCAGTGGACAGGCTGCAGGTCATTGTGGCAAGATGGATACACTTAGTTAACAGGGCCTAAAACTGGCACGTTGAAAACGCCTTTCTGCCTATCTGTACTGCGTGATTCATTGTGTTTAACCATAATGAGCTAATGTGGACACTCAGAATCATAAAAACTGGTCAACAGTCAATCACCAGTACCTCATAACACATGAATGTGTTTTATTGTGGTTTCACTGTTTTAAAAAAACACACAATTGATAGATGTAGCTGTGTGAAGAGGAGAGGAGGAGAATCCTGTGTATTGTATTTTCTCACCCTCACACACCAGTGTAGTGTTTTTGTTAGGAAGTTAGAAGAATCAGTGGACCCAGCTTTCTAATTGAGAAACTCAGCTGTTCAACATGTGTGTGCATCATGCAAGCTGATACATTACACAGACAACTTGATTGATTAAAATAGAAGACAATAGAGTGTAACACACGTGGCTGACACACATTCAGCGTAGACACTGTTACACCTTTCACTCAGAAAATAATTACGCAAGACAGGGACTGAGAGTTTACTTAATAGTTTGTTTTTCACGCTGGTAACTTGATTTCACGTGTGCCCCTGACCTGCCTTGATTAATGAAACATGTAAGGTACAGTGTCCTATTTGTTTAGCATTTAGCCTCAAGGTTGCTCCTATACCCAGTTTTCAAAAGCCAAACCTTCTTTAGAAAGGCTTCATCTGCGTTCCCACATTTCGATTGTTTATATTGCGGATGTCTTGCCAATATTTCTGTGCATGCCTCTTCCCTACATCCTGTATATCTCATCATCAATTTGATTTAAGTCGTCTTTGTCACGACATGTTGCTGGTGAACTGCAGTAGATCCTCCAGAGAAACGGTCAAGCTTCAACATGAACATCCTGCGAGTTTAGAGAAGATCGCTGTGCTCTAGTGTGGCTTCATTTAAATATAGGCCACTGAAATCAAAATGTGATTAGTGACTGGGTAAAACAGACAAAATACTAGAGTTTTTATCTGTTTTTGTTTTTAAGGTTGAAGAGCTTAATCCAAGATATTCTAAACTCAACTATGTATTTCTGGCTAAGGTGAGTTCCTGTTACAGTTGTTTTGTAAAATGTGGTCTGTTGGTGGATCCTACTGGGACTAAACAATGCATTAATAGTTTTTGTTCCATTCGTTGGCAGTGCTACAAGGACATGGGGCAAAGGGAAAAGGCTAGGAAGATGTGTGAAGCTGCTTGTTCAATGAATGCAGTCTCCAAGGAGGTAAACGTCATTACACACCTAAACTGCCCGTCCAAAAAAAAAGGCACACACTCTAATATTACGTTGGAGCGCTTTTAGCTTTGATTACGGCACACATTCACAGTTGCATCGTTTTAATAAGCTTCTGCGATGTCAACATTTATTCCCTTCCAGAGTTGCACTAATTTTTCTCCAATATCTTATATTGATGATGAGAGTCAGACCACTGGGAAAGACTTTCCCAGCACATCCCAAAGATTCTCAATGGGGTTAAGGTCTAGACTGTTGTGTCATGCTCCCTGAACCACTTTTTCACAATTTGAATCTTGGAAAGTGCTTTTACCATCAGGGAAGAAAAAAACCCATTGATGAAATAACCTGGTCATTCAGTATATTCAGGTATGAGCTGACCTCATTCTTTGGAAACATAATGTTGCTGAACCTGGACCTAACTAACTGCAGCAACTGCACCCACAGCTTTGTACAGTACACACTAGGCATGATGGGTGCATCACTTCACCTGCCTCTCTTCTTACTCTGATGCTCCATCACTCAGGAACAGGGTAAATCTGGACTCATCAGACCACATGACCTTCTTCCATTGGACAGCTCTCAACCCAGTTTTAGTAGTTTCAGCAATCTTCTTAGATGTTTTCGTTGATGAATGCCAATAATCTGACCCTTCTGAAACAGATTTGTTATTGTTGCTTAAAAAATGAGAAGTAAGTTAAGTAACTTGTTAAAACATAAACCACTGCAGTAATGATCCAATGGGAGGCTCTTACCTATTTGCTTGGCTAAATCCAGGTGTTTTTGTTTTTTTTTTGGACGGACGGTGTATTACAGTTTGTATAAATATCCATCACGCTGTATTATTCCTTCTGCCTTTTCTCATCTTGTCTTAAATCAATCATATAGACATATTTTATTGTATTTAACTTTTTCCTCAGGAAGAAGAGGCACAAAAGGAGCTAGACTTGATTTGCCCAGCTCTTGGCATGTGACAACGTAGTTGAGTAGCACATTTCATTGGAAATGTACTCTCCAGGTGCTACAGGTGGCGTTTGCATGTGTGTGGGTGTAGTGTGTAATGAGAAGCCATCATGTTAATTCACTCTGTGAGTGGAGGGAGGTGTGTTGTGGCATTATATCATTAATGCAATAGACTGCCACAGTCAGAGCTGTTATGTGTATTTTTAAATCAGAATTGTGTCTAATGTTGTGATTATAAACAGGATTTAATAGTGGAACACAAACTTCTCAGCTGGTTGTACCAAGCCCAAAAGATAATTAGTTTTTCCTCTTTCTGAAAATCAGGTCTGTTGTCATTGAATCTTTGAGGTTTCATCTCTGTCTTTTAGAGAAACTGGATCACTTGTAAATTATAGTAAATCTAGTGTGTGTGTGTGTTTGTTTGTGTATATACGCGTCTGTGTGCAGCACTGTGTAGCAGACATTCTCCCCGACGTCTGATAACTCTCATATAAAAGAGGATAAAGGAATCTCAAGGATACAGAGTTTCCTTAACAATGTAGACCTGTCACTTTTTGGGTAAGTGACTCAGGGGAGTTGTTGTTCCTTCCTGCTCCATCTACTTGTTTTTTTTATTGTTGTCTTCTACCACACATTCAAGTGGCATTAACAAAAGCACATCAGACAAAGGCGCACCCAAACAAAGATTCTTAGCACGATGTGACCACTGGACGAACTTTTGCCCTTCTCACTCTGCCACCATGCTGCTCACTGGCTTGATTTTGTGCAGGCTTTATTATTTGATTGGGCAGTAAACACATATGGATGATTATTATTATTCTTAATGGGATCTGATGTACTCTGTTGATGTTGGTGTTACTACTACTACTAGTACTGTGACAGTAGCTGATGCCAATAGCACTCTGTCAACAGCTCTTACTGAACTGTTTTTCTCTGAACTCTCTGTAGCATATATCAGTTTATGTATATCCCAATTTTTAGTGTGCAATTTCACACATTTAAAGTGTAAATGTAAGCCCTGACTAACTGTTGACCTTTAGTATTGCTCATGAATTTCAGAGTTTGAGCCTTTAGCCCCGAAGTTCTGTCCTGTGACTGATGGTTCTTACTTACATGTTGCCAGAAGACCTGAAGAAGGGATTAACAAAAAGTCATAAATGATTCCAGGATGAAGGGGTTACAAAAGGCACCTTTGCAAATGTTTGGGTTTTTTTTTTGTTTTGTTTTTTTTAGCAAAGCTGCTTTTTAATCTTTTGGGAAAGGTTTTTCTTCCACAGGGCTTACCCAATCCTTTTATTGTCCACATGGTCCTTTATGGAGCTCTGGCTCCACATTTATTTGTCTTATACTCTTTTTAAATCCCTTTAATCTAAAGTCAATTTTATCAAGACATGTTTTATTAGGAATTTATGTTAAATATTTAAGAAAGTGGAAAGCCGTCCTAAGCACACCACTTGATATTAATGTGATGTATGAAAAAAAAAAAGGG
This sequence comes from Anabas testudineus, assembly GCF_900324465.2. Taxonomy (NCBI): domain Eukaryota; kingdom Metazoa; phylum Chordata; class Actinopteri; order Anabantiformes; family Anabantidae; genus Anabas; species Anabas testudineus. Next base: position 4,649,195 of record NC_046624.1, read on the forward strand.
TTCTTAAATGGCAAGTTATTTTTTTCTCTATCTCTCTGTGGTGAAAGGGCTGGATGGATACTTGTAAAACAATAATACATAAAACAGGGGCGGCAGACCTATTGCTTGAGCAGGATTGTGCAAATGATTGCATTCCACATTGGATAATGCCACTGATGTGTTGAGACATTCACACTCAAGTAATGTTTGAATATGTATGTATGTCATGTATTCCTAATGGTTATATTACTATGTTTCTACTCAATCTTGTATAAGTATATTGAATGCAATGTTTAGCCTCGTTTACTCTGGAGATTAATTTTGAAGGATCAATTTACAGACTAGTTAGGTATATTTCATTTCATGTTTTAAGGCTACATACATTGTGGGTTTTTCTACCAACATAAATGAATGTATTTAGTTTTTTAGTACCAAAGCATGTATGATATTCCTTGAGGTTATATCAAGTCTGATACATTACATGGAGATTATACTGTACAGGCAGTGTGTACTGATTGATTAATAGTACTGGAATATGTAATTAAATCCGTGCAATGCTGATGTGAGTTGCCAATTTGTCATTTGTCTCGCTTGTTTAAGTACACAAGCTTGTTTGTGTGCTTGTTCATTTTATTGCGTTTTGTGAGCAATACCCTCCCGCAATAACTTATGTAATCTGTGACTTATAATTAAACGTTACAGTGATTTTTATTATAAACTAAATTGATCTCGATCCAAAAGCAACATAAAATGCAAGAAGCAGGCTCCTGCATGAGTATGACTGATTGTGGTGTATGAAGGCATCGTTTATCCCAGGCGGTACATTTTGTGCCAGGCCAATTGGGAATTTGTTACTGGATCAGATTCAGGCCAATGTCCCGCCAGTCTAGTCATGTTTCAGCATCTCCCCCCCCCCCCCCCCCCCCCCACACACACTTTAAATAGGTGCCTCTCAAATGAACACAGGTGTTTGTTTATACAGTCGTGAAAGCTTTGCCTTTCCATGACTGATTTTATTAGCCAACTGTAGACTGCAATCAAAAGCCTCAGTCGTCACAGCTGCACAAATCATTCACAGCTGCTTTTTCTTAAATATGAAAAAAAGGCGGTTAATGTTTACTATTTGATCCCAGACATCGCACAATGCGATTACGTCTCATCTTGCTGGTGCACATGCTGGTGTAGAAGGCAGGACCCCGTGTTGTGTAAAGATTTAAAGGGTGTAGCTTTCAGGATTTCTTCGCTTTCTTTTTTTCTTCTGCTACTTTAATGCCCCTATGTCTCAGGCAGGCTGTGTGTTTTTATTTTCATATAAGCCATATAGGAACAGTTTAAACTGATGTTGTTTTATTCCAGAGTTCTCGTTAGTCTCTGAATAACACATCTGCACAATCTTACTGACATTCACTCAGGTCTCCATATATCCCTGCACTCATCTTAGCTTGGGAATGTTAAAGTTACACAACTCTGACTGACAGAGTGCAGACGGATCTTGTGTGTGTGTGTGTGTCCTGCATGTGTGCATGTTTTATCCTCAGCCAATGCAGAATACAAGGTTAAATAGAGAGATTCTCCCTAATTAGTTTAATGCAGTCTTGACAGGTCTAAGACATAATGACATAGAATATGTCTTAACACTGCTACATGCAATATTTCATCTTTCTCAGCAGGCTTATCCCCCTTATCCCTTCTTCGTATGTGTTTCTGCATCATTTATACAAACATGTCACATTTATCCTGCCATTTTTAATCAGAGTGTTGTGTTTCCTTTGTCTTTTCTAGAATTTGGAGGATATCATAGCTCTGTGCTTGTACTACAGTATATAGTAGAAATATTTGTTTCCTTTTGCAGTTTCCTGTAATGCAAGGAGGGAAACGCCACAAAAGGAATAACCCCTGAAGGCTGATATAGTCTTTAATTGTAACTCAAGTCATCATGCCACTGAAGGGGATGTATTAAACAAGACATTGTCAGCTTCTCTGCACCTTTTCGCTCATTTGTGTTTGACGATCTGTCGGCTTAGCTTGACGGTGTATTCCAGCAAAGCAAGTCAAAAGCAAACTTGTTTTCCTTTTTTCGAATCATGGAGATTATGGCTGGAGCCTCGCCACACATACCTTCACTGGCACTATTTAGTTTTGAGTCTTCATTTTGTATTTGTAAAAGAAGGGCGAACGCAGCCGCCGTATCAGTAATCGTCTGCTGTTGCTTTATCTGAATTTGTCACGCACTCTGAAAGTTGTCTGGCTGCAAGCCCCTCACTGATCAAGCACAGGATGTTCTGGCAGGGTGAGATAAAAGCGCTGTGCAGAGAAAGGGATCTCCCAAACACGTCCCTTTTGTTCCCACCTCACCTGGCAAGATGCCAAGAGTGGGTCGCGTTTTCTAATGTTGACCAGCTCTGCCTGAGCTGCATCATGTACTGCATCACTCTGGTGTCACATGCTTTTATCTATATATTTATTTTTTTACTATAAATACTGCAGCTAACTTTTTAGAAGTATAGTTTTAGCTGTGTATTGGATCATACTTTCCTTGCAAAGATTTTTTTATGGCACTTTTTTTCCCCTTCAACTAGATTAAGTCACACAAAACATTTTACAATGCCTTTTTATTATGCAACGGTACAATAATACAAACACATTTAAAGCAAGTTGATTAAGAAATACTCAGAAGAGTAACATCACAGCTACTGTTTAGTAATATATTAGTAATATGTATTCAAAAGCTTAAAGTACTGTATTGCTCAGCAAGCAGTAGTAAATTTTTAACTCAGAAAAGAAACATTTGAGGTAAAGATACTGTAATTTTGGGATTTGATGTATTTCTTGGCCCCCATCATGTTGACTATGTTACATTTACATACTTTTAGTTACTTTTCTGTACCTTTGCTGCCTGGTACGGTGTATATCTCTGCTATTGTATTGTGTAAGTATTTTTCAGTGGTCTTTAGAAAGATACCCTGATTCTTGGGACTTTCGCTGGGATCCATCTTTTGAGATTTTGAGTAGGACGCCAACAAACTATCAAATCTCAGATCTTACAGTCAGTGCAGTAGTGAGAGATAGCAAATAGACGATTCAACAAAAAGGACTTTTAGAGTCTAATGCTTGTATAATTCTGTAAATAAAGCAAAGTGAAGAAGAAATAATTGTACTGGCATCATGAGCATGGAGATTAAATAACTCAGTGAATGTTTTTTATTTGTTTTAACCCTACACATTTAAAGTTTTGTTTTCTTATGCCGTGTCCTTAAAGACAGCATCTGCAGTAGGTTTCAGTAGGAGTATATTGGACCACTTTTTTTTTTTTTTTAGAAGCATTTAAGTCAAAACAACATTCAGCATTTCTAGCTCTTCTTCCTGAGAAACGTATATACTAAAGGTTATATACCAAAGCTTTTAAGCTACTAAACTACATTTTAGAACTGAACATTTTAGGTTGGTAGTAAGAAATTCACCACAGGTGAACTGCTGGTTGCGTGAAATGTGGCGTGGATGCTCAAAGCCAATGCCATGTCTGTTTCTATCTGGCTCTATAATACATGAAAATAAATTAAAATATTCAGTGATTACAACTGGTTAATCGCTCATCGTCAGCTCACTGCCAATTGAGGCATTTAAAACAATGTTGTAAACAATTAGTAGTTAGCCTGAGTATTCAGCTTATAAATATCAGCCCACAAACATGACATGAAGTTCATAAACCTTTTATGATTCAACCTTCATTTTTTTTTTCTCATAATAGTTCGGATTTTATTCAGTTTTTTGTTTGGGAGGATGATGAGGGTTACCCCTTGACCTCTTCAGAAAGGCCATGTGTGGTAGCTGCGTCCAGCAGCGTCATATCTTCGCGCAGAGACACTGCTATGGAGAAGGCAAGAGGTTTCAGAGTCAGACCATAGTCGTAGTCGAGTTTGGGTGGTCTCTCCGGGTCTGCAGTGATGTGGCACTGGTGGGCGATGAGTGACGTGAAGAGGAAGAGCTGCAGCTTGGACACCTCCTCGCCAATGCAGCGTCGCTTACCCAGGGAGAAGAGGAGCACCCTGCTGGTCAGGTCCTTGTTGAGAGCTCCACTTTTGTCCAAGAAACGCTGGGGGTCAAAGGTCTCTGGATGGGACCATATGGCTGGGTCATGGTTGTTGGACCACTGGCTGATGAAGATGACTGTGTTTTTTGGGATGGTGTAGCCCATGATGGAGGTGTCTGTGGTGGTGGAGTGGGGGATGGTTAGAGGGACAAAGCTTGTGAAGCGCATCATCTCGTAGATGAAGGCCATGACGTAAGGAAGCTGTGCCTGGTCCTCGATGGTAGGGAGGCGGCTGCGGTCCACCACCTTGTCCACCTCCTGCTGGAGACGTGTCTGCATCTCAGGATACCTACATTCACAGGTGAGAAGGTGAGGCGCATGTATGAAATACACACCCTGAGGACAGTCGATACACCTGACCTGACATTCAGTGTAAAGACAACGCACCATGTCATTACATTTGAATACGTCCCTCCATCACCCAGCACAGCTATTAAAAAGTTCTCCAGAACTAGAGTTGCTATCATAGCTCAGGGCGTCGTGTTACACCAGCCTGCTGATGGAGGCACTGGGATTAAACAATCAAGCAAAATTAGAAAATGAACTCATGTGAAATCTGGCAAAGCTCTTATTACTTGTGTGGTGAAATGCTGACTGGGCACTTGAGTCACTTTCACCGGTGTGCAGTTTCAGCTCTTTGTGTTGCTGCCAGAACCTGCCTGCGCCTCAGCTCCCCCCCCCACTAGGCTGTTACATAACAGAAAAGCTACTGAACTTCCTCAAGTCTGGACAGTTAGCAGCAGGATGTTGGCTCTGATTCACTATTATTATTATTATTATTATTTATGTTCTAAAACTTGAGAGAGGCTGCTTACTTGACAAGTATGAGGACGATCCACTGCAGCGCAGTCGACAGTGTGTCCTGACTTGCTCCAAAAACATCCCCCAAAGTGGGGATCACATAGTCCTTCTCCAATGAGCCCCCCATTTTATCTGTCAGCTGGTCCAGCGCCACTATACAAGCATCTGTCATGTCCCGGAGGACGCCTGGCTGGATGGTTTTTCTGTGTTCAACCACTTTATCTCGGACGAACGCGCCGAACTCCAGGTTGAGGCTCTTGAAGTTGTCAAACATGGTTTTGATGGGGTTGGGAAAGTACTGGAGCCAGGGCATCACGTCCACGATGCTCCCTGCCCCCACCGTGCGGGTGAACTGGTCGTTCCTTCCCACCACCTGCTTGAACTCCTCGTCCTCGTACGTGTACCTCTTCCCAAAGCACATGGCGCTCATGATGTTGGCCGTGGACACCACCACGTACGTCATGGGCTCGAAGTATCGCTGCCCCTTCGTCTTCTCCACGAACAGCTGCAGCAGCTCTTTGACCTCGCAGACGACGTGGTGCTCAAATGTCTTTTTGGTCTGCGGGTTCCCGGTGGAGAACATCCGCACGGTGGACTGAGCCAGTTTGCGGTGCAGCTTCCACCAGTCGGTGATGGTGTTAAACGCGATGCTGTCCCCGCCGGACACGTACTTAAAGGAGGTGAAGTCCGGCCTGCCGGCGAAATCAAATCCCTGCCTGACCAGCGCCTGTTTGATGGAGTCCCCGTTCAGCACCACCACGTCCCGAGAGCCCAGCTTGATCTGGAACACGTCGCCGTATTTCTTCGCCATGCGCGAAAAGTACAGGTGCGGTGCCTTCCCCATCTGCGCCGCGTTACCGATGAGCGGCCAGGGGAGCGGACCGGGGATCGAGCGCTGCCTGAGCCAGCGCCACAGGTGGAAGGAGAACAGCAGAGTCACGCAGACTGCTATCAGAGGTCTGGCACATGCTGGATTAATCCCTTCCAGTGTCACATCCATGATGGGCATCCTGCAGCGGGAATAGGAGCACATCACATGTTACTATCAAATGCACAAATGTAGGATACACTGTAAAAGAAAAGAAAACAGGTCCAGGAATATGATCAGGTGGAGACAATTACCTGGTCATGTCCATTGCTGATCAAAGAATACCGCAGTTTATCCAAAATGTGCAGTTTCTATTATATGTATCTATACAGTTCAATTCTACTTGTATTATAAATGAAGAGTCGACATGTTTCACTTTGAATGTTAGTAATCTAAAAAAAAAAAAACTTCTACAAATCAACAGTGTGTGCAACCTGATGGACATCCACAGACAGACTGTGTGTGTGTGTGTGTGAGTGTGTGTGAGCTCCCTGCTCTCTGTCTGTCTCTGTCTGTGCTGCTTTGAAGCCCCACAGCACCGAGTGAACTCATTTATCCCCAAACAGCGCAGCATCACGGACCGTCAGCGCCCGAGCTTTGTTACAGTGGGCAGGTTTGTTGCAAAGGATGTCACCCCACCCTCCCACCATCACCTCCTCCTCCTCCACCCACCTCTCTCTCTCTGTCTCTCTCCCCTCCCGTCCTCACTAAGGGCAATAGGAGTTATAGTAAAAGGGAGCAACCTGCTGTGCAGAGCTGAGATAACTAAAATCAACTGAGCTGAGCTGAGATAGTTTATAACGGAATAATACTACAGTAATAAGGACTTTTTATTTTTATTATTATTATTTATAGTATTATTAATAAGGGCTACGTTGAAGAACTATAATGGAGACAACGGAAAGTAACAATTTAATAGGCGATATTTTGTGATATTTGTGTTTATATTGTTATTGTTATTAATAATATTATTGTTATTGTTATTATTATTGGGAGTACTTGTGGTTTCGGTGATGCATTGGTATCAGTATTCAGCTATAAATGTGCTTTTTAATGTACCAGTAAGTAGTAATAATAGCAATGCTTTTATGTAATAATAATAATAATAATAATAATAATAATAATAATAATAATAACCGACTGTGAATTATTAATTTAATTTAATTTAATTTAATTTAATTTAATTTAATTTAATTTAATTTAATTTAATTTAATTTAATTTAATTTAATTTAATTTAATTTAATTCTGGGTTTTTATTGCTTCCTCAGCAGCGTTTGTAGGAACAAGGCTTGAAATCAAAGGGCGCGTCGCAGCCTGAGGGAGTTAATACAGACACAAGTCAGAGTTCAAACATCCTAAAATGAGTGATTCCTCTATTACACCGAATGAAACGCTTATTCAGGCCTGTGTTTACTTCTTTGACGTAGGTGTGACGTCGTATTTTACACATTTTAACACATTTTAACTGAGCGTTTAGTGACTCCGGTTAAAACGTTTCCTTTTGAATTAGTTTCAATAAAACCTCTAACTGTGTGTAACTGTGTGTGTGCGCTTTCTCATCGAGCCACCAGGAGGAGGTGAACCCCGTGTTCCGAGTTCATTTCCCCTAATTATCAACATGCAGCTCATCGGTCAGTCTGTGCGGGACTCCGGACTCCGGACTCCGGACCCCGGACCGTCTCCTGTTAATGTTCGCATAACGATGCTGGATGTGGCTGTAACGCTCTGCAACAATGAAGACCAACAGATGATTGTTGGTTTATTTCTTTGGTGAGGCCTCCCCCCCCCCCCCCCCCCTGGATGTGTCGGACCCCTGTCCTCTGCTCGGGCCCTCCTGCTCTGCTGTGGCTGTGTCGTGATGCGGGGATCCCGCTTCAGCACCGCGGACAGCGGCTCACACAGACCCGGTGATGTCCTCCGACCCTCAGCTGCTCCTCTGAACTGCTAAACTGCTTTTAGTTTGATGCAAGCTACCAATCATTTTATGTTGACAAAAAAAATATATATATATGTGTGTGTGTATAATTCAATTATACATTTGAACTATAACACTTTAAAACAGCTGTTTCCTGTTTTACTAAACGTCTTAATCATGTATCTACAAAACAATCGCATGATTTGCCTTTAAATCTGTTCTTGACAGCAGTATATTATCTCTAATTACCTTTCTAAATCTTTGAAGTATCAGTAACATAATACACGATGATAAAATATTAAATTCTAACATTAATAATCGAAAACAATAAAAACGAAATATCACGACAAAGACACTTACTGAGTCCAGTGCCTCCGCTTGTCCACTGTGATTGACAGTATCCATGTGATCTTGCTTTATTCCAGTGGTGAATAAATCCAAGAGGGTGGAGACAAGCTTGGGAATGAGTAACGTGGTCCCAGCCTCCTTTACTGGCAGGATCCAGTAATTAGACCAAACCCCTAGTTCATAGTAAAAAGCATGTGGTAGCTGCTGAGCTTTGCTCTAATCCTCTTACGAGTCCAAATAGTTGCGTTGATGCAAACCCATAATTAATTAAGGTCATTAATGAAAGTAAGTGAAAAGGTTCTGGGTTTGAACCTGCAGCTTGTTGGGGTTGATCTGTGTGGAGTCTGAATATTTGACCCGTATCTGCCTGAGTTTCCTCCAGGTTCTTCTTGCCCCAGTCCAGTGGCAGTCTGTCTGTCTGTGATGACCTATCCAGGTCTGTGTCAGCTGGGGTCGGCTCCAGCTCCCGCCGTGACCCCCAAGGATGGGCGGGTACCGCTACATGCATGAATGGATGTTATAACTAAACAGAAATGAAGTGAAGGAAAACTGCAAATGCGGTATTTATTTAATATTTGCAGGATTTGCTTTAACCAGTTACAATTTTATTTATTAGATACACCCGCTCTCAAGAGATTCTCTGATCCATACACACACAAACCCGTCTCCCTGTCTGTGTGATCCTGAGCATCCTATAGGCATAAGACTCGCCTTTGTTAGTGTGTAACTGTAAGGACCATCCAAAGCCAACACAAATTCAGCACATAGTCCAATGTAAAACAAGATTTAGATTAAAATGCAAATGAATGAAGATCCTGCTGAAAGTGGGAGAGCATCTTTTCTTCCCTGTACAGGAAAAAATAAAATACTTACTCTATTTGAATCCCAACATTAACATTTATAAATACTGTATGGATCAGTGCTGTTTCTTAATAAACCCACTGTGTGTGTAAGACTCCTAAACTTAGCCCTGAAGCCCTGCATTTGTGTGTCGGGGGGAAACCTTTGATGTAATCCCTCTCAAAGGTGCAGTGAGTTGGCTTCAGCTGTGGAACACAGAGCTATAGGCGGCCCCATTTGGAGGCCTCTTCCTCGGGCCCCCCCGAGCTCTTCACAGCTAGCGAGTTCAGTTTCAACATCAGTTTCCTGCTTGACTGACAGCTCTATTGCTGATCGCGTGTGAGTGAACATGGAGGTCGGGGAGGAGCCCAGCAAGGTGTGTGCAGGTGATGATTTGCTCAGACAGCAAAGGCACAGTTAAACTGTAAAGTTCCAGCCTGACAGATCAGCAATCGTGCCCGATTCCAACATCTCTCACATTCGGGGAATAGTTTCAAACATGGGAAATCAGAGTTAGTACTATCAGGAAGTTACATCATCTCCTAACAGGAACAGTGCATGAAATGAGCCACTGCTTTGATTTATGGCTATAATAAGTGGAAGCATGAACGAGAGCTGCACGCCTTTTACAGTATTTACCCGGCTTATCTCACTCTCTGAATCAATGCTGTGAACTTCTGGGGAAAACAGAGGAGCAGAGGGGGACTGCCCAGGGCTTTTCTAAAGTTGTGGAGCAGTCACGCACATGTGCTTCATCATAGAGGCGACAACTGGAAGGAAAACCTTTGACAGCTTTACCAAACACAGGTCAGCTGCCGTGTGTTTCCCAGGATTAGGCACAGAGTGAGACTTGGTTCCGCTTTTGAGGCGGCTTCTAACACGCCAGTGATATTTGAGCAATTGTGACCCACTGTCAGTTGACAAGTACAACTGATCACATGTATTGACAAAAGGCAAAAATGAAAACTAGAAAACTCGTAGAGACCATCCCTACTGCTCTGCAGTTTCCCTCAGCACTACAGTGTTTTAGCATCTTTCACTTTGTTTTAGTTTCTACAGACTGATGCTTGCAAACTGCTCTTAAACTAGCCAAAAATAAAAGCAGGACTTTCCATGATCCTAAACAAGAAAAGGCAAAAAGCCCTTCTGCTGCTCCCAATTAAAAATAAAAAATCTAATAATGCTGCTTTAATGGCAGGAAATGTTGGCAACAAATCGGAAAAACTGAAAATGAATCATCAGGCATATGATGATGATGATATGATGACATAGTAATACAGATTTATTTGGTTTCTATATTCACAAAATGAGTTGATGATCTGTTTCCTGTTTCCCTAATTTGATCCCCCACCGTCACATTCAGTGTTCTACATGTTTCAGTGGGGACAGCATGTGTGGAGAAAGACTAGTCCACAGGTCTACACACACACACACACACACACACATGCTGAAACACACGCTGAGAGACACACACAAACACACAAATCAGGGTTGCCTGTATAACCCTGCCTTGTTAATTACTGTCCATTAGAGATGAAGCAACCTGCCGCTGTGTGATTGGTCTGACTGCCACCAAACCCAACTGTCATCTGGCTTGGCGACGAGTCAGGGAGAGTTGAGCACGGGGGCAAACCCTTTTAGTTCGGTTCGACTGCGAGCGCCTCATTACGACTGAATGACCTCAGTGACTCCAAATGTCAAACTGCCCACAACAACCCGCCCCCCCCCCCCCGTGCAACTCTCATCCCAATATTTCCCAGAAGCCCAAAGTGCTTTCTCCTTTTCTATACCAACAGTGAAAAACACAACAACGCAGCTCTCAATCTAAGTCCATGACAATGATGCTAATGAGTGTTTCAAGCATCTTAATGACCTTGCAGATGAACTGAGTGCTCATTGAGGTACCTCTATCTGTATGGTCTGTTTTTTTGGTTTTTTTTTTGTCTCGCCAAGTGCCACGGAGGCCCTTGCCAAAGCGTAGTCAGCAGCCCGTGAAGGCGTCTCCCCTCCATTCTCACACTAAAAGGGCATTTCAGTCTGAATTCTGAATCAACGTGCATGTCAGATGTTTTTGTCTTAGCCGGGCGAAACCTTTTTCAGGGGTCTGCGGAGTCCAGTTGAACTGTTGGTGCCTCTGTGGAAAGAATGAGAGGCTTATTACACGTTCCGCCGCATGACTGCGCTTTGCAAATCCACGCCAACTAAAAAAGCCTTGCCCAGTTCTACCCTTGTAACTGTTGTTGTCAGTCATTGTTTTTATTGGCCTAATTGAAGAGACTGACAAGAAGCCCATGGAAAATAACCAGTGAATAGGACCTGAATAGCTTTTAATGAAGGCGGAGGTGTTTTGTTTTTGTGGATTACTGTGTGAAAGGAATGAACTGAGGATTATCTGAAAATGAAGGACGATGACAGGTTTGATCAGGACCACACATTTTAAAAGATACATTTTTTTGCTCTTTGCTGTTTTCTGCACCAAACTGCATCCACATAATGCTGCTCCAAGCCTCGGTGTGCTTACAAATGGCCACTTCCTGCAGGAAATGATGAACCAAGTGACCTCGGATGCACAGCTCACATCTGAGAGTAGCGAACAGTGTGTAAAGAACACAAATCATGTACAAACGAATGCAGAGGAAAAACCCGGCAACAGAGGCTGCCGCTTCTCCTTCCTTTGCCTGATGAGGCCTAATCTTATCTCGTCTCTGCGTGACGACAGTGTTGCTATTCTAACCCAAACAAGGTCTGTCATTAAAAGTCACTGAAGCTTAGCCGTCTCCCCCCTTGTGTTTATTTCTTTCCCCCATGAGAGGTCAAAGGTGAAGCAGCACTCTAAGGGAAGCTAAGCCTCTCCTCAGCGACCCCCTCCCTGCCCCTGTCTTTGGTGTTTTTATAAGACAATAATGATGAAGGACAGTTATTCACGATAGGCTGTGGCCTGCAGAGGTGGAAGTCACGCGAGGTGCTGCGTCTTGTCCCTGTGCTCTGTAAACGGGAGCAGCCACTATCTAAGAAACTGAATGTATGGAGCCACGACGAGTGATAATTAGCCCACTGAGGGGATACACGTCCAAACGTTATCAGAACTTTAATTATCCGACCTGCTACTCACACATTTCTTTTAAACACATGCATTATTCCGTTAAATTTGATCATAGTCTTAAAAATAAAATAAAAGAACAAAAAACTCCATTGACAGTGGTTATCTCGAAACAGTACAAAATAAAAGCACACACTGACAAGTGTGTGTTTGTATCACATTACAAATTGCTGTCTTGTGTTTGTGTCTTCATGGCTGGAAAAGCCCAAACAAACCCAGCATCAGTCCTCTGAAGCATTAAACTGTGACTTATTTTGCCAGTCATGTGAAAACAAACAGTGTATAAAATGCCCGGCCACAAATGTGGGATGATCTGATTTGCCTGCCCAAGAAAGTGAAAGACAGTGTTTGTTTACACGGAGGCGACCGTTTGGACTATTTTATTCTAATATTTGATGCTGAATGTCAGTGTCATGCAAACAGGGATGTGGTGCTGGAGGAAGCTTGTCTACCTGTGACCTGTGATTGTGGACACTCACATCATCAGCTCTGCTATTTTCTGAGATCCTCTCACAGCATCAGTGGTTCTTTGGACGTGTACCTACGCTCTGATGTTTCCTCTACTAAACACTATGGAGCTCAACAGTAGGAAAAGAGCCTCAGTGAATCTGCTTCATCTTGGGTGTTTTTGTTGAATATAGATCCACATAGATAATGTTGAAGAAACAGAATCCTTACAGTCGATGGCTGGTCACACTGTTTTCTTACCTTTGATGCCTGCATGGGAACCTACTGAAACACTTTGTGTGGATTCAACCATGACAATACTGGAACTCTCCGCACACACGTCTGTTGGAAGTAAGACTGGCTTCATGAGATTGCATTTGTTGAGCTTTGGTGTTTGTGATTTTTAGAAACGAATCTCTTGCGGAGGTTGTATTCGTCACTAGGAGGGGGCTGCATTAACATGTGTTGTTGCCCTGCACATCATGATAGCAAAATATGAATTTAGAGATATTATAAATAACTGCTTTAAACAGCTGCAACAAATAAATATTTTCATTATGAAATAATGAAATTATCAATTTCAGAGTTTGTAAAAATGCATAAAACAATTATAGTCCAAATGAAACACAAACCTAAAAACAACTGCAAATAAATTATTTATTATTATTAAATTAATATTAGTAATGACGGAATATATCAGTCCACTGATTATTTCAACTCTGCTTTTAGCACATTCTGTAGTTTTATTTATAATATAGCACCATATTTTATTCTAACTTCATATATTTGGCACACAAGTAAATGGTAAATAAACTAATCATAAAAGTAGTATTTTAAATCATATAAATGAAGTTACACAAGTACAGTATTTAAAGAAACTACTCCACCACTGACAGCAGCTGTGTGCAGTTCATCTGAGGTTTGTTGTTTCACAGGAACACGGGTGTTACGTTTGTCGCTACGTTTGCTGCCGATACATCATTCAATTATTTGTCAGATGTTGTCAGATTAGTGCATGATTGTCTTTTTGTTCCTGGTTTTTCCTGTTTGTTAAATGATGGTGCAGATTGACAGCATACACTGTGAGAGAAATTATGATTTACAAACAGTGAGCCAGTACAAATAAATAAGTAAAAATGACATAATACAGTGCTTCATCTGAATATTATTGTTAGATGCTTGTGCACACTTAATTGTAGAGTAATTGTAATATTTTCTAATTTTTAGATTATGATGTAATATATGTGTTTTATTTATGTGTTTAAGGATTAAAATCATTCAGCTCCCAAAAATCAAGAAAACAGATTAGTGTGATAAAAATAAGACTTTTTATTAAACCTTTTTATAAACTTTTATTTTGCTCGTTCAGTCTCAGACTTTTCTTTTCGTTTTTATTCATCAGGGCATCAAGTAAATATCACAGGGGAAACTGTTCAGCGCTGTTTATTTATTTTATACATTTAAATTATACCTACTTGAATTGTAACTAGCTCTACAACTGCTGAAAAATACACTGAATATATTGACATTCACAGGACCTGTTTAGTGCATTTCAGCCTGTATCTTTTGTTTGAATCACTGTAGTTTAAATCACTGTCATACTGTTTCAGGGTTTCTCCTTATATTAATTAATGATGGATGTAAAATATAAAGAGTCTCCAGGGAACAATAATTAATTTCTTTTAGAAATTTAAGAGACGTCTTTATTTTTTGTCTTTTTTGTACAATGTAAAGACCATGACAAATACAATCAACTGTGTTATATGTTGCTATAAGTTACAGTGGAAACAAACTACTTCCTCTCCACCCATATCCCTCTTCCCCCTCAAAGACCGAAAACCTCTGACAGAAATAAAATACAGTCCCAGTGGATCTGATTCTATTGAGAGAAGGAAGGGTGGAGGAATACAGACACTATGCAGCAAAACATACCTTATCATGAGCTAAAAACCAGCCGCAGGGATCTGTACAGGCACACACACACACACACACACACACAGCACTATGTTTTGTAGTTTTATAAAATTAAAAAAGAAAAGGTATCTATTTTTTTTTATTCAATAATAATATATTTAATTATTTGATACCTAAATCATTAAGCCATCCCTACATCCACTAAAAACTATTATGATCATATTTAATTTAGCAACAAACAGCTTCCTTCTAGTTTTCTTAAAGTCTCTACCCATGAATACATCAATGAAAACTTTGGATGACTAACTTTCTCTTCTCAGCAGTAAAATATAGTAATTATGTTTACTGAAACAAAAGTGATCAGTTACAGCGTTTAAACTTGTTACACATGTCACTTTATCTTTTAATTATTGCATCTAATTACTTAAATCATTCAACTTTAAATGCTCAGCATCCAATTTGGTATATTGGCCCTAAAGATCAAACTCAGGCCCCAGACGGCTGTGGAACCTTATGTTATACAACAATAGTGGTGATTTGTCCTCTTTATGACAAAAGAACCACAACATATAAAGCGTGGTGGTCCCCTGTTTTGTTCGGAGGAAACGGTCTCATACACACACACAAACACAAAAAGATTTAAAAGTGACAACGGCTCCCTCAAGCATGACGTTCTCATCATGTTGCCACAACATCATGAGAATGTCACAGCGTGTTGGCAGATAAAGGTGTCACCAGTGGTCCGGGTACACGCCAATAAATCTGAAAAGCGGCCAAGGATTGTGGAGCATGGAAGAGTGAGCAATAAACCGTTTTGCCAGTGGTAGTGGTGCCGTGCAATATGTTTAAACTAACAAATGACAATGTGCAAAGTGAAAGAATTAAACAAAAAACTCCTTATTTTTTAAGGAGTTACTGAAGCTAAAAGGAGAATAATACTTTATGTTCCAGGATGTCTTCCATTAGTATGAATGGCATAATTTCCAGTCCAGGAATAATTCAAATTTGGAAACAATGGGCACTTTTCAAAAATATATTCCTTTAAAAAAGTTTATACACAACTTAAAAAAATGTGTATGTGCATGATAGTCACACTGAACCTACAACACAAACGTTGACAGGTCTAATTGAGGTCAAATGTATGTAGGCGCTCCTCCTTAGCCACTGTTTGTGTGTGTTTGGTTGACATGCTCTAATAACTCAGACTGACCTCCAGTTAGACGTCGGCATTGGTGACCTCCATCTTGTCTTGTCTAACTCTAACGGCTTATTTCGTATAAAATAACATATCAAGACCTGATGCATTGTCTTACGTCCACTCAGAATGGTCTTAGGTCTCTATATCTTTTATGTATTGTACAGTATGATCAAACTATTGTCAGTTGCTCAAGCAGAAAACCATGTAGTGCACATCATATTTTTAGATTCATTTGCAACTTTCCATGTTGCTACATCATCTACCCAGTTGCTAAGGCACTAATGTGGTGTACAAAGCACTGGAAGGACTGTGTGGGATTGTTTTGTTTGTCTGGCTTAAGATTGGAAAAAAACAGAAGTGCCGTCATGTCTCTGGTACTCTGACAGGGAGGTGAGGGGCAGGCCTGTCACTCTGGATTATTTCTGTCTCAGCAGGGCTTTGATGTGCACTGACAGCCTCAGATAACTTTGCCATACTGCAGGAACATATGCTTCCTCAACGTGTTTGGATTGGCTCCCAGGGACAGGACACAAACTCAATCACAAACTGTTGATTGCAATCGCTGTGCATGGGTTTGCAACTTTTCCCGAAGAAAGAAACAGCTATTGCACCTTAAGCAATACGAGCTGTGTACATGACTTAGCTTGATTGATTTAGGTGTCTTACATAGCAACATTAAGCCACTTTAATTCACCACATTACAACATTTGTCCTCTCTGCAACCCGGGCTAACTTTGTTCAGGCTCACATCATGCATGTACAGTACATTCAGGTGGATTTATGAATGGTATGTGAGAAAGACTTTTCCATTCATAAAAGTCTTTGTGTTTTGCTGTGTGTCTCAACATTCTTTGTAGTTTACATTCCTGTTTGCAACCAGGTAATGGAGTGTGTGTCAGGCTGAATGAAACACACCAAACTGGATGGACAAGGTTGCACTGGAAGTGCTCTGTAGTCTTCGGTCTCTTGAAAGCAAACATACATGTGCAGTGTACCTGCACGCGAACATACAATTGCAAAGTTTTCTCTGCAGCTGCACAGACATTTAAAACGCCTGATAAAGCAGCGCCAGATTATTACAGATTTTTTACAGATAAAAATGAGAAATTATTTATTAAGCATCTATTTGTGTTAATAATATTACACACAGGCTGCTCAGTAGATGGGAACAGATGAGGGTGTTCATTGGTAAGATGAGCTGTCGACGGGTTATTGTTACAGCGCAACCATTACGTGCGGTGGCTCTGCCCTGACAACTCTCTGTTGCACTCTGTCTTCTCACGAAAAGATTGAGTGAGGGAGGGGAGGATTTGCAGCGCAGTGTAATATCTAATGAAAAATCTCTCAGAAGGGGCTGTTAGAGTCTGCTACATCAGATAAATGGTTAGCATGCATGAACATCAAGATTTTTAGAAGCCTGTGGAATGGACACAACACAACAGAAGAATTAGATGAATGCCAAGACAGCATCACGTAGCACAGTGACTACACAGGAGAAGGCAAAGAAATAGTGTTGAAATGCCACTGCATTTGCTAAGAAGTGGGATTTTTACATCATTTGTTTTAAAAGAGTCATAGATTAGGGTAGTTATGACACAAACAGGTTTAACAGATTTATTGATAGTCAATTGTAAAGAGATTAAGCAGCATTTTTTGCTGACTGATTCATACCTTTGACAGTCACAGCTCATGATGTGATCGGTTTGAACGTCAGACCCAAACATTTTAAACTCAATTGTCAACAGACGGCGTAACAACATGTCTGAGGATTGTACAGTAGGTTGGCTAAACAAACGTCATCTTTTAAATTTCATTCTGTCTTTAATAGCAACAGCACAGTCTCTCTAGTACTCCTGCTATATGTCAGCCCTGATGACTCCAGGGACAGTCCAAAAATAATCGGACATTTATTTTATAATGTTGAGTTGACTTTTATACAAGGATAGCAAAAAAATAAATAAATAAAATGACAGGATACATTGAAGTTTGTAATGAAGTATGAAGTATCCCTGATCTGATCCCAAAATGGTTTGACCCTGCATGATAGCTCTGTGCTGTTAGTGTTTGTATGAATGAGCAGTAAATTGTAATGCAACTTGCAAAACAGCGCTATATTAATGCAGTGCTTTAATTTTTACCACATGACACAACTTTATGACCAGGAAGGAACGGTGAAGTTGATTGATTTTGTTCAAATCCTATTTTTACCAAATCTGTGCATGAAAATTATGGTTAACGTCAGGTTCAGATTATGATATTGTGATTGTAAAATTCACCATGGTTTAAAAAATATATACTTATATATACAATTATTAACAGTAAGCTGTACTTGTTATATAGACTGGACCTTGTCAATGTTATATTTTTACAAAATGTAGAAAAGTAACAAATAATAAAAAATAATCTAAAGTAGAAAAATGATTTTGTTTAATTTTTCAGATATTGCTATAGACCCAAAAAGCTCCAAGAGCCCAAACCTACTACTAAAGCTTTTCCTGGGAAAACGATCATTATTTCCCTGCTGGGTTTACATCACCATTAACCACAATCCTGCCTCATTTCACTTCCAAACGCTAAGATTTGTGCTGCTTCACTGACAGCCACCACTTAAGTGAAATCTCTTTTCAGTGATAGTCGACCCTGGCTTCCTTATACAGTCCAACCGAGTGTGTTCTGTAATTACCAGACGCCCGATTGTGGCAATGACAGCTACCCATTGTGTGGCCTAAGCCCTGCCAGCTCTTCTCAGCTTTGCCATGTGTGTGCTGAATTTAGCACTTTCCACAGAACTTAGTGACAGACCTTTGTTTTCATATGTTTAGTGGTTGCTTATTGATGTCAACACATGCTACCTTCCTTCCTGTGCTGCAGGTTAAATATAACTAATAATACAATTATTAGAGAAGATGCAACACATAAAGCCAAAGTGATTGAAACAGTCATCAAATAAGACGGTGAAGGGACTTGTTTTAGATGCATTGCAATGTTCAGCTATTGTTAATAGTATTGTAATACGTGACATCATAGAAAAATGTTCTCACTATGGATAATATGTTTTTACAAGCATTTGGGTGCCTTAAAGCCATCCCACCCTGTTCCACTCTGGGAAATAAAGCAATGCTCCTCTACTGGAACCTAGTGTGAAAGAGTGGGAAGAAACCTCCCAGGTAATGTTGATACAATAATAATAATAACAATCAGTGTGTGTCACAGTCATCACATCCCGCCCTCCCACATGCACTAGTTGACATATTACCTAAAAAGTGATTGTCGACCTATGGAGGACGTGATATTGCCACATTTCTATTTTTAGCATTGATGTATTCACTGGTGGATGCCATTGTGTTTGTACAGTCGGCCGGGTTTTCTCCCCCTTATGTTTGGTTGGAAAATAGCTGTCAGGCCAGGTACAGTAAACAACTGTGTGGTGCCATTTTGTCTGTCTTTTTTTATCAAACCATTTTTTTCAACTTCCAATTCTGCTAAAGTCATATGCATCAGGACAATGTGTGTGTTTCCATATAAATGAGTGAGTCAAAGCTATTGTATTAGTAAAGGGCTGATACTGGCCAGGAATAGGGCAGCAGTATACAGATGGACGTAATCCAAAAATCTAAACATATGCAAAGGCTACGCTGTCAAAATTATTTTGATTGATTTATTAAAAATCAATAAAAAGAGATCACACAAGGCCTGTTGGTTTTTGTCCAGGAGTAAGGTATAAACAGGGAAATAATAATTCATAATTGGTTTTGATCGTGGTACTGTAGGTGCAATAGTGCAAAACACAGACGCGGTGATTCAACCTGATACAGCTACTGCAACTGCAACACATTTTCATGCAATTCACAAACAATTTTATCCATTTCACAATTAAAATTAATCAGATGATTTTTAAAGAATGATCTACATCTTTCCATAGAAGCCTATTATCAGCATTTGTCAGTCCTTTGCATCAATTTCCTGGTATGGATGCTAATTAAAATTAATAATTATATAGACAAATTGAGTATGAGAAAACCCTTTTGCAATTGTGTTACTCAGCTAAGAACAGTTAGTACTAATGGAGCCAACAGGGAGCATGGCATTCATTAGGTTAGTTTAGTTAATAGCAGAATTGCCAAGAAAAAGCCGTATCCCACCCTGGCCAATAAAAAAATGCTTAGATGGGCAAAGGAGCAAACGCATTGGACTCTGGAAGACAGGAATAAGGTGTTGTCTACAGATGAGTCTATGTTTGAGGTTTATAGATCAAACTAAAGAACATTTGTGAGATGCAGAACAAATGAAAAGATGCTAAAACAGTGTTTAAAACCTTTAGTCAAGCATGGTAGAAGTGATAAAATAGGAGATTAGTACACAGTGGAAGGGACCTTGATGAAGGAAAGCTATCAAAAGAGCCAACCTAAGGTCTGCCAAACTGTAATTGCTGCAAAAGTGTTTTTTTTTTTTTCTTGATGAAGGGAAAGTTTGAAGAACACATCATTTCCATCAACATCATTATTTCTAACTCTGACTATGTCAGCTTGTCCTGCTCTTTTGCTATATTTCCTACTCAGACTAATGTCATGTTGTTGTGTTTCCTTGGAAAACAATAAAACATCTAAGTGATCCCAAACATTTGAGCTGTCGTGTATATATTTACTACATAGCAAACAGACACATGTCATGAGAAAGATGATCCAGTAGTAAGACTAGGCAATAAAACCCAACAATTACCTTTGCCCCAAACACACTGTTCACTCTGCGAGCCAGTTTGAGTCACTGATATCATTCCAGGAATACAAGCAGATTGTGGGTCATCATTAGCTTACTATCACACCCAAGCAGCCATTTATCACCAGCCCAAACGCCATTACAAGCTTACTCACCACCCCTTAGTCATGGAAAATGATCTAAGTCTAAAATCATTTTAACACATACTTAATATACCCTTAAGTTACATCTTTCACAGCAGCAGAGACAGAAGTGTTGGCTGCATGTCAGCACTTAGAAGAAGATTGATTTCAGCAGCTTTGATGATGATGATCTGTGGCCTAATCATTGTGATTTACTTTTAATATAAAAATATTTCAGCTACACTATGATATTTAAGCTGGCAGTAGCATGAGACGCAAAATCAATCCACTCTTCTCCGCACGTTTCCTCTCCCTGCTTTTTTTTTGCTCTTCATCCATCTGAATAAACATTTTATGTTATATTTTCACCTACTCTCCACTCTACTAATGTACACCACATGCCTCACCATAAGACTTGTCACTCGCTCTGCTTTAGGACCACATACAGTAAGCTAAGTTTATTATTATTACCACATTGTGATGTGCAAACTCATTGAGCCATAGCAATAGCAGGGCTGATCATCTGATCTTCCTAAGCCATATAACATCAGATAAAAACTGCGGCTCTACGCACATCGAAACAGGCTGTACAGAGACACAGGTTTAGCTGTCCTCATAAAACAAGGTGCTGAAGAGAAGAGACAGACTGGGCCTTTTTGTTGTCAGCTGGTACTGCCATGTTTAAAACAAAGGTTCCCTCCAGCCTCTGCGGGCCAGGTTAGATGTCCTGTTCCGCTGAGCCAGATAAGATGAAAGAAGGGTCCAGCTACCAGTCTGCCTGTGGGCCTTCTGTCACCAGCCTTTCTCAGCACCAGCGATCCTGCTATGCAGAAAAACCGTGAGAAAAGACCCCCAGGACTTTCTGTCTGGCTTGTAACTCACCAGCACTCCTAAACCTCTTATTATTTATTATTTCCACAGAGTCATTAGATGTAAGATTATCCTTAACATTACCATAAAATGTTTATTTGTCTTCCCTTTGTGTTCTGTACGTCTACAATCAAAGCCTCTAATTTGTTTTCCTATACTATACAGTCTTTGCACCAGTGTGGAACTGGTTAGTATAGTTTGGAGAATGCTTGCTTCTATTGCCGTGGAAACAAAATCCACTTGATCCAGTTATGTAATGACATAAGCCATATAGCTAGTGCTAAAAGAACTCTTTGCAATCTTTTCCAGTTCCCTGGGGGAAGGATGCATGGAACTAGACTTCATGCATACTGCAAATTACCACATCTATTTGTAATGTGTGCCATTGTGTCCTGTGTAAACATATGAATCCAGCATGCATCATGGCATTTTAAACATCTGCTTATGTGTCTGTCATTAAATGTTGTGTGTCTGACACATTAATCAGTGTTTGCAAGAGAAGACTGCAAACTTTGTGCTATATAACAGTGAAACGTTTAGCACTTCACGTGGTGTGATTGTACGTTTGAATGCATGTCATGTTTCTGGTATTTGTCTCACATGTCTGGTGTTGTTGTAATATTATGTTCTGTTGTTTCTAGGTTATTTTCTGAAACCAGCTTTGGCAGTCTCTGACAACTGGACCGTCACAAATATTTGGCACCTTGAACAGAAACTAAGCTGTTCACTAAATACAGGAAGTGTATCAGTATGGCAGTTTTTATCCATCTGTATCATCAGCAATGTCAATGATTGTTGCAATTCAACTTATGTCATGACAGTAGGCAGGTTAGGGTTAGGGCATAAAAATCATTAGAATTAATTTGGAAAAGCACTGCGTCCGTCTTTTTGCTTCTTATGTCAAGATCACATGTGAACCCATATACAAGGACAGGATGTTAAATCATGTCTCCTTCACTTTAACTCCACCTGGAAGCCTCTTTTAAACTTCTGCAATTGACACTGGGAATGTCATGTCATCAGCACTCCTCCCAGATGAAGGCAAAAAAACAAAATGTAAAGTGGAAAGTGTCAGCACCCGGTGCAGTCAGAGTCGAGCAGCTACACACCATCTGTTGTCTCCACTCTCTCACTTTCCAGTGTTGCACATGTTGAGTCAGTCAGGGAACTGATTGAATGGAAATATCAATTGTAAACCACGTTCAGATGGAAAAGTATAAACGATGCAATTAAGAGGCAGGAAAAAGTGATGTACAGCTGTCCTTCTCACACTATTAAATAACATTGTCATTTCTTAATTATATCCAGTTACTTTTATATAATGTTTTCTGCAAAAAACAAAATAGCACGGCACTAATTATAAATAAAACAGATACAGTAAATGCACCTATTTTTATGCATATTTTCAAAAACAATTGCATAAAAGTTTACAGAGTTGGGGCATAGAAAAAACAAAATGCTGGGTGACTTACATTTAACCAATTACCAGCCACACCTGAATAATTTTAGACAGTAGGCTAACTAACATGCAATCTAACATTTGCTAACTAGTGAACACACAGTAGCTTATAGCTGATACTGATGGAGATATTATTATTATTATTATTATTATTTTTAGTCATAAATCAAAGTATTGAATAAGTTGCAATTTTTGACTGAAACAAAGTGACCTGACTGACCAACACTGTGCACATGCAGGCATGCTATTATTGTTATTATATTATTATTAAGTTTATTAAAATTATTTTTCTAGCTGCAAATAAAAAAAACACATTTTCACAGTTTAGATTTTAGAAAGCTTCATCCAGATATGTGTGTAAGAAGTTACCAAGAAATGAAAGCGCTTTAAAAATATTTCAAATTATTTTCAAGACTTAAAGGGTTAAACTATCTAATATTCCATAATAAAATTAATATTACATATTAATATTTATAGGACGGTCCAACAAGATCAATATCATTTTGTACCAAAAAACATATGTTAATTCTATCTTATAAATATCTTATGACCCCTTTAGATTTTATTTGTGACCCCTATGGGGGTCCCAAGCCTTGGATTGGGAACCACTAATCTAGACATGATTCAATCATCTGATACACTTGTGAGATTTAATGTTTAGATGACTTAACCTTAGGGGGAAGATATGCTCTAAGACTGTAACCTTGAATGAGTAATCAACTGACACTCGATGCTGTCAACTCGTTTTTAAGAGTCTCAACTTTCTAAATGTCCCTCCAGGGTTTTTCCAAGGCAAATGTTGTATGCAAACCCATGATGTCAGAGTTTCAAAATCACACAAGGAAGTAGGAGTTGAAGATCATTTTCAAAATTCAGATGAGGGCTTGTTGGCCAAGTTTCATGTTTCGTGTTTAACTTTTTCTTTCGGCCTCAGTCCAAAATTCAGCGTACAGTAATATAGTTACAGCACCTTGGGTCTTTTGCAGTATTTTACTGTTTGTACTAACTAAGACTAAAAAAATAAGTCAGAAGACCCTTCCTTTAAGTGAAGGAAGCTATACCTGGTGTAATATGTGTATGTGTATGTGTATGTGTATGTGTATGTGTATGTGTATGTGTATGTGTATGTGTATGTGTATGTGTATGTGTATGTGTATGTGTATGTGTATGTGTATGAAGACACTGGGTAACAGTGAGCTGTGTCTGTGTTGTGGTTTGCTTTGCGTGTGTCAGGGAGAAGCATCAAAGCCTCTGATGCAGCTTGGCAAGTCACCTGTCTGCCTCAGCCTGTCCCACCACGTTCTCCTCCAGTCAGCCTGAAAATTGAACCTTTAGGATGCAGTGATCTGCTGTGGAATTACACACACTCATCTTGATTTAATCCAGGCTTGTCAAGAGCCAGTGGGAAAAGCCAGTTCTTTTGATTATTTTCTAAACAAAAGTTCATTAATATAGAACTTTACATTTTAATTGACTGTATTATATTGTACTGTACAGACATTTCTATCAGACTGTGCTTTTTGTTAAGACATAGCTCTTAGTGTCAGTGTCAGTGTGAACAGAGAAACTAGTCACAGTGTCACCACATTGTGTGTTTTAACATCTGAATTTATTTAGATGATAAAATCTGGAGTCATAAAAATAACAGTGATGATTGGGAGTGTCAGTGAATATGTCATCAGTTTGGTAGGCAGCAATAATTTTATTTCAAAAGAAGTGGGAGCTGGATGATTCTTAAGAAATTGTTGATTTATTTATTGGTTGGAATTTTTCTGTAAACCTGCTGTAGCATGTTGCTCCTTCAGTTGTTATTTCCAGTAATTAATAGCAGGGAACAATACATATGTATTTTTGTATGTTTGTTTGTTTTGACAGAAATGCTATCACTATTACATAATAAAAGTAGCATATTTAGGCCACCACTGCATGTCTTTAAACTGTTTTTAATCTGTATTCACCTTCTTTTTATGCCAACATTTGAGGATGTGTTTTTCTCTGTTTTGTTTTTTTCACTTTCACACTTAGTGGAGCCAAACAGGAAATATCAGCATGCAGAGACAGAGGGATTCATATAAGTGTGAGTACTTGTTTAAATAAGTTATTCAATATAAGTAAAAGTACCACTTCATTTTTTTAGCCCAACTAGAAGTACTAAGTAAATTGCACATATAGTACAAGTATTATATACTAATAGTACATTAAATTTGATGATGTTGATAACTTGAATGTACAGATTTTGTGAAGATTTGTACTTCATGGATAACCTTTCTTTCTTAATAAATAAGGCAATTTAAAATGTTCACTTAACTTAAAACTTAATTTATGTACAGATCCAAGGGGTGTTTTTAAAAAAATAATATCTGACTATTTACTATTTATTTTATTCCCTTTAGTTAACAGCAATTTAAAAAAAGAAAATGTTGGAGGCTGCACGGCAGTTAAACTAAAATTTATAAAATTAGAAAATATTTACTGGGAACTTATTTCACTGCAAACAAACCTTTAAAAGTGAAAATTAATAATAAAATGAAAACATATGTCACAAACATGTTTTTCTTGTACAGCACCAAATCACAACAGATGTCATCTCAAGGCACTTTAAGGTCTTAATGTTTCAGACCATACAAAATATTACTGTAAATAGAAAATCTGTATATTATTCATAAATGTTAGTTACTCACCACTGTTGCTGGTCTACATTTGACATAGCTCAGTTGGTCTTGGTGTCCAAGACACTGACACCCCACAGTAGCACCATCATCTACTGGAGCTGTCCAAACAACTATTTCCCCAAGGGGCTCAATAAGGTATGTCATTTTTATTATAAATGTGTCTCTTAAAACAAAATGTGACTGTATGAACAGAGCTTTGTGCCGACAGCGTGAGTAGTACAATTGCACACCTCCTGTATTACTGGGTGATCTTCCTGGGTCCAGGCTCTCAGGGCTACACTCCACTGACCACACAAAGTGTGTCTCCCTCCCTGCTGCTGCACTGGTTCAGTGGCCGGTCAAGAGAACTCAGGTGTGTCAGCACACAGACGAGGACTACTGGAAGCCCTGGAAATGTGCCAGGAAACTATGGGAGGTCCAGTCTTTTCATGAGCAGGAACATTCAGAATACCCACACCTCAAATGATGCACAACACCTATCTACAAAGGCCTATTGGAGAAAGGCTATTTTATGTTACCATATGATGATACAAACATTGATGTTGATGTCTGTGGGAAGAACACACAATTTTTACATCCAAAACAGAAAACTATATCACTCCTTGGTGATGAAGAACATTGCAAAACTGCCTGAAGTGACACAGACAAGACGCAGCAGTGATTATCTATTAAGACTGTGCTTCATAAATTCCTCTGGTCTTGATAAAATCTCACATCTAAATCTAGTTGGAGTTTGTCTTTGAACCTGGCTTGATGGGAACATCAAGACAAGGTGGTGAGTTCCAATTCTTTCTTTCCTTTCCATTGAAGCAGAACATCATTTGATCCTGGTTACTCAGCTTAGTGATTGATGATAAAGCGTGAGAGAATCCTCATATGTCGATTTGCAGGGGACCTGCTGAGTTCTGGTGTCATGTATAGCACACACAGGATGCCAACAAAACCGATGACTCCGCTCTAATGCGCTTTCCTGTTATTAAGTGAAACACAGGAGCAGCCAAATCCAATCAAGTAATAAGCTGCTTGTTTTCCAGAGTTGGTTGTGAACAAATGAGCAGATTTAATCTCTGAAGAACTTGATAAGATTGATAAGTCCTGAGTGTTCTCTTTCTGCTATGAAGAACCCATGAGGTACTTGTTGGAGTGGCACCCTGACTAATTAGCCTTTGCAGGGGATTCATGGCCGAGCCATAGCTCAGAGATAGCGTGTGAATGTGAGCAGCCGTGGCCACCCACACAGATAAAAAAAAAAAGGAACAGTGTCATGCAGACAAAGACACCAGGCCTCACCGGTGCTTCAGATGCTTACATTTTCTTAAAGAGTCACACACAGCCTGTTAGGGAAGTCATCTGCTTTTTTTTTTTTTTCTTCCACATCATAGGGGAAATTCCATCTGTACACTCGTAGGTTCACTCTTCATGCACCCACTGTTTATGTTTCTGTTCATGAGTTCATTTGCTGCACGTCTGTCATTTGAACTAGCATATTCCTCCTTCGCATGCAAGCGGCAGGTGCTGTTTGTTCTGACAGTTAATAGCAGGTTAGGCCTCTCACACTACTTCTTGATTTACAGTTAATCTTTGACATTTTTAATTGAAATAATTAGGCCAAGCCTCTCTTTAAGACACAAGCTCCTGAGCTGCAATTGGTATACACTCAGGGAATGTAAGGAAGGCTTGTTGTCATTTCTGACTTTGGTACTGCTGTGGTAGTGCAACAGGCCTGCACACTGTTGCGTGTGAACCGCTGGCTCAGTGCCAAAAGAGAGGAAAGTTAAAGGGCAAATTGCATAAGAATTGTGGTATGTTTTCATTCTGAAAAAGTGTGTGTGTGTAAGCGCGCGCGTGTGTCACGGAATATGTGTTTGAATTGGCAATATCCACAGTCAAGAGTCACGTAGGGTATTAATGAGACAAGTGATGACACTGATTGTTTCCTCTTTCCTGGAAAACTTGTCTGTAATGGCAAATGGTTCACTGTGTCAGAAACATGGTGTGATAATGGAGTCAAACAGATCCAACTGTGTCCTTTTGACCATTTCTGCAAACAAAACTAATGAGCTTACTTTAACATAATCTGATGAGTTATTGTCCCTCTATTTGTTTTTAGGTTACTTTATTGTATACTTGTTTTTAAAAATATATATATATCCTATATCATAAATAATAATAAGTGAGTTTCTGATAAAACAACCCAAAGGACACGCACAATGACTACACCCAGTTGAAAAAGACACACAACAATGGAAAATGGACACAAACAGACCACAGTGAGATGAGAAAGGAGCGAAATGAACACAGGAGGTGAGAAATGTAGTCACTTCTGGGACTCTGGTAAAAAAAGGGCAGAGAGGTGTGATTTTACTTGTCTGTGACCAGAGGCTCACATGGTCAGTGAGTGATCAGCAAACTGCCACATTTTATTTACTGGCGCCCTCTAGGGGATAAACTTTGCAGGTACTTAACCAATCAGTACTACAATTCCCAGTATGCAGTTCACCCGGAAGTACTTCCGCTATAGCTCCACCGGTGTTTTGGTGTAAACGTGGAATAACAGTGTTCTCCCCGAAAATGGACAACAAAGCTGTTAAAGCGATATTATTTGACTTGGACAACACGCTTATCGAAACCAGTCGGGCAGGTGCAGTCGCCATAGAAAAGGTGGTAAAGTCTGGATGTTGCTCGGGTAGAGCTAACTTCATGTTGGTGACCTCAACATAATGTGGTGCTCAATGTCTTAACCGGACAATAATGTCAGTTAACGTTAGTGTATTTAATTCAGGCTGCTCTGCAACGTTAAGTAATAATTAGGATATTTATTGATTCCTTTAATGTTTATATTACTAGCAGGAGTTAAATAGAAAATGCTAAAGCTCTTATGTTTGAGCAGAGGTGGAGTCACCCATGACTAATGGAAGCACCTGTGTGTGTGTGTGTGTGTGTGTGTGTGTGTGTGTGTGTGTGTGTGTGTGTGTGTGTGTGTGTGTGTGTGTGTGTGTGTGTGTGTGTGTTTGTGTGTTCATTCCCTCACTCATGTTGTCTCAGCCTTAGCGGTGTTCTGCTGGTCATGGAGTTTTATATTTGATCATGTCCAAGCATAAAAGCCATAAAAGGTGACTAAACTATTATTGCAGACTCTGGTTTAAGGTTTAAAGGTCATCTGCTGTTAAATCTTACAGACGAGTGAACTCTTGAAGACCACACTGGGCCTTGATGACAACACCATTCGTACCATTTGTGACAAGTTCAAGCAGAAGCTCCTCTGTGAAACATTTGACCCTGCAGCTGGCAGATCTATAGATGATGTACGTGTGGATCACTGGGAGGAGAGCCTTCAGGAGACAGTGGGCAGTACCTCAACACCCTCACTGGCATCTCAGTGCTATTACCTTTGGAAACACAGTCGTCTGGAGGTGCTCAGTTTGTCCCCTGAAATACGCAGCCTCCTGAGACAACTGCGTAGCACATACAAGCTGTTGCTGCTGACCAACGGAGAAACTCAGACGCAAAGACAGAAAGTGGAAGCAGTCAGATGTGAGGAGTTCTTCGATGCCATCGTGATTGGGGGGGAACACGCAGAGCAGAAACCATACCTCTCCATCTTCACACTGTGTTTCAACATGCTGGAGGTGGAGGCAGGGGACTGTGTTATGGTGGGAGACTCTCTGGACACAGACATTCAGGGGGGCTTCAATGCTGGAGTACGGGCCACAGTTTGGATCAGCAGTTCAGGAGGTGCTGTGCCAGATGGTTCAGTGCAACCAGACTACACTATCCCTACAGTTCTGGACCTGCCACATGTCCTGACACAACTGAAATAGGGAAAACAGGAAACAGAAACTGTGTTAAACTGTCACTGCCAGTGGGACCACGATCTAAATTGGAACAAAAAAACTAAGAGCTTTTTGTTTAATGCCTACTGTTAGGGTTATATAACTAATTTAAAAAATAATTTAAGCGTGAGTGCTCAGGTATCAACCATTCATTCTTATACAGTTGTGAAAAGTGCTATTTCTATTTTCTCCACAGGGATACACTGTAATCTTCTAGAAAAATTTTCAGATTAAGGTTTTACTTAAAATGGTTAAAGATCACATGCAGTACTTTAGTTATAACTAGTTCCACTTTGACTACAACACTATTATACTACTGATAATATGCTTCAACAATCTAATAGTGTAATTATAATGTCAGTACACAGGGACTCTCCTTTATTATTACATATATTAAAAATGCAGATTTTCTTGGTAAAAACACAGCTTTAAATAGAATTTGCATTTTTATACTGATGATTCTTTTAACAGCATAAAAAGAATAACTTCAACAACAGTGTAGCACATCATTTTTATTAATACACAGAATGTACAATAGACCTTTGGGTTATTTTTACACACCTCAACTGATGTCAACACATTAATTCCATCGCATGCTGCTACTTGGTCTTTTGACTAATAAAACCCTTTTTGACAGCAGTGATAAACAGCTCAGGTGCCTCTTTTCAGTACATTTTGTTTCTGCAGGATGGTTAATTGTAGCATTACCAAGACTCATTTAACGAATCATAAACAGTTTTATAAAAGACGCTTTCTTCTCATTTGTACCCTGACTTATTTAAGGCATGTATCTATACAAAAGAATTCACTTGACGTCTAATTTGACTTTAATGTTCATTGCTGCAAGCTCAGCTACAAAGTAGCGGAAGACATAAGGAACAGACACTGAGTCAATAGAGTCACTTTTGCCACACAGAGTGCAGACAGTCTTTCGGTGGCGCATGGCCGACCAGTAGGGTGGTGGTTTCTCCAAAAGAGGGGAGAGCAGGCTGCCACAGTCGACACACACCTGAGCAACTGATCGGTCCGAGCAGTTGAAGAGACGATCGTGCAGCAGGAAGGAAGAGCCGTGGGCCAGGAGAGCGTCTCGTTCCATCTCCCCGAAACGAATCCCTCCCTGGATGTTCCTCCCTCCCACAGGCTGGTTGGTCACCTTGTCCCGTGCTCCTGTGGTCCTCACCTGAAACTTGTCGGAGACCATGTGACGTAGCCGCTGGTAATAGACGACTCCGATGAAGATGTCAGCCTCCAGCTCTAGACCACTCAATCCACTGTAGAGCCTCTCTGTGCCGTAGTAGTTGTAGCCACCAGCTCTAAGCATTTCACCAAAGTACTCAAGCGCAGAGTTCTCCTCAGAGAAAGTGAAGGGTGTGGCATCGTGACACAGGCCGTGTAGGGCGCCAGACTTGCCGGCCATGCTCTCAATCAGCATCCCAATGGTCATGCGAGAGGGGAAGCCGTGAGGGTTGAACAGAATGTCGGGGGTCATGCCGCTCTCTGTGAAGGGCATGTCCTCTGCCGGCCACAGGCGGCTCAGGATGCCTTTCTGACCATGGCGGCTAGCAAATTTGTCGCCAATGGTGGGGTTTCGTGGCACTCGAATAGTGATGCACACACGTTTGAAACGACCTGAGCCAGTTTCGTTGCTGCAAATCTTGATATTATCCACGACACAGGCCTCTTGGCTCCTGGAGGGAAATAAGGAAGAGACACAGTGATTTTAATTTGCTGGAAAACATATGAATTTGTTCTAAATATGTACATTTTAGGTAAGGTTATAAAGGTAATATGAGTTGAAAGTGGTTGAGAACAACGTTACTTACTTGTAGTATGTGGTGAAGGTCTGGCCAGTGTTGAGGTTGATGTAGCTGTAGAAAGGGTCTCCATATTGAAGAGTCGATCCAATGTGAGGTAGTCCATCAGCATCCAGTTTTTCATTCATCTTAGAGTCACCTGGCGTGGTCCCAAACACTACGCTGTCTTCTCCCTTTGCCTTGTCTGCCAGGTCGACAAGCTCAGTCTTGTAGATACTTCCATGGGCAAAGCCTCTCTCCCACGATGACTTGTTCACAATCTAATCAGACCAAAGTTCATCAGGATTTTGCTTGATTTAAATAGCTGAACTAATGAACTACTGTATATAGTATATTAATTCAGTTTTTACTGGGCTTTGCTTACCATTGCATCTTCCATGTCGTAGCCTGTGTAAGATATGACGGCAACAATGGCATTGGTGCCGCTAGGGTAGTTGTCCAGGTTGTAGTGGTCATACATGTAGGGCCTGACCAGCGGGCTCTGTGGGGTCTGGAGCCGGTACAACTTGTTATCTGAGCGATCCATGAATGAGTGCAGGGGGAAACCCATGGTCTGCTTACCTGCAAAGACAATGATTAATGATTAATTTATCTCTGATGGACACATTGATATGGGACTCTAATACTTTACAACAGCTTAAAACTGCAATAAAAGGACTTTCTCAGTATTGGTTTCAGACCTACCCATCTGACACTGATACATATTCCTAGGACTTTGGTTGTGGTCTGAGTAGGGGATGAAATTAGCCACCACACTGAGCATACTGTGAGGGAAAAGTTCCTGATGGGTAGTCACCCCTGGCTCAATCTCATCCTCCAAGATGCCGACATTGATGTAAAGCTGCAGAAAGATAGAAACAAACATGATCAAAATAAATGTTTCAGCTATGCACAGATCTGATAACTTCCATTATATTATCTTTTAAATGAGAGTTCTGACGTACTTGTTCAAAGGTGCCGATCAACTCTTGCTTTCCAAGAGCCAAGTTACACACAGGCCGCACCATACGACAGGGCGTTGTGAAGAGGAACAGGCCTGGATACAAGCTGGCTTTGCTTGTTTTGGGTACTAGAACAATCTCAGTCCAGGGAGGAATCTTTTTTTCTCTTAGCACCTGAAAATATTAGATTTTAAAGTCAGCTGTCATACTGTATAAAATGGATAGCATCGACAATATTTTACTATTCTACCTTGAATCTGCGCAATGAGTCAGCCACAACTGGTGCTAATTCAGTCTCCACCCAACCTACGACAGCCCCATCAAGCACCACAGGGTAGCAGTCGGAAAATGTCTGACCAGGAGAACCATCCACTGGAGTGACACCTTAGACATGAGAGACCGAAAATACTTATTATAGATTCTATTATGCAGTTTAACCCACTGATATAATTTAAAATTTGAGACAAAAGTATTTTTGCCTCTGTTTGTCAGAACTGTTGTATAAACCGAGTGCTCACCTAGGGAACAGAGCAGAGCAGGCAGGGCTGTGGTGGGCAAGGTCTGCGCTACAATCTCACAGCTGGCCGTCATGTGGTTCATGAGACCACAGGGCTCTCCATCAGGGGTGTGGACAGGACACAGGAAGCCCCAGGATTCGGGCAGCAGCTTACGAACAGAAGTGGTCCTCATCTTGGCGAATGCTGCCCCTCTGTGCACGCAGCGGAAATGAGACAGGTAACGGATGAAGTTGAGCTTGTCAGCTACAACACACAGGCCTGTGTTCTGCAGCATACCAAGACCTGTGGACAAAGAGGACAATATAAATATATATATATATATATTTTTTTTATTGACTATATAAAGATCATGTGTGCACCCTATAACGAGGGCTCATACTGAGCTCTTAGGGCCATACCTGTCTTGGAGCTCAGGTTACCAGTGGCCAGCAGATATTCGAAAGGTTTGGTCACATCAGAGCCCATGTTAAAGATCTTCATCATATTTTCAGCACTCCATGCTCCACCTAGTCTCGTGCCT
Source organism: Anabas testudineus (assembly GCF_900324465.2). Lineage (NCBI taxonomy): Eukaryota > Metazoa > Chordata > Actinopteri > Anabantiformes > Anabantidae > Anabas > Anabas testudineus. The sequence goes on from NC_046624.1 coordinate 4,682,161, forward strand.
CTCTTGTCAAAGGAAAGCTTTACAGACACCAACCAGGCAGCCAGTCTCTCCTGGGGAGAAATTTTTCGGCTTAAGAATATTTCTTCTTCAAAAGCTAAGTAGCAGTTTTTTCTGTTCAGCAACCGTGACAGAAAATCAACAACAAAACAAACTTGCCTTCAGAAACATCAGATACAGCTGACCGGGGGTGAGCACCTCCTGACACATGATGCTGTCGGGGTTCTCCTCCATGCACTCCTGCTTGGCAAATGTGAAAAGCTTCCTTGTCATCAGACAGAGCAGATAAAATTTCTCCACGTCTGACTTCAGGTGGATACAGACACACTCTCTGATGAAGACAGAACAGAGAACACAGCTAACTCTACCAAACGTACCATAAAATACACTTTTGTAAAGTACAAAGCATCTGTCGTAAAATCCTTACTCTAGCAGGAAGTTGGCACACTGCTCGTTTGTGTACCACTCAGGAAGGTTCATTTTAACCCTGAAGCGCTCTCCGAGGTAATTCAGCACCTGGCTGCGGGTGGTGCAGCCCTCCTCCATGACGATGCGAAGCATCTCAGAGGCACAGCTCTTGTAGAAGGAATTGTCCTCACGGCCCTTGATCAGCTCCTGGTAGATCTGGTAGTCTGTAAAGTCCACCAAGGCCTGAAGGATACAATTAAGAAAGTGAGCTGTATGTTAATGATGATACCACACTGTAAGAGTTTGTACTTTTAAAAAAAAATGTAATTTATATTTTTAACACCTCTCTTTCCAAATGCTGCAGACTTGATTATTTCTGAAATGCATTAAACCTGTTGCTACCTTGAGTGCAAAGCCTAGTGGGAGGAAGAAGAGCTCTTTCTGGTAGATGAAGTTCAACATCACAGTCCCGTTTTCCAGATAGTGCAAGTTCATGTTGATGGCTGTGTGCTCCTCCTTCACGCAGCGCATGGAAATACCTGTGAGCAGAAAAAGTAATGGCAGTTATTTAAAAAAAAAATCTTCAGCTTGGGCTATTTTTGTTTTTACACTTTATATGAAAGATTATATATACCATATTGTGTGTATCCCTGGCCCCTGCTCTTCCACTTAGGTCTGGACATTGCAATGGGATAGTTCCTCCTCGGCATGATCAGCATTCGGATTACCTTCTCAATTCCATTCACAATGAAATATCCTCCCATCTCCTATTATTATCAAAGAGATAAATATGAATACATGTAATAAACTTAAGTTAACTTTGCAACTGTTACAATGATGTGGCTTACCTCTGCTTCTTCATGGTGTTCTACAAGCTCTTTCGGGGACATGCCATGGAGATTACACAGCTTAGACTTCACCATGATTGGCACCTGCCCCAGGGACTGTTTGATTATACCTTTAGGAACCCCATTGACGGACCAACTGACATCTGCCTGCAGTAACACAAAATATGACGGATTAATCAACTGTATAAGTAACTCTGCTTTTTAGGGCTTTTGTTGACTACTGCTTTAATTTACCACTGCACATAGCTGACAGTTTGTATTCCACAGTAAAGGTCCAATGGAAAATACAGACAAAAAGGTATTTGTGACCCATAAATCTCAGTCTTACCACTAGCTTCCCTTTGTATGAGCATCTTCTTCCTCGGCACTCTGCTGGAAACACCCTCATTTCCCTGCACACGCTGCCTTTGGCGACCACTGGATTGTAAATGGTGGCTTCGACAAACGAAAGGCTGATCCTGTCATTTTTGACGGTGAACTCCAGAGGAGGAATGGCCTGAGGAAAAACATGACATAAAACTGCGACACTTAAAAGAACAGAAACATTGTAGGAGGGGGAATGACGGCACAGTGAACATGAGATCGATGAGGTAAACTTTTTTTTAAAGTTTTGAGCTATGAGTATATTATAAGTCAATTCATCTGAACAAATGTTAGCAAAAATATCTAAATATCTTCATTTATTATTTGCTTACATATCTGCCTTATAACTGCGTTTAGATAAAGTTGCACCGACCTGCAGAGCGCGGCTCAGTCCCTCAGTAACAGCCTGGTCAAACGACTCGATGTGAGCTTTTGTTAAATCCTGAACAGCAGCATGCTGAGTCTCCTTCAGGACGCCAAAACCTCCCTCTGTCAGGTTTTGTAAACTCGGACCTTTAGGTAAATTGCTCCACGTTGCTGAGAAATCCATGCCTGCACCCTCACGGATACATATGGTTGTTTACCACATGTGCATAGTGACACAGGAAGTACATCGCACGGGCACAGGAAGTACTCTTCTTCTTCTTCGCATTAATAGGCGTATTTGACTTTAATGGACCATTACTGCCATCTGGTTGGTTCCCTCTTATTTTTACTTGTTTACTCCAGTTATCCTCAAAGCAAATGTAACCTCAGTGAACCAGTCTGGAGCAGAGTTGTTCCATATGGGCCTCATCATTAATGTTTCTTCAAGAGAAGAGAAAAAACAAAACCCTTATTTCTAATGTTTTTGGGTTTTTTGCAATAAAACAACAAATGTTGGCAGATGCACGCAAGTAAAATCAAACTTTCTAAAAGGAAAATATATTTATTGGGAATTCATGTCACGGTGAGCTGTAAACACACATTTATTCATAGGTGAAAAATACAATGTTTGTTTTGTGTCTTCATCGCTGCATTTATGCACACAGTCAACTTCAGGATGTTAGACATAACAATAAACCATGACAGAAACAATGAGCCAAATGTGCATATTGAAAAATGTCCATACTATATCCTCTGATCGATATAACTAGAGGAGAAAAGAACCAGTGACTGAGTGAATAATACTCGTTGCTGCTGTGCTCCAGGTGGAGGCGCTGTAGGAGCAACAAGCAGCAAGAAAGAAGCAGGTGGAGCAGCAGAAATCCGAGTGTGGGATGATGTGGAAACGGTCCATTTGAGCGTGTGTGTGTGGTGCAGCTGTTTGTTTGTCAGTAGAGAGAGGGAAAAAGACTGGGTCCCGCTGTTTTACTCAGGCTGCACTACAGCGTCTATTCACAGGCGCGATCCCACTACTGAGCGGCACGGGGGCTTTGACCTGCTCCGTGTCCGACCTGGGCCGGTGCACCCCTCCTTAGACGACCTGGTGGTCCCGGGCTCCCCCAGGAGCACCATATCGATACCGAGCTTAGTGCGGACACCCGATCGACACAGTCCGCTGCAGCTCAGAGCTCCTGAGCTCAAACGCTCCTCCAGCCTCAGCCTCCCGGTAGCTTGGATTACAGGCGCGCGCCACCGCACCCGGCGAGAAAGTCCTTCATTCACAGAGGGTTGGTGTTTACACACGTGACGTCATCAGGCAGCACGCCAGTGACGACAACAGCTGGAGCTGCGGGGTTGAAGGGTGGAGCAGCAGCTGTGGGAACAACTTCCACACATCAGTCACAGTTCAGTCTTTTTCTTTTCAGCAGCTTCCAGAGAAATATTTCAAGACAGATGTTGAACAACTGGGTTGAGTTGCTGAACAGTTGCACAAACGTTTGTCAAGCTGCAATGTTGCTCAGTCATTGAAGTCAGCAACATGGAAACTACACGTACAAAGTAAAGAGCAGCTTTGAATACAACACTTGACTGATGCTGCAGAAAACAACTCAAGATCATTCAAGGTCTGTGTGTTTAGAAACTTGTTCTGTGACACACACGGAAAATGGACTGATCCACTCACAGAACATCAACATCTCCCACAGATTTACAAAGCAAACCATGATTCTTCACGGACTCTTTTAAAATGACTCCCAGTGAATCAACATTGAAATCAGTAGAACTTTATCAGGATTTCAGAAACACGCCGAACATATGTGAACAAATCTTTGATCAACATCTCACCAGAACTTTCTCTTTGTCTAAACTGTGTTTTCCTGCATCTTTGTATTGTTGACTATCAACAGCACATAGTGTGAAGTAAGTGGAGCGAGAGAAACGAGTGAAACCAAAGAGAAAATAGAAAAAGGCACGTTGTTTGTTGAAGCATCTTTAACACTGAGCTCATCAGAACCATGAGGTTACACTGTAACTGTAATATACATGTTTCAATTTCTACTCAATTAAAATGTTAATATTTTAGTTTATCAACCACATTAGTCCCATTAATACAAACTTATATTTAAGTATTTAAATATTAATTTTTTAAAACATGATCAATTCATTTGAGGCAGCAGGTGATTAGTAAACTTTTCAAGTTCATTTCTGATTTAATTTATTTTTCTCCATCTCATCATATTCTGGTGTTATTACTGAGTGACATCACACTCTACAGTCACTATATGTGTTGCTGTGCAAATAAAATGATACTGTATTCTTTAAGTTGACACATTTATTTACATGACACAAAATACAAATGAACAGTTTACAGTGGTTATTACATTTTCAGTTCAGTTTTATTCAAACACATAACATCGTAAAATGTAAACACTGGACAGGTTGTTTGGTCCACAGCTGCACACAGTACAATACAGCTCCGAAGCTGAGGATCACTGCAGAAAGATCCAGACACAGAGACAGAGAGGAAGAAACACAACTATGGTAAGTTTAATGTGATCTAATATAGCTTCTTGATCAGCTTGAAATTAAAATGAATAAGAAAAGATAGCTACAAAAATAAATCAATAAATCCACAAATAACCTGTAAAATATAAAAACAGACTCACGTTGCTGAGGTGATGAAGACTCTTCTTGGTTGTTGTAGACGAGGGGAGGTGTGAGTTTGTCTCAGTTTTAGTACATGAATGATGAAGAGGAGGAATACGTCTTCTGTAGAAGAACTTGTCCTTATGTCCTGTGATCAGTTCCTGGAAGATGTGGATGTTGTTGAAGTCCAAAGAAAACCTGAAGAAAACCACAAACAACATGTGCTGTGTGAAAATAACACAAATCAACAAGGTTCCTCCTCCAAAATTAATATCTGAACACAGACACAATAAGAAAAGCTCAGACTCTTCTACAGTGGACTTATTACTCGAGCTGATGTTAGAGGCTGTAGATAGTGGATGTAGGTGGAGGATGAAGGTGGTGCTGCATGATGGTGAAGGCAGCAGAGGAGGTCTAAAGGTGGAGGATGAAGGTGGTGCTGCATGATGGTGAAGGCAGCGGAGGGAGGCTGGAAGTGGAGGGTGAAGGTGGTGCTGCATGATGGTGAAGGCAGCGGAGGGAGGATGAATGTGGAAAAAGAAGGTGGTGCTGCAAGATGTTGAAGGCAGCGGAGGGAGGCTGGAAGTTGAGGATAAAGGTGGTGCTGCATGATGGTAAGCAGCTGAGAGAGGCTGGAGGTGGAGGGTGAAGGTGGTGCTGCAAGATGGTAAGCAGCTGAGGAAAGCTGGAAGTGGAGGGTGAAGGTGGTGCTGCATGATGGTAAGCAGCTGAGGAAAGCTGGAAGTGGAGGGTGAAGGTGGTGCTGCATGATGTTAAAAGCAGCGGAGGGAGGCTGGATGTAAAGGATGAAGGTGGTGCTGCATGATGGTGAAGGCAGCAGAATGAGGGTGAAGGCTGAAGGTGGTGCTGCAAGATGGTAAGCAACTAAGGGAGGATGAATGTGGAATAAGAAGGTGGTGCTGCAAGATGTTGAAGGCAGCTGAGTGAGGCTGGAAGCCGAGGGTGAAGGTGGTGCTGCATGATGGTAAGCAGCTATGGGAGGATGAATGTGGAATAAGAAGGTGGTGCTGCAAGATGTTAAAGGCAGCGGAAGCAGGATGAAGAGGAAGGATGAAGGTGGTGCTGCAAGATGTTAAAGGCAGCGGAAGCAGGATGAAGAGGAAGGATGAAGGTGGTGCTGCAAGATGTTGAAGGCAGCAGAGGGGGGCTGGAAGTTGAGGATGAAGGTGGTGCTGCAAGATGTTAAAGGCAGCGGAAGCAGGATGAAGAGGAAGGATGAAGGTGGTGCTGCAAGATGGTGAAGGCAGCGGAAGCAGGATGAAGAGGAAGGATGAAGGTGGTGCTGCAAGATGTTGAAGGCAGCAGAGGGGGGCTGGAAGTTGAGGATGAAGGTGGTGCTGCATGATGGTGAAGGCAGCAGAAGGAGGGTGAAGGCTAAAGGTGGTGCTGCATGATGTTAAAAGCAGCGGAGAGAGGCTGGATGTGAAGGCTGAAGGTGGTGCTGCATGATGTTAAAAGCAGTGGAGAGAGGCTGGATGTGAAGGATGAAGGTGGTGCTGCATGATGGTGAAAGCAGCAGAAGGAGGGTGAAGGCTGATGGTGGTGCTGCATGATGTTAAAGGCAGCTGAGTGAGGCTGGATGTGAAGGATGAAGGTGGTGCTGCATGATGTTAAAGGCAGCTGAGAGAGGCTGGATGTGGAGGATGAAGGTGGTGCTGCATGATGGTGAAGGCAGCAGAAGAAGGGTGAAGGCTGAAGGTGGTGCTGCTTGATGTAAAAAGCAGAAGAGGAAGGGTAGAGGTGGAGGATGAAGGTGGTGCTGTAGGATGTAAATGGCAGAGGATGACAGGGAGGATAGACACCAACCTCGTATGACGCCACCACGTCCAAACGTCCGTCCTCACCGGCTGACGTCTCCATCAGGGGACGATTCAGCGTCTCCCACAGCCTCTGCTTGATGCGATGTCCCAGCTCCAAACTGTACGGTCGAGGTCGACCGGTCTTGTACCTGTGAGGAGCAGAAGAAACACAAACCAAATCTTATTGATACAAAATCTCACATGTGGAAAAGTTGAGACACAGAAAAATGTGGAAATGATGTGATTCAAAGAGTCGGGAACATACTTCAGCAGGTCGTCGACCACTCGCTGGTAGATCTGCTGGTACTCTCCCACTGAGCAGTTGTGGATCATCAGGGGGACGTCGTCCTGCAGTGGAGCAGTGGAGGGTCGGGGGCTGGGGGCCACGCTGGAAACAACGGGCAGGTCGGCATCTGGGATGGTGGACAGAGGCCTCGGGACAGGAGTCAGCAGAGCTGAGGTGGAGGTCTGAGGAGAGGACACCACGTCCTCCTCTGGCTGTTCAGTTGGAGCCTCTGAGGTCCTCTTCCTCTTCCTGGGACGCTGGACAGCTGCAGCAGCAGCAGCCTGGTGGAGCTTTATTAGAAAATGGAAACACACCAGAGGACGTCAGGTTTTCATCAACTAGTTACTTAATACCACACGTTAACGTGACCAGAGACAAATGTCCATCAGATGGACACAGGAGACGACAAGATGGTTCAACTAAAACATCCAATTTGACCAAGTTCAAATGATGGACGATAAAAGTAAAGATGAAACAGGAAGAAAAAACTGAAGCTGAATTCATAGAAATGCATGTGTCTACACTAAATATCAGAGACTGCTGATCTAGTTTAAACCAAGTCACTGATTTTAAAGATCATGTTGCTGTTATTTCATGTTTGATGTTTATTTATTTTCATGACACACAAATGGACTTGGTTCACTTCACTTTCCATCATTTCATTCAAATGTCTGCTCCACTATCTATTACTTATTACAGCGTCCTGTCTGTGTGTGTCCACTCATTTAATAATAATATCAATAAATAAATCTCATTTCCTGATCAGTGGATTTTGTGGATGCTGTGAGCACCGGGGTGGACACTGTTCATGTCTCAGTCAACTCACAAACACAGAGAAAACAGCAGAGACTTTCAAAGGGTTCAAATCTCACATTTTCCATCATGAAACTCGGATGTTGCTCTTTCTTCTCTGACTGGGAGTCTTTAGTCGTCGTTAGGACGGAACAAGTCCTCAGTACAAGAGACAATCTGGAAGAAATCGTCGAGTGAAACTTGGAAAAACTTTTCTTGACCGTCTGAGGTTGTGTTGATTTTTAAATGGTGATCTGATGGACATGATTCACCATGGCAACCACAGAATCTCTGTCCTCCATTTTGGGATCTGACTGGTCCTCACTTCTTCTCTGCTCCAAGTTCACTTTCACTCTTTCTGTCCACATCTTGTCATCAAGTCACCGTGTCTCTGCTGTTTGACCACATTTTCCCACAGGAAATAAATCCACACTTCATTTCTTCTTATTCTTCATGTGTTCATCTGGGTTTTCTCTTCATTTTACAACATTTCCAGTTCCCACTAAACATCTTTCACTTAGCTACAAATGCTACAGCTCTTTAACTCAAATACACAAAACCACACTCACTCACAAGTTTGGTGCAACACGTAATTAGAGCCCAACAAGTTTTCTACTTTTTACTCAAGTGGATTAGAGTTCTTAGTTTGTCCTCGTCCTTCTCCTTCTCTCTTAGACCCGCCCACAGCAGATTCAGTAGGTTCATTTATCACTCATTAGTCCAGACTAAAGATTGACACCTGTCTAATCCACAGAGATTACAGGAGAGCTGCTGATGACACCTTCAAGAACTGTTCCAAACCCGGGATATTTCATTTACTGTTCGTAACAGAGTTTTACCCAAAAACAATCAAGATTGATCAAACACACATTTATATATTGGTAAATCTGAACCACTTTGATTTATGCGAACATAGACAAATCAACAGGGTACTACATACTGAATTAAAATATTAGTATTTAGTTTTTTAATCCCATTAGTCGCATTAATATAAATTTATGTGAACCAGGTGGAATAAATGTGAGTGTATCCTGTCAATAAACCTGTAAATAGGATGTAGTGACTGTGACAGTTTAACTGGAGATTTACGCTTTGAACAGCAGAGGGCGCAGTCTGACTGGTTCTGATGGTGGTGGGGTCCTCGGGGTCAAAGGTTGAAAATAGAGGAGAAAAAAGGTCATGCTGGAGGGCTGTGTTTGCTAATAGATGTTGAGTTTAAAATGGGAATATTTCTTTATTTATATATATAGTATCTAAATATATAAATGTATAGTTGAGGAGTGAGCTGATGTAACATCACATGTTGGTGTTTTGTGTTATTTGTTGGTTTAGGATTGTGGATGCGAACTTGTCCCTCTGTGTGCATGGTAGGAAAGAATCATATTGTATTCCTGAGTTACTGAGTATGAGTGAGCACCACTCTTTGTACTGATATTGTGAATTTTGTTTTTAAACATTACCCAAACACTGTTGCCAATGAGAAAGTTGCATTGAGGGATCAGTTGGTGGAAGGTGTAAGAGATCCTGCATTGAGACGAGAGCTACGCAAATATGTCAGAGCTCATCCAGAGTCGTCTTTGATATATGTGTCTGATGAGGCGTATTTGTGGGCATCAGAAGAGCCAGTGCTTACTGGGAAAGATAGAAAGAGTAGAGTGAAAGTTTGTAATCATGTCACAACTGATGCACAATGTCAAGTTGTCGCTGCTTGTGAGAAACAAGGCTACCTTGAGGATGCCATGCAGGTTCTAGCTGAGCAAGGAAAAGTCAGTGCTGCAGGCCCAGCTGAGTAAAGTGTCTCACTTGATGATGTTTAATCTTGTAGAACAAGACAAAGTGATTGCTGAAATAACCAAGGCAGTGAAGGATTTGACTACTTGTAATCAAAACCCTAGCACTACAGTAGCTAGCAGAACCAAGACACTACCAGAGTTTACAGCTGATGGGAAACCAATATGTTTCAGATGTCAACCTGAAGTTCACATTGCAAAACAGTGCCCAGAGAAGCCACGTAAAGATGCAGAGGGTTCTTGTGTTTCGAGGAAACGGGAACTCCGCGTTTCAGTGAGTCGGGCAATGCAGGGACAGATGTTAGACTCAACCAAACCTGATCTTACAGTAGGTCAATGTCCAGTTGTTGAGCTCAGACTCAACAGTGTGCCGACTTGTTGTTTACTGGACACAGGAAGTCAAGTTGGCACGATCACAGATGAAAGTAACCAGCTCTGATTTGTTGTATTTCTGCAGATGTCAAACAGGTTTCTGTGGATAACAGAATGAACCGATTGACAGCAAAGTACAGTCTGTATTAGACAAACTTGATATTGGTGACACTGATGAGGAGCGAGCTGCATTATTGCCACTGACATATTGTCTTTGGTACTGAAATGTTTTGTGTTGCAGAGTTTTACGTTATATTTCACAAAAGAAAAAAAAAAAGACCCCACAAATAAAAACTTGTCCTGTCACATTCATCATCACGGACAGTTTTCACTTTTGCTGCTTAAATGTAAAGTTTTGCAGAACTTGCAGATAAATTCTTACTGTGCTCATGGAAACGCAGCGTCCACATTCAACTTATCCAAACACTGATCCTCTCTTATGGTGAAAATAAATGACAGCACGTTACAGTAACAACACAATGACTTGCTCTAAATGATCAGAAATTAAGTAGATCATTAAAATACAAAACAACAATACAATGATAAATACATCTTCAAATCTTCCGGGGGGGTAAATATTTATTTATAGTTACTATAGGTACTGAAGACCAACAAACAGTAACTAAAATCTGACATAAGTATGTTCAACAACAACAACACAGCTACGACAGTTTACAACAGGAGGTGAACCTGGATCATAATATTAAAAATATTTGTTAACTATTCCACTGGAAGTGTGAACAGTGTGAACGTCAGTCCAACATTACAGTCTAGAAAAGAGTAGGTCACTTGTTAATATTGTGTTTTGTGGCAAACTGATGTGTTTTTTATTCACCTTCACACATATGTTCTTTAACCTCAGGAACATTATTCTTCATTCATTTAATGTATGTAGATATACTGAGTGTCTACTTGTTAGAAAGGTTCTGCTCTATTTAAGATATTTCATTCATTTAATGATGCACTAAGCATTAGATATTAACCACCATCTCACTGTAAGTCAGTGTTTCAGTCCTTCACTTATTCTGATATGTTCATCGTGTTGTAACCTACTTATTATACACTGAATAATTGTGGTCACCTCTTGTCTACGTGAGGAGTTAAATGCAGCAGGTGTAGGATATGGTTTGTGTTGACTTTGCACTCGATCAGGAGCCAAACATGGACAAACATGTGTTGTGTTGTAGTGAGAGGTGTCGTTGCTGCTGTGCTCCAGGTGGAGGCGCTGTAGGAGCAACAAGCAGCAAGAAAGAAGCAGGTGGAGCAGCAGAAATCCGAGTGTGGGATGATGTGGAAACGGTCCATTTGAGCGTGTGTGTGTGGTGCAGCTGTTTGTTTGTCAGTAGAGAGAGTGAAAAAGACTGGGTCCCGCTGTTTTACTCAGGCTGCACTACAGCGTCTATTCACAGGCGCGATCCCACTACTGAGCGGCACGGGGGCTTTGACCTGCTCCGTGTCCGACCTGGGCCGGTGCACCCCTCCTTAGACGACCTGGTGGTCCCGGGCTCCCCCAGGAGCACCATATCGATACCGAGCTTAGTGCGGACACCCGATCGACACAGTCCGCTGCAGCTCAGAGCTCCTGAGCTCAAACGCTCCTCCAGCCTCAGCCTCCCGGTAGCTTGGATTACAGGCGCGCGCCACCGCACCCGGCGAGAAAGTCCTTCATTCACAGAGGGTTGGTGTTTACACACGTGACGTCATCAGGCAGCACGCCAGTGACGACAACAGCTGGAGCTGCGGGGTTGAAGGGTGGAGCAGCAGCTGTGGGAACAACTTCCACACATCAGTCAGAGTTCAGTCTTTTTCTTTTCAGCAGCTTCGAGAGAAATATTTCAAGACAGATGTTGAACAACTGGGTTGAGTTGCTGAACAGTTGCACAAACGTTTGTCAAGCTGCAATGTTGCTCAGTCGTTGAAGTCAGCAACATGGAAACTACACGTACAAAGTCAAGAGCAGCTTTGAATACAACACTTGACTGATGCTGCAGAAAACAACTCAAGATCATTCAAGGTCTGTGTGTTTAGAAACTTGTTCTGTGACACACACGGAAAATGGACTGATCCACTCACAGAACATCAACATCTCCCACAGATTTACAAAGTAAACCATGATTCTTCACGGACTCTTTTAAAATGACTCCCAGTGAATCAACATTGAAATCAGTAGAACTTTATCAGGATTTCAGAAACACGCCGAACATATGTGAACAAATCTTTGATCAACATCTCACCAGAACTTTCTCTTTGTCTAAACTGTGTTTTCCTGCATCTTTGTATTGTTGACTATCAACAGCACATAGTGTGAAGTAAGTGGAGCGAGAGAAACGAGTGAAACCAAAGAGAAAATAGAAAAAGTCACGTTGTTTGTTGAAGCATCTTTAACACTGAGCTCATCAGAACCATGAGGTTACACTGTAACTGTAATATACATGTTTCAATTTCTACTCAATTAAAATGTTAAGATTTTAGTTTATCAACCACATTGGTCCCATTAATACATACTTATATTTAAGTATTTAAATATTAATTTTTAAAAACATGATCAATTCATTTGAGGCAGCAGGTGATTAGTAAACTTTTCAAGTTCATTTCTGATTTAATTTATTTTTCTCCATCTCATCATATTCTGGTGTTATTACTGAGTGACATCACACTCTACAGTCACTATATCATGTGTTGCTGTGCAAATAAAATGATACTGTATTCTTTAAGTTGACACATTTATTTACATGACACAAAATACAAATGAACAGTTTACAGTGGTTATTACATTTTCAGTTCAGTTTTATTCAAACACATAACATCGTAAAATGTAAACACTGGACAGGTTGTTTGGTCCACAGCTGCACACAGTACAATACAGCTCCGAAGCTGAGGATCACTGCAGAAAGATCCAGACACAGAGACAGAGAGGAAGAAACACAACTATGGTAAGTTTAATGTGATCTAATATAGCTTCTTGATCAGCTTGAAATTAAAATGAATAAGAAAAGATAGTTACAAAAATAAATCAATAAATCCACAAATAACCTATATAATATAAAAACAGACTCACGTTGCTGAGGTGATGAAGACTCTTCTTGGTTGTTGTAGACGAGGGGAGGTGTGAGTTTGTCTCAGTTTTAGTACATGAATGATGAAGAAGAGGAAAACGTCTTCTGTAGAAGAACTTGTCCTTATGTCCTGTGATCAGTTCCTGGAAGATGTGGATGTTGTTGAAGTCCAAAGAAAACCTGAAGAAAACCACAAACAACATGTGCTGTGTGAAAATAACACAAATCAACAAGGTTCCTCCTCCAAAATTAATATCTGAACACTGACACAATAAGAAAAGCTCAGACTCTTCTACAGTGGACTTATTACTTGAGCTGATGTTAGAGGTGGAGGGTGAAGGTGGTGCTGCATGATGTTGAAGGCAGCAGAGGGGGGCTGGAGGTGGAGGGTGAAGGTGGTGCTGCATGATGGTGAAGGCAGCAGAGGAGGTCTAAAGGTGGAGGATGAAGGTGGTGCTGCATGATGGTGAAGGCAGCGGAGGGAGGCTGGAAGTGGAGGGTGAAGGTGGTGCTGCATGATGGTGAAGGCAGCGGAGGGAGGATGAATGTGGAAAAAGAAGGTGGTGCTGCAAGATGTTGAAGGCAGCGGAGGGAGGCTGGAAGTTGAGGATAAAGGTGGTGCTGCATGATGGTAAGCAGCTGAGAGAGGCTGGAGGTGGAGGGTGAAGGTGGTGCTGCAAGATGGTAAGCAGCTGAGGAAAGCTGGAAGTGGAGGGTGAAGGTGGTGCTGCATGATGGTAAGCAGCTGAGGAAAGCTGGAAGTGGAGGGTGAAGGTGGTGCTGCATGATGTTAAAAGCAGCGGAGGGAGGCTGGATGTAAAGGATGAAGGTGGTGCTGCATGATGGTGAAGGCAGCAGAATGAGGGTGAAGGCTGAAGGTGGTGCTGCAAGATGGTAAGCAACTAAGGGAGGATGAATGTGGAATAAGAAGGTGGTGCTGCAAGATGTTGAAGGCAGCGGAAGCAGGATGAAGAGGAAGGATGAAGGTGGTGCTGCAAGATGTTAAAGGCAGCGGAAGCAGGATGAAGAGGAAGGATGAAGGTGGTGCTGCAAGATGTTAAAGGCAGCGGAAGCAGGATGAAGAGGAAGGATGAAGGTGGTGCTGCAAGATGTTAAAGGCAGCGGAAGCAGGATGAAGAGGAAGGATGAAGGTGGTGCTGCAAGATGGTGAAGGCAGCAGAGGGGGGCTGGAAGTTGAGGATGAAGGTGGTGCTGCAAGATGTTAAAGGCAGCGGAAGCAGGATGAAGAGGAAGGATGAAGGTGGTGCTGCAAGATGTTAAAGGCAGCGGAAGCAGGATGAAGAGGAAGGATGAAGGTGGTGCTGCAAGATGTTGAAGGCAGCAGAGGGGGGCTGGAAGTTGAGGATGAAGGTGGTGCTGCATGATGGTGAAGGCAGCAGAAGGAGGGTGAAGGCTGAAGGTGGTGCTGCATGATGTTAAAAGCAGCGAAGAGAGGCTGGATGTGAAGGCTGAAGGTGGTGCTGCATGATGTTAAAGGCAGCTGAGTGAGGCTGGATGTGAAGGATGAAGGTGGTGCTGCATGATGTTAAAGGCAGCTGAGAGAGGCTGGATGTGGAGGATGAAGGTGGTGCTGCATGATGGTGAAGGCAGCAGAAGAAGGGTGAAGGCTGAAGGTGGTGCTGCTTGATGTAAAAAGCAGAAGAGGAAGGGTAGAGGTGGAGGATGAAGGTGGTGCTGTAGGATGTAAATGGCAGAGGATGACAGTGGAGGAGGTGGTGTAGGTGGATGTTTCAGGAAGCAGAGAGTCACTTTACTTTTACTTCTTTGCTCTTTTTCTTTCTGGATTCTGAGGCTTCGGTTCTCCTGAAACATCCACGTCATAAAGTGGAGGATAGACACCAACCTCGTATGACGCCACCACGTCCAAACGTCCGTCCTCACCGGCTGACGTCTCCATCAGGGGACGATTCAGCGTCTCCCACAGCCTCTGCTTGATGCAACGTCCCAGCTCCAAACTGTACGGTCGAGGTCGACCGGTCTTGTACCTGTGAGGAGCAGAAGAAACACAAACCAAATCTTATTGATACAAAATCTCACATGTGGAAAAGTTGAGACACAGAAAAATGTGGAAATGATGTGATTCAAAGAGTCGGGAACATACTTCAGCAGGTCGTCGACCACTCGCTGGTAGATCTGCTGGTACTCTCCCACTGAGCAGTTGTGGATCATCAGGGGGACGTCGTCCTGCAGTGGAGCAGTGGAGGGTCGGGGGCTGGGGGCCACGCTGGAAACAACGGGCAGGTCGGCATCTGGGATGGTGGACAGAGGCCTCGGGACAGGAGTCAGCAGAGCTGAGGTGGAGGTCTGAGGAGAGGACACCACGTCCTCCTCTGGCTGTTCAGTTGGAGCCTCTGAGGTCCTCTTCCTCTTCCTGGGACGCTGGACAGCTGCAGCAGCAGCAGCCTGGTGGAGCTTTATTAGAAAATGGAAACACACCAGAGGACGTCAGGTTTTCATCAACTAGTTACTTAATACCACACGTTAACATGTGACCAGAGACAAATGTCCATCAGATGGACACAGGAGACGACAAGTTTGTTCAACTAAAACATCCAATTTGACCAAATGAAATGATGGACGATAAAAGTGAAGATGAAACAGGAAGAAAAAACTGAAGCTGAATACATTGAATGTGTCTACACTAAATATCAGAGACTGCTGATCTAGTTTAAACCAAGTCACTGATTTTAAAGATCATGTTGCTGTTATTTCATGTTTGATGTTTATTTATTTTCATGACACACAAATGGACTTGGTTCACTTCACTTTTCATCATTTCATTCAAATGTCTGCTCCACTATCTATTACTTATTACAGCGTCCTGTCTGTGTGTTTCCACTCATTTAATAATAATATCAATAAATAAATCTCATTTCCTGATCAGTGGATTTTGTGGATGCTGTGAGCACCGGGGTGGACACTGTTCATGTCTCAGTCAACTCACAAACACAGAGAAAACAGCAGAGACTTTCAAAGGGTTCAAATCTCACATTTTCCATCATGAAACTCGGATGTTGCTCTTTCTTCTCTGACTGGGAGTCTTTAGTCGTCGTTAGGACGGAACAAGTCCTCAGTACAAGAGACAATCTGGAAGAAATCGTCGAGTGAAACTTGGAAAAACTTTTCTTGACCGTCTGAGGTTGTGTTGATTTTTAAATGCTGATCTGATGGACATGATTCACCATGGCAACCACAGAATCTCTGTCCTCCATTTTGATCTGACTGGTCCTCACTTCTTCTCTGCTCCAAGTTCACTTTCACTCTTTCTGCCCACATCTTGTCATCAAGTCACCGTGTCTCTGCTGTTTGACCACATTTTCCCACAGGAAATAAATCCACACTTCGTTTCTTCTCATTCTTCATGTGTTCATCTGGGTATTCTTCTGTGGACTTTATTTAATACTTGTCGTCATCACAGCATCTCATCGATTTGTGCGTCTTCAGGTGGAAAGAGGCGCCGCGCGCATTTACGCACGTGGCACACTCGGACAGGATCAGTGAGGATGAGCCAGTTAGTGAGCTGCAGAGTTTCCTTTACATCACACAGGTTTGCTGCTCCACACAGATCACAGGCTGATGAGGAAACAGGGGCTTAAAACATTACAACGGTGAAACAATAAGGAGAGGACAAGGTCCTGCTACAAAGAAAATATAGTCTTTCATCTCCACTCTTATGATGCTAATGATGTATTTTAAATTGGGAGAAACTGAGATAGGACCTTCTGCTCACAAAGATTTCAGTCCCAGGACACTTTCTCCTTGACAGTTCTATGAAGAGCTGGACTCTTTCAGGATGTCATTGCAGTTCTCTTCCACCAGAAGACTCCTGAGAGCAGCTGTTTACCTCCTTTATGGCTGTGAAGATGACAGCTAATGTGAACTATAATCGGCACAACATATATTTTAACATGGATTAGGGAGGTCATCCAGGACTTCAGGAAAAAGCCCCTCAGCTGTTTAAGAACATAACTCTTGGCCTCCTATCCCACTACCTACACCTTTATTATTTTAATTAGAGCTTTGTTGTTTCATATGACGAACTGTCTGCAAGCACTGAAATGCACTTGAAGATATTCATGCACTTTAATTAAATATATTTTTTATATTTAATTATTATTATATTTATTATAATATCAAATCAACTTTTATCTGTACAGATGTGCGGCTGTGTATGTAAGTGATGGGGTATGTGATGGAGAGCTTATCAAATTTTATTGTATTGTTATATTGTTTACTGTACAATGACATTCATTAAAGAAAATACAAACGTTGAACATGTTCATATTTTTTTGTAGCATTCTGCTGCGGAGCTCGTTTATTTTGGCAAGTTCAGTGTGACACACTAATACAGATGAGCTCATTTTTAACAGTAATGTCTTAAATCCAAATGGTTTATATGTTCCATGTTTCTTTGTTCTTTTAAAAGCAACAATAATGCCAAATGTCAAACATTTATAATTGTGTAATTTAATTGAAAGGTCTGGTAAAAATTTCTTTCCTCCCCAGATAAAAAAATGACAAATATCTGATGATAGTAATATTGTTTTATTCTAGTAATATTGTTTGATAGAGACAAATGCACATGCAAGAAATTTGATAAAACATTGTCCAACAAAAACGCCAACCGATCAAGTCCAGATTAACTGTAAAACATTATCTGACACTGATGCCACAGCAGGAATTTGGATCTTTGGTAAAGATGAGGAAATCCTGAAAAAATATAAAACACGTGAAAAACATGGTAAAATCAGTCAGATGTGCAAAGAAACTTTGAATAATATGAAATGACATCACTGAATTTACAGGTGCATCTAAATGTTGGAGGTCCATTGCTTCTTTTTATCAATATGCAATATCCTCTAAGGCACCCTGTTCCCTTTTTAATGGAAATACAATTCCCAACTAACTGAATTGAAATAAATACTGATAGTTTGCAGTTGCTATGTCAAAAATCAGCATTCAAACCCTCATAACACGTGCAAACACAATCATGACCTAAACACTCGATTTCTACTTACATTAATATCTTACAAGCAACTTTCAAACATCAAATCAGCTACAGCAGGGCTCTGTAAGACATCACAGAAATGATTTACTCCTGTGTCCCTTGTTACTGGAATCAACATCCCAGTTTGAAGTCTGTTGATGTATTCTATCTCTCCGACCTTCAGCCACTTCTATATCCTTCATTCCTCCAGAGTCATCTTGTAAACACAAATACACAGTGATATAGAAACAAAAAGAAATGCTCCGATGGCGTCCCTTGACTTCTGTTACTCAAAGCATTACACGTTTGTATTGAGGTTAAAAGAGAGGAACAGCATGGATTCTAGCACAATGACAGACACAGTCAATATAAATACTTGAACAACTTATTGCATGTTTAAAATGAACCTCTGGGAACACACACACAAAAAACCCACAAAAAGCTGTATTTCCTAAGGTTAACTATACTTTTTTTCAAGTTTCATGTTTAAGGGAAAATAAATCACTCCTTTCTAACAAACAGCTCAAAGAGAAACATCGACCAGATGTAACACAAATAATTTGGAACAGTTACAACTCTATTTACCAACTAATTCAATAAAACTGAAGAACTGAAACATTTAAGAACCCCATGAAATAAAACAAAAAAAAAAAAAAAAAAATACTACTCTGGTAAAAATAAAGCACATAGAAAGCGAGTAGTGTCAGTGACATGATCAGACATCCAGCAGTAACTGAAGAAGAGGCAGTGAGTCAGTGAAGAGTTGGGTCTGTATAGTGGGACTTTTCTTTGGGAATAACACATTTGACACATTCTCTTTACACATGTGTATATGTTTAGCGCCTCATATGTTCTATTAATGTGGTCAGCTTGTCATTCAGTTTCATTTCATGGGGTCTTTAAATGCTTCTAATAGTCAATAACACATGTTGTATAATCTACCCTACTTTCATTTCAACAGTTCACAAACATAATCCACACACCGGTTGACAACACTTTACAAATAGTCTTTTTTGTTTTCACAAAATGGGGCAAGAGTTGCTGTGTATGAGGGTGCACACCACTACATGCTTTCACACAAACATGCTCATTTTCTAATGACATAAAACAATGTAGTGTCCATATGGTGAAGCCAAGAGTGATGCTCAATCCCTGACATCAGGTTTAGCGCATCAGAAACACTGGGTTAGTATCACAGCTACTGTAATGTTATTTTAACATATGTCCTGATCGCTGTAGCGTTGGGATCACTGTTAGTAGTCCTCAGTCAAACTATTGGGAACAGATAAGCTATAAAAAAAAGTGATTAAAAAATTAAGGAAAAATGTCTGATGAGAAAATACTGTAGCAGTCAAATTCCACAAATTTACTAGAAGATATGAAGGAATTCATTTGATGTTACTTCTTGTGGACTTTTCATGACCACACTGTTAGTGCAAAGGCTTACAGAAGCAGTACAAGTCCTGGTGACAGAGCAAGCGAACTGGCAGTTTTTTGAGAGAGCGTGGTTGGAAATGTAAGGCACTACAGTCTTTTACAGTTGGAGCATCTCTGTGTCTTTCAGACCACCAATAATCTGCCTGGGAAAACCTAGAAGGGGAAGTCTCCTGTCATTCAGTAACTTCCAAACTGTTATGAGATCATCGGCATACTCACATTCATAATATGCATAATCATGGGCATCACAAATCACTTCTGTCCATTAAAAACAAACAACAGGATCCCTCCAGGTGTGACAGACAAGGTGCGATTAAAGGCTCGGCCTGTTGCCATGTGCTACTACTCAGGTGTAGGAGTGAGGACGGAGCATGAAGACAGGGGGATATTTGTGTGTGCTTACAGCCGAGTGAAAGGGCCCACGTGAAGAGGCCCTCTCAGTTTGGGAGAGGAGCAGGAATTGGTGGTGAATGTAGAGGATGGAGAAGAGGAATAAAGTGAAGAGGAAACAGATGAGGAGTCACTGCTGCTGTTTAGGGTGAAGATCGAGGAAATGGCCACATCCACAATACCTTGACATAACTCTGGGTACAGCTTCCTAGGGGAAGGAAGAGATAAAAGTGGTGTTTACATATAAACACAGGTAAAGCTCATAGGGATGCTAAGAAACTGACATATTAACATGACTGAATTGGTTAAATGTTACTGACTGTGCACAGGCAGGAGCACCATTGATCTCAATGAGCCACACTTTGAAGTTCTCATCCACCATGAAATCAAATCCAAAGAGCTGGAAGCTCTGGTAGGACAGGTGCTTGGTGCTGATTGCTGGCTCAATACATGTCAGACAGCTCCTGCAAAACCAGAAGGCAAAATCATTTTTAATCATCAAAGCTTAAAATGTACATGTGTATATTACTACTGTGATGCTAATATGTTACTGAGCAGTAATAATTTATTTACTTTACATTTACATCAGCGGCTTTGATATTTGTCCTTTCATATTTGTTTCAGAGTTCAATGTGACACAATATGTGCTAAACTTATTATAAGAAATCCAAAAGTCAAGGATAAAAAAAAGAGACGTACTTTATGATCTGCTTGATCTGAGGTAATATGCTGGTCTCCATTGTGACACTGTGAACATTCAGCAGGTACAGCCTGAACTCATCAAAGAACATCTCATTTCCCTCCTCATATCGTCCGTAGTTCTGGGAGTGCTCCTTCTGGATGCAGTGGTTGGTCAGGTGGCTGGTCATGTCCTGCAGGTCAGAACTATTGTAGGGTTCTGAGGAGGTTCGCAGTACACCCTCCCGATATAAATAGATGTTGTACTGATGATCCACTAGAACCCAGCTCCTAGAAATAAACGTGACATAATGATCGTGACATAATCTCTCAACTAAAGAGTCCTGACAGACCAGCACATTCTCTGCATGTTTGTCTTAAACGTTCAAGACTTACCTGATGTCAAACTTTCGATGTCCCGGCTCGAGAAGTAAAGGTTTCTCCAGGTACTTCTGAATGACATGGACCTGCCCCTGATTATCAATGAATTCCAGCAGCTGATTAGCGTCATGTGATATCAAAATACCAGCACCTGTGGCAATGAAAACAGTCTGTTAATCTTCCAATTATGCCATTGAACACATTGCCTATTTAAAACAGTACATATACATGTGATATGAAATAAAAACCAGTGAAAAGTAGCTAACATATTTCTACCTTTAGCTCCTGCAGAAGACTTGGCTATCCACACTGTTCCTTCTCCATTTTCTTTTTTAGTGTGATAGGAAGCCAGAAAAACTTCACGCTCATCAGTTTTAGGATTGTTCTTCAGATGGCTGATGCCATTGGTAGCTGGAGCAACAGGGGTGTTGAGGTTAGTGGGATAGATGATGTAGGATTCTGGGAACCAGCTACAGGAGTCGGACAGCTCTGGGCTGGTCTTTATTAGCCTAATAATGTAGAAGGAAAATGATAAGTTAACGAAATCCTCTTTAGATTATTTACCTACAGATAAGTGCATTAGTAACATGAACAAAAGCAAATTAAAAGATCTCAATTTTTCATTCAACAGGACAGATACGCACTTGACTAAGGACGCCTTTCTGCAAAGCTTGTCTGCTCCTCTGTAGTAATTCACCAGCTGCACCAATCCTGGTTCATGACCTGTAAAGCCCAAGTGAGGACATATATTTAAAACACCCACATGTGTACATTCAGAGCCTGCACATCTACATAACATATACAGTCTCCCTGCGGGGTGCTGTCACTGCACAGTAGCAATAGCTCCGTCATCTTGAGTGGGAGGACACAGATACAGTTTCTATCATCTATTGTCAGCATCATATGAAATAAAAAAGACACACAATTTACCTAGACGTCCAAAGGGCAGTCTGTTCCTTTCACCAAGCATTAAGTTAAATCTGGGATTGTCTCTTTTCAGTCTCTTCCATTGTCCAGTTGCGAGGAGGATTTTCGAAACTTCAGCATAAACTGAGCTGTTGTCGTCACGGGACACAAATGTGTACATCGGGGCATTCATAATACTACGCTGACTACGGAGAGAAGGCTATAATAATAAAAAACGACTTAATGCGTAAACAACTTATCCGTCTAGCTAGCTGTCGGCCTGTCCGGTTAGCACTGCAACAGACAGACTATTCAGGGTTATCTCCTCTGACCGTGGCATGATGATGAGTCAGTCATATCCAGCCCAGTCTTCCCAGTTAACTTACACTGGCTCAGATTCGGAGGCTTAGCTCTGACGTTTAATTGTATAAAAGAGCAAATCATGTGAAGCGTATCCATTTCATCTTTCTTTTATTCTAGTGTCCTCAAAACAAGGGTGTGACTGACTGCTGCTACCGGCTCCTGGGGCTGGTCCCGTCTGGATTCATTTACATCCCGTCTCCGGTCTAGCTAGCGTCACTGCTAACGGGCTGCGACCATTTTCAGCAGCTATCCAGGAAACATTTCCAGTATCCCTGCCAGGATATAAAAATGTTAACAACGAATAGAAAAAACGTTTACCCTCTAGCTAGTTGGTTAAACAATATGTCAAACGCTATCCCAAAACTACTTCCCCCACCGGCGGCGTGCGATTTATCCGCCGACGCTCCGCAGCACAAACACAGTGCGCCATGGTTGTGGTTAGTGTAGTTTACGTGTACTCCAATGACACGGCTAAGTTATATATTACAGTTTAATGTTTACAATAGGTGCAAATGAACCCAACGTTTAATCCAATTTCTATACACATGTTATTGCTTAAAAAGTCATTTTTGTGGAAAATGAGTGCCAGATTGAAGTTGAAAAACGTACGTACTACATCTCCCAAAATGCAACGCGTTTAATCATAATACTTGCTTAGCATGTTGGGACCACAAGATGGCGGTGTAGACCTCGCTTACGAGTCAGGACCAAGGACTGATAGATGTGAACTCCACTCCGGTTTAAGCATTTCTAGCAGTTTTTACGATTACGCTTTATTACGCCGAATAGGCGCTATAATTACGTATTTACATACGGGGACGGATCTCTGTTGAACCTGCAGTTAAATCCCCTTCTTTGTGACAAGTTGTAAGTCTCGTTCCAATAGTTTCTCCATAGTAGTTTGCCTCAGCTTTGCTCTTTATTTTCCAAATTTTCAACCTTCTGTCGACGTTTTGTCAATTAAATAAAACTAAAGTGTGATCTGTTTCTGTCTGGGTTTCTGCATTTGAAGAGGTAGAGGCTAAAAGTCTAATTCAGGGTAGCCGACAACGAATTGGTACGCGGCCGGAAGTCGTACGGTTGCGGAAGTGACTGGTGGCGGGAACAACTAATCAGCGAGTTAAAGTGCAGCAGCTGATTCAACGTCAAGTCAACGTTGTAAAAGTTGTGTTTGTAGCGTAACACGTATTTATTTGTGCCACGATATCAGGACAAATAAGAAGATATCAGCTATAGTAAGTGGCTTGTTGTATTTTCAGTGAACAAGTAGGTCCTATTCATCGCTGCATGCTGTAAGGTTTCCCTTCCATAATGAACAGCGTTAAAGGAAACTGTGTGTTAGGGATTTTTCCTATGAGGCACCTTCATATACATCAGATCACGCTTTTAGCTTGTATTCACTTAGATAATAAGTATTCCACCACTGATGTGTGCATTGTCAGTTCAGTAGACATTTTCCTGCTAGAAACAGCTGTGTGCGTTTTTATCTGTGTGCTTTGTCAAGGCTGCTGAAATGACTCCTGATGATTTGAGCTGATCTAAGTGGTGTTTTGGTAACTAACACAAAGCCTGCAGGGCGAGGAGATGAAATGCTAGGAGTGTTTGACAGGCATTAGAAGTGTAATAAAGAACGTTTTTTTCCATACAATGTCAACTTCTATTGCTTAAATTTTGATAATTCTTTTTAAATCATCTTCTTTTTTCTGGTTATTTTCCTACACAGGAAGTGCAGTAATAAATCACTGTAGTTACCATCAACTAGGTCCCTGTATCTTATGCTCCAATGCTCACATATGTCCAAGTGTATGACATTATGTGGTATAACTATGGGTCAGGGTTAATGTGTGCCTTGGAGCTTATTGAGGTCATGTTTTTTTAATAACCTTTGTCCCCTCTCCTTCACCAGGCTGGAGCAGGCCAGGCATGAGTGGCGCACACCTGGACGAATGGCAGAGGAGGTCCTTTGACATTTCATCTGGCAGCTGTACACCTGAACAGACGGCCGATGCCTACCGGGCCCACATCCTCTCCATTCAATATGCATGGGCAAGCTCCCAGATCTCTCAGGCCGGCATGGCCAGCCTGCTCAGGACCTACTCGGAGCAGTATGCTGCAGTGCTAGACTCAGATAACCCGAGCACAGGGCTAAACAACTATGCAGAGAGTGCACTGCATCTGGCCCGCAGTCAGAGGAACTACAGTGACAAATGGGAGTCATCCCTGACCATGGAGAGTGTGCTGGAGCTGCCCTGCGTGCAGAAGATGATTCGGACGGAGACGGGGGTTGGAGGCTCTCTGGTGGCACCAGCAGATGTAAACATATCTGTGGGACAAGACAGCAGAGTCAGTTCTCACTGTGCTCCTGTTCCCGGAGTCAGGTCAGAGTCAGCTTTGTTTAAACCTGTTGGACCACCACAGCCTAAAACAGAGGTTAACATTACTGCTGGAAATCCGGCTGATTTTTCTGCAGAGAGGTCAAGGGGATGTGAGGGGATCTCAGGTAATCAAAATTCATTCTCCCGGCTTCCAGCCCGACCACAGTCTTTGTTTAGTCATCCTTCTTCAGTTCCTCCACAGGGAAACCCTGGCCCTCCAGGTGGCACACAGAACTATCAGTCCTCCTGCTTACCTAACTCCCACCCATCTAAGAGGAAAACTTTTTACAATTCAGACAGAGATGATAGTGGCAGGGGCCAAAATGGAGGTCAAGCAGGCACTGACCCCCGAGCTGGAAGTAACTTCAAAACGGCTCGTGAGCAGTTCATCATTGATCAACATAAAAAAAATTCCAATCAGCCTCAGAGAGGTCAGACTGCTGGGATGGCAGGAACTGTAAAAAAGTCTCTGGGTGCAAACAGGCCCAGAGGTGCATTTTCTAAATTTGTGTCACCCATTCCACGACAGGAAGAGGATGAAGGTGGGGCAAACCGTAATTCCAGTCAGGAGCCTCAGATCCTGGATGAGCGTCTCAAAAACTTTGAGCCAAAGATAATCGAGCTGATAATGAGTGAGATAATGGACCATGGGCCTCCTGTGGCCTGGGATGACATAGCTGGCCTGGAGTTTGCCAAGACCACCATAAAGGAGATTGTGGTTTGGCCCATGCTGCGGCCTGACATCTTTACTGGCCTCCGTGGTCCGCCCAAAGGCATCCTGTTGTTTGGTCCACCAGGAACTGGCAAAACCCTGATAGGAAAATGTATTGCTTGTCAATCAGGTGCTACCTTTTTTAGCATCAGTGCGTCATCGCTCACATCTAAGTGGGTGGGTGAAGGAGAAAAAATGGTGCGAGCCCTGTTTGCCATTGCCCGCTGCCACCAGCCCGCTGTCATCTTCATTGATGAAATTGACTCATTGTTGTCCCAGCGGACAGACGGAGAGCACGACTCATCACGTAGGATAAAGACAGAGTTTTTGGTTCAGCTGGATGGGGCGGCCACTGCAGCCGAGGACCGCATATTGGTCGTGGGTGCCACCAACCGACCTCAGGAAATAGACGAGGCTGCCCGTCGACGCCTGGCAAAGCGGCTATACATCCCCCTGCCAGAAGCAGCGGCCCGACAGCAGATTGTAACTAACCTTATGGCACGAGAGAAGAACCAGCTGAGAGAGCACGAGCTGGAGAGCGTAGTAACAGCCACTGAGGGCTTCTCCGGAGCGGATATGACTCAGCTGTGTCGGGAGGCAGCACTGGGGCCTATCCGCAGCATCCAGCTCAGTGACATTGCCACTATCACTGCAGATCAGGTGCGACCAATCCTCTACAGTGACTTTCAGGAGGCACTAAAAACTGTGCGACCCAGTGTCTCATCAAAGGACTTGGAGTTATATGAAGAGTGGAATAAGACTTTTGGCTGTGGGCGCTAAAGATGTGTATGTAATTGCATTGTATTGACCAAGTGTTCCTGTTCCGTAATTTTGTCCTCCTCTGTGTGTCCAGTGATCCATTTTTAGTGCCTTCACAACCAGCCCAGTGACTTATAATTCATTAGCATTACCTGCTAATGCTCAAACATAGATAACTGTTTAAATTCTTTTATAGCAATTCGCATTCCTTTTCTGAGTCCTCTTCAGCTCTGAAAGATGTAATATAGATATAGATCACTTAGATATTAAATCACTTCTGTCAAGACTTGAGTTTGGTCATTGCTATAGTTTGTTTTAGTTAAATACATTGCCACTGTTGTATTTTTCTCCTAATACAATAAAGTTTTGCAAAGTACCTCATAGCTACAGGTGTGTTTGTGTCTCAGAATTGAAACAAAAGCGGTGTTAAGTTTACGGTGGTGTGTGATCACTCTCCTAACGCCTTTATTTGCACATCTCCATAAGATTGTGCCTGACGTTTTGTTGTCCTGAAATGTTCCTGAGGCTAGATGTGCTAATAATGGCTGCGGAAGTTGGGCAACACAGAAAGTATCCTCAGTCTCATTGGTAAAACAAAAAAAACCTGAAGACTTCACTGTTGCTCTGCTAACCTTCCTGTTAGTGATTAGGACAGCAGTGGACTCAACAGGAAAATCTGTTACTGCAATACATCCCTTTTATTAGACAATAAGTGTTAGCTCCATAATGTTGGTAATGTTGGTATTCACTAAGTTACAAGGTTCATGGTGTAGACGCGGGCACGTCAGCGTATCCGTCCTCTTAATTTCACAGTTAATAACACTGATAAATATGACAGTCAATCTCTTCTACACAGTAGAGACTTGGTTATTATATTGCCCCAGTGCTAGTATTGATCAACAGATTTTTATATATTCTTAATGTTTTTGCCTCACTGATCATTCATAAACTTGTACTGAAGTGGACCATTAAAAATTGTGCACACGTGAAATGAAATTCTCATGAAAATTTCATGAAACAATCTTTGAAAATCTGGACGACCATGAAAAAAGATTTTCATTTATATTTCATCTTTTTGTCAAGTCCCTAATAAATATTTCAGACATGTGGTTGGACACTGTATTGAAACTTTGTTGAATTAGCCAGCAGTGAAAGTAGTCAAACAGCCCTCCCCCCCTGTGGGCGTCTCCGAACATGGGGACTCCTCACAGCTGGACTGGGACAGATGCACAGAATTCCTCTGGTGCTGACGAGATCCATTGAGTCCATCGAGTATAGACTGAAAACTGTGCCATATGGTGTAAGGTGGTTGTAGCTCAATTTGACTGTGGCCGTGCAGCAGTGGCCACATCTGACCGCTGTTGCCTTATGTGGACACATACATTACACAGTGTTATTGCAAAAAAGTACTGTGCTGTCTGTATGGATTTTATTCAATACACTGACATTTGAAACCGAATGTGTGTATGTGTTACACTGAAGGGCTCACGAGAGCACTGACTTTCTGTGCTATTGTTACTGTAAACAGCTTCTGTAAAAAGACTAAATTTACTAATCTATGCCATAGAGCTCCATTGTTTTCTGAGAACTACCTCTCTTCAGTTTAGAGTACACTGGCTTTGCTGTAGCAGCTCACCAGCCTTATCTTTTAAGTAACGTGGAAGTAGTTTATTCAAACGGATCTATGTTAACTGCCTTCATTAATATAAGTTTTGGACAGATTTGGACAGTTGTGAATGAAGCACCCTACAAAATAAAGTTAAAGTTATGATTCTGTTTTTGATAAAAATAATTTATGGTTCACATCTTTTTTTCAATAGCAATTGAATAAATGTAGATTCATTGCTCATGGTGTCGGCCATTTCCCCACTGGACTCAAATTCCTTTGCATGGAGGAAACAACACACAGCGTAATCTAATGTTACTTATATATATATATATATATATATATATATATATATATATATATATTTTTTTTTTTTTTTTTTTTTTTGGTAATCTATGCATGCTGTGTACAACATGTAATCAGATTGTATTTACAGTTATTGTTGACTGAGTTGTTAAAATAACATGAGTTTGACTGCAGCTGTGAATAGAGAGACCTGCTGCTGTTTTAAACCACACGCTCTCAATAACTCAGCCACGCCAGAAGCACTTAAACATAACTTTAAAGTATCTGAAATGAACAGTTTTTATTAAACATGACTCTTCTCCTAGTAGGTGTTTGGTCCATCAACATTTAATCATTGCTTTGCAGTTGCAGACAGTTGGAACTAAAAAAGTAATCTGGAGCTAGTTTTAACTGCTAATATACAGTTATCTTAGTCCAGCGGTTCAAACTGGGTCACAAGACAAATATAAGGAGTTGTGAGATACATACCTCTAAATACGTCCTATAACAAGTGTTAGACGGGAAATTTGTCTTTGGTGATAACTCACAGACACCTAAACAAGACAAAGGGCCCTACACCAAGCAAAGAGATGAGATTAAATATATATTTTATTGTACCTTCCATTGTATCATGAGAGGAAACAGTGACTAAAGTCGAGAGGGTTACACTGAATATCCTATTATTGCCGTAATTAAAGAAAAGAACAACTGTGAGTAGTAACATCTTGTTGGAACCTGTTGACACCACAATTGGATTTTGTTAAGATTCTTAAAGGACTATTTCAGTCAGCTCGCTGAAAGGAGAAGTGAGATTTGGGATTCTGGCAGGGTCGAGTTGGTTGGCCAGATTATCCCTTTCATGCAAATGCCTCCCCTGTTGGGTCCCAGTCAAGCGTGGGGGACTCAGCGCTGGCCACAGCTGCTTCCCGTTTCTGCTAAATCACACAGCAGCCATCTGGACGAGGCTGTCGCCATGCAACGCCGCCGAGCTCCTCCGCCGGCCCCGTCAGAGCCTCTCCAGACAGGCCTGGCCCTCAGAGCCCCGGCCCCTGCCTTCTGCTGCAGCGGCTGATCCTCCCGGCCCCAGCTCTCTGCTGTTCCTCAGAGGCCCGGCCGGACTCTTCAGGTCCTGGACACGGCACGTGTCATGTGTGTACATGGAGGGTCTTCTCACTCATACACATCCTTTTGCGTGTGTAACATTGCTGCTACCAATTGTCCATTAGTGTCATGATTTTAAGACAAGGATCTCACTCACAGTTGATCTTGATATTATCTATAATTTACATTCTTAGGAAAAAATACAGCGTGTACTTTTAACTGCAGTTGATAGAATTTATACATACAAAAACAATGAAGATTAATATTCGATTTGCAATTTCTAGACTGTATTTTGCCTCCACACATGGTAAATGTAATATTGTAATGAAGGACGGTTCATTCTCCTTCACTATACGTTTTCTTTTAGCAAGTTCAGTGTTGTGGGATCTTGTACACAAATGCCAGTCATTCACTCTTTCTCGACTCTTCCTTGACAGGCCCATCCGAGCTGCATCTTGAATGACATCTAAACTTAATTATAGAGCGAAATGAAATCTCCATATTTCTTTAGTACGCGAAGAAACTTCCCATTAGCAGCAGAATAACTCCTGAGCCCGAGCCTAATGTAAACAAACAATGAAGAGTCATTTTAATGTCAGTATTTCCATTTTCCTTGACATTAGTCTATTGAGGAAAAGTCTTACTAAAAACAAATGCACCTGCCCAGGAAATATCTACACGTTACTACATGATAATTAGCATGAAACTATTAGTTCTAACCTCATACACTGTAGACAAAATAAAAATCACTTAGTGCATATATAAAATATTCTTTATTGATATTTTGCAAGCATAAACCTCAATTCAAATGTTTCCCTTTCCATGATATGACTCAAACAATTCTTAGCCATCAGGTATAAAACAAAAAGGCCAGGATAACGTTTTCTTATAATAAAACCACGAATAGCTTCCAGCAGCAGCAGTAGTCATGTTTTCACCTCAAATACATTAAGAACAGTTGAACAAAAAGAGATGCAGCTTTTATCAACTACCCTACAGACAAACAACAACCACTGTAATAAATACAAAAACAGAGTGTAAATTATATAAATAATATGTAGGTTGCTACAAATGCAAGAACAGGGTGAATCTTTGAAAGGACATGTGTGATTATCTACAGTGATTGTTAGGTTTTTATTGATTGCATTTAAAATCAATATTAAAGTGGGTTTTCCTGAAGTGAAAACAACTGCACAATAGAACCTTTTACTGACATTTCAGACACCTCAGTACAGAGATTTGTAAATGAAAGCATGTAGATCATTTCTGTTCTGAAACAAGACGCACATTTCTGCCTGGTTTTCCAAAAGAAAAGTCACATTTATACATTTTATACATGTGGCAACTGTAAATACATGATTTAAAACCTATGTAGCATGTGGCACTGTAATTGTGCCAGCTGTGTTGCTTTACTTTATATTTTGAATCATTTCATTTTTTTTAGTAAGAGTATGCGTTTATCTGTGTTTAATAAACGTTCATACTTCGTAAAAAACAAAGAAAAAAAAAAAACACACAACCTTCCAGTGTATTTACATTTTGTACTTTGCATTCACTGTATTTCAGGTACTGTGTGTGTGTGTGTGTGTGTGTGTGTGTGTGTGCGTGTGTGTGTGTGTGCGTGTGTGCGTGTGTGTGTGTGTGTGCGCGTGTGCGTGTGGCATGTTTTTTTTCATATATACACCTGTTTGTCTGTGTGAAAGCGCATGTGTGTTCTCAGTGGGGCTCAGTAGCGATGCTCCCCTCGTGTTATGTGAGAGGAGAACTCGTACCGGTCTTGACTCCTGTGGCCACAGAGGTTGCACTCGAAGGGGTCTCTGAAGCCATGGCACCCCATGTGAATGGTGTACATGACGTGGTCCAGGAAGAGAACGCGGCAGTGTTCGCACCGGTACGCCCTCACCTGCTCCCCGTCCGCCGTCACCACCTTGAATCCCTCGGAGGCCATCTCCATACTGGCCCGGATGGCCTCGAACTGCCTCTGCTGTTCCTCCTTTACCAGAGGGAGCACACCATTCCTCACCCCCGAGGGGAGGTGGTTGGTCAGGTAGATGAGACCAGGGGCCGCCCCACCTGGACGATCCTCATTGTTGCTTTCGGTGTCAGTGGAGTCCTGGCCACTGTGGCTGGGTGAGCCATCCTTCTCGCTGGAGGCAGATTTGGAGTTGGAGAGCAGGAGCAGGTTCTCGGCTGCACTGTCTTTGGCGGACATGCTGTGACCCGTCCCCGCGTGGCCCTCTGGTGCAGGCTTGTGAAGTGGGTAAATGGAGCCGAGGCCCACATCAGTAGAGGAGGCCGGCGAGGTCTGGACCAGAGGCCGAAGCGACTCGGCCCCCAGGTAGCTGATGGCACTGTTGATGGCCTGGTCGATGACGTGAGGCTGAATCAGCTCACCTGCTCCTCCGTCATAGGAGGACAGGTCTGACAGACGTTTGTCACCTGAGGAGCCAGAGAGAGACAAGAGCAATGTGACGATTACACTTTGTTGACAACCTACATGCTGGGATGTCACCATCCTGATTCTGAGCCTGCTCCTCTACAGCTGAGGCTGAGCTGTTGTTTCTTTTGGTGTCATGGTTTCTTATTAGCATTTCCCTCAGCCTCTTAATATTTTATTTTGCTTTTTTTTGCTGTGAAGATAATTGGATTTTTTTTTTTGTAAAATAAATATGTAGTATGAATGTTAAAACACAGACATCAACTAAGCAAATTAAAAGTATAATTCCTAATTCATTTCCATTATATTTCATGCATTGTACAGAGCCAGGGTGGCTCATAAAAATGCAAAGCTAATGAACACAAACACACTGCAGCTTCACCTATGCGGCTCTCAGCAAAAGTAGCAACACTGTATTTACACAAAGAAAGCAGCCCTTACCCACAAACTTCTGTGGCATAGTGCTCTTACGTTTAGCTACATTATTAGCTAGTCTGTCTAGCACCAAGGCTCTGTCAGATCCCGTCTGGCTTAAGTCTTCCCTCTGCTCATTCTGGTTGCTTTCTTCCTTTACTACTGGAAAGCAAGACAGAAAAGTAGATTTCAGAGTCAACGTAATTTGAGTTGGTCCTGTTTAACGTGATGAACTGTTGCCTGATGATATTTTCCTGGCAGAGCACAGAGCGGATTATTCTGACACATGTGAAGCACTTGGTTGTAAATACAGTATTGGTTCAAGTATAGATGTGTTTCCAGGCTTCAATGCAGAGGTTTACATCACCCTGCACATTCACTGAATTCATGTCTGCAGAGTATATATGGACACATGT
Organism: Anabas testudineus; assembly: GCF_900324465.2. NCBI lineage: Eukaryota > Metazoa > Chordata > Actinopteri > Anabantiformes > Anabantidae > Anabas > Anabas testudineus. Next base: position 4,714,170 of record NC_046624.1, read on the forward strand.
GCAAGTGTATACTTACAGCGTGATTAAGTAGATGTATTTAGCTATGCATTTATTTTGAGTGCAGTACTTCTGCATGAGCGTATGTTCTAATGGAAATGGCACAAATTTAACCTGATTTGTCAGAGCAGTTAAGAACTGCAACGTTGTCAGCACAGTACACGGCTGTTGCGTGCATGGCAAGTCCTGCGCTCGGGGTAAAGTAGGTCATCAGATTTGGGTAAAAGTGCAGTGCATGTGTATGAGTGTGTGTGTGTGTGTGTGTGTGTGTGTGAGAAAGAGAAAGAGAGAGAAAGAGAGAGAAAGAGAGAGAGAGAGAGAGAGACTCTCATGACCAACCTGTATAGATGCTATTCTGCAGCCCCATACACTGGAGGTAGTTGTGACACCTCTCCTTGTGCTCCTCGAGAGAACTGCGCTGCTTGTAACTCCTCCCACAGTAAGCACACTTATGGGGTTTTCCGACTGCAAAAAAAAAAAACACAAAACGAAAAAATATTATAGCACTTATCAGAGCAGTGTGATATTCTAGTCATGGTATTGTTAAATGATTGTTTTTTTTATTTATTTCACAATCATGATTCAGCCTACAGTTAAGGTAGACAGGAATTGTTGTAGTTTCCAGTTTGATGGCAATAATTAGAAGACAACAGTTTGCATATTTAGCATGAACAGTGGTCAGATAAAGACACACCACCTACAAAAAACCCAAGGAGAAGGCTTGTCTGACAGTCCCGCCCACACTGATTGATTGACAGATGATCCTTGGGAAGTCCAGTGAAAACAATTTCACAAGCAGAATTTTCTTTCTTTTTATGGCACGCTCACTGTGGGGAATTAAATTCCCCTCAAGTTTTTACAATTTTACACATGGTGGGAATTTTCTAAGCTGATTCACTCATAGGCTCGCACCAGAAAAATAACGAGCTAAATAGATCCAATAAAAAGAATTGTAATCCCTACAAAATAAAACATCTTAGGGTGCACGCAATAAATCTGAGGGAATGATAATGAATAATAGGAATAAAATTAATATTAGGTATGCATAATCCACCACAGTCTGATACTGATTATTACTAATACTTATTTTATACCTGTTTGTTAATGTGTACGAATTTAAATATTCATTTAAGTTTAAGTCTAATCTTGCAGGTTATCCATTTACTTTTTAGTTAAACTATTCAAGGCAGGTTTTGTAAGTGCACTGTTTACACCAAAACAATTTCATTAACAAACTTCTGCAAACTATTTGAAAAAAAAAAAAAAAAACAAGAAAAGAAAAAAAAAGTGACACCATATCTACACCCTGTCAACTTCCCGTTATATAGCTCTGAGCTCTCGCTGTGTGCACTGCAGAACATGTTGTGCCTCTTGTAAAGGCTTCCACCCAGTGTTCCTAGAATTATTATAAGTGCAGAGGTTTGCGGCGTGGAGGATCTTTGCCTACTCACCCGAGTGGGTGCGTAGATGGCCGGTGAGGGCGTCCCTTCTGCGACAGGCGTAGCTGCACAGGTGACACTTGAAGGGTTTCTCTCCAGAATGGAGCTTGATGTGACGCAGCAAGTTACCCTTCTGCGTGAATGAGGCACCGCACTGGCTGCACTGAAAAGGACGTTCTCCTGAGGGCAAGAACACAACAGACACATCTTACTGTAAAGAGGCAAATGACAAGAAAAAGACAAATAACAGAAAAAAAACACTTGACTTGGATATTTTTACTGGCACCCAATTTTATGTTTTCGTGTGTCCTATCAGGCAGTTATATTATGTTTTCTTGATTGTGCTACTCTACCTAATCTCACTATGTTTAATCTTTTGTCTTTTCTGCGAGGATGAAAAGGTGGGCTGCTGCTGTGGGAATGTGGGGTCATTGCCCTACAAGCATCCAAAGCGCCAGAACAAGCCATATGATGGAGCGTCTCCGGGGTAGAGAGCAATCTAGCAGCCTGTGGGAGGGTTTCACAGCAGAGTGACACTCCATCTCTCCATGCTCCCCCTGCCCCACCGACTTCTGGCACTCTGATCGAACAAGAGCCTTTCAGACTCAGCCTGCCAGTTCCGTAATGCACCATTGCCTAGGTCAATTTGATCTGAAAATCTCATTTTTTCCTCTTCTTCGTCTCTAAAATAAGAGCGGCACATCACAATGCAAATTCAGCCTCATTTGAATAAAGCGAAGGAAACACTTTGTGTTGAGAGCCAGTCTTCCTGATCAGCGCTTCTGGAATAAACCAATATCCAGCCTCTCCGAGTGTTGTGGCATTCTGTGAGAACGTTTTAATATGGCTTTTTTTTTCAGAGGCCCCCTATAAAATAAGAGTCACCAGTGAAGCAGCAAAAATATATAAAAAAGGAAATTCATTAAAAATGCATTTCAGGAGCAAAGACTCAGCACAGAATATTTTCTATTTAAATAGGAGGCACTTCATTATATCTTTTATTGTACTTTCTTTCGCATTTACATTAGTCTAGTGTTCCTTTCTTCCATTTTGACTTTCATTAGTTTCTAAAGCTTGACAGTTAAGTGCCTTTTTCAGAAATGTTCCCCACCACTGGTTTGGCTTCATTACAATAGAATATCAATTTTGAAATTTGAAAAACTTTTAATGGCTCGATAATTGTCACTTCATGGAGAGTCCATTTAATTGCAGCAGATATCCTGTTTCTCATCTGAGGGCATGTTTTTTGGACCAAGTTTGTCTCTGATACTTCAAGGCACAATAATTTGATCTGTTACTGTTGCTTGTCATGTGGTTAATTCAGAGTCATTTATAGATGAACGATAATAAATACTAATGGTAGGCTCAGAGTCTATTTCACGCACGATAGGAAGGTCTACATGCAAACAGCCAAACACAAGCATTCCATTACAACTACAGCTGAGTATAAGGGTGACTGCCAACATTGGAACAGGCTAGAGTTTATTTCTAAGATTCAATCACTAATATTTGAAGGAGACACAAAGACTACAGTGCATACACTGTTGTGATTGATGCCAATTGTGTTAAAACAACACTGAGATATTCCTTTTAAGTCTAAAGAATTGCAGTAAATCTAAGGAGGAGCCACAGCAGACACCTCTCTACTCCTCATCCATCCCCTTATACTTGACAGTGAACATGGGTGCAAAGGAAGGGCAAGAAGTATTGCAGGTGGCTTACCAGTGTGGCTTCTTTTGTGCACCATCAACACATTGGGGCCAATGCAAACTATCCCACAGATATCGCACTTGAGCTTCCCGTTGGGCAGCCGGATACCGCCGGCCGAGGAGAAGGCCTTGGCTTCGGGGCTCGGCTGTGAGCCGTTCACCTTGGCCCCGGAGGCATCAATCACGCGCAAGTCTTCCGCGCACTCCTCCTCCTCCACGCCATTCATGTCACAGGCCAGCCCATTCTCCTCATCACTGCGAGCCTCAACTTTAATGTTACAGGCTGGAAAAGAGGGCAAGGGGGGGGCCACGGTTTAGAATACGAGCATGCTTGTTTCATGAGGTTATAAACTGTGCTACAATGCTACAGATGGGCAATTTGTCAGTGTGATGTTGAGAATAGCCTGATCATTGTTGAAGGTGCATGTGTTGTTCATGTTCCTTCTTTCTTTTTATAATCTAAAAGAGCTTCACAATTTACATGTCTCTTCAGTAAATCCTTTTATCTTCTTTGTTATTGTTCGGTCTTAGATTTTGGGATATTCATAAAAACTTTTTTATCTATACACTTCCTTTATTAAATGAATAAACTATACAGACACTGCTGATGAATTCAAACTGTGATTTGCAGGTATGAAAGTGAATTTTGAAACTCTGTATTATAAATTATTACCTTTAATTAGTTTTATTTGGATTAATTTTATGGTACTGTGTCAATATGATTCTGTTCATTCCCTCTTGCTTCTGTTGGGATAGACACTGTCACAGCGCTGTGGCTACGCCGTAATATAACTAGGGCAACAACGGCTTTGTAATGACAAACCTCCTTTAGTGAACAATATGACATTTTCATGTTTACAGGGATGCTGCATCAAAACATCAAGAACTTCCCCTCCTATTTCAGGCTTTTTTGTTGTGAGTGCAGCTCAAGAAAAGTCAACAAGCATCAGATAGGATCAACCCACAGCCTACACTTCTAATCTGTACACTCTACTGCTTATATTTTTCAAAGGAGCAAAGCATATTTCACAAGGATACACAGGTGGATAGCACGTCTACAGTTTGAGGATGTTAGCGAGGGGATGAAGAAACACCGATCATCTCACACCATCGCACTTTTGTTGAAACAAATGACAGCAAGATAAACAGGAAACAGAGACACAGGAAGCAGTGCGAAACTCGGGACAGCGGCGGTGTCTATCATAGCAATAGAGTGCAATGAACTTGCATGTATCCATTTCACCGTCTTGCTCATTTACTAGGGTCTTAACCTGTGCTCTTTTTTTTAAACTTCCAGCCTTTATGCTACATGACTGATGAATGCAATGATTACTTGTGACATGTGGTGCTCCCAAAGTGATCACAAAGGAGAAGTGTCCTCTCCGGCTCCTTGTTTTCCCACCACAGCACATTAGAAACATTTAAGAGAACTGACAGATCTTGAAAGTCCCACAGCTACTAGCCTGTGGTTTGCATGTCACAGTGGCAGCCTGATTTCCCCATGCCTCTACCTCTGTTTGTACAACTGAAGAGGAAGAAGTGGAAATCATGAAATATAGGAATCTATGGAAAAGGGGAAGCTTCAGAAAGAGGGCCTGTCTAACTGAAATACCAAGAATTATGGAGAAGTGACAGAAAGGGAAGCACGGGAAAGGAATTGTAAAACAGCCTGTAACTGAAACAGGTTTCTTTTGTTTGTTTGTTTTTCTCATAAATCCCCTAATGAACAGACGTTTCCCATAGAAAACAAGAGGTGGAGTTAAATTAGAGATGCAAAGGATCACAAGATCTTTATGTCACATAATCTGATTGCTCACCTCCACACAACATTGCATGACACTTTGAGCGTTGCATTTTGACACGATCCCTTGTCTTTTCTCTCAGGAGACATTTTTGTGCACACAAAGAGAAGTAAAGCTTCACCAATTCTAAAAACAGTATGAAACGGTAAAAATGCTATTTGTTTTGTTAAAGTGCAAAAGCTGATAATGAGCACAGAACTGTGAAAGACTTCTACCAGATATTCTACATCCATCAATCCTGGAGCTGGAGCCAACCCCAGCTGTCATCAGGCGTGAGGTGGGCTACACCCTGGACAGGTTGCCAGTCCATCATAGTGCTGACACATAGAGACAAACATTTACACCTACATGAGCAATTTAGAGTCACCAGTTAACTTAACTGCACATCTCTGGACTGTGAGAAAAATACTGTTTACTGTCTACTACTAAATAATTTGGCCTTTTACCTTTAGTTAATTTGATATTCGTCCCACTACTTGTATTCGCAGGGATGAAACTATTTGCAAAGAGCAGTCATAGTCACCATTATTGGAGACACATTACCCATGTTGCAAATCATGCATAGTTCTCTCTCCTGTGCAATTGCTCTCACTTGAACCACCAAGGTTTTTCAGTCATACAAAAGTACTTTGATGATGACGTAAGTGTCTGAAAAAAAGTTTTGTTGAAGGGAATTTTTTACGACAAGTGATCAGGTTTGCAGATATTTGCATATCTCGGAGCTCGAAAGCAAAACTTGATAAGTGGCTGCACTACCCCCCTAATTTAATTTATGGTTTTAGCCGCAAAACCTCTGCTTGCCACAGTTTTCTGGATCGCTGAAGTACCTTTTGTACTCAACGTCAACAGGAAGTTGTAAAATTATGTAAAATGGTAGAAAGGTTTAATGTGTTTATTGGTTGCTCAGTAGTTTCTGGTCGATGGAAATGTGGGTTTTGACCGAGGAATGACATTGAAGTTAACAATAATTTAGACAACGCCAAAGAAGTATTGTCCATATTGTAGTCTCACTGCTTTTAGGAACATGTCTGGTTAGAACAATGCAGTGAAAACCTTTATGTTTATCTATAGCTGACAGTTTCTGAGACACATAATATACCAGCTAGGCTCTCGGGTTATCAACCAGCAAAGTTAGACAGAAGTGAATTGTGAACACCGCGGTGCCTCCCCACTTCTCATGGATATGGGGAAGTTGTGACTAAATTGGGAGTAGGAACAAGGCTTTCTACTTTATATCATGTTTGTCATGGTCGCACATCCTGATTTGCTCGTTTTGGGAAGCAAATGTCAGATCACATACTAGACAAACAAAACACATCGCAATAAAATGGCTATAACCTGATGTGGATCTAATCCTCAAATTACAGGTAGAGGGGTAGGACAGACTAATGAAACAACTCCAGATACTGAGAGAAGTGACTAAAAACTGACTTTAAATAGAATTATGGCATTAGTGAAAATAGTTATAATAAATAATTAAACAATCATCCATAGCAGATAGGAAGTTAGCAAGTGTGTTAGTTTTGTGGCGTGGAAACACAAGGAGCCTGCTGGAAGTTCCTGTTACTGACTACCACTAGTCAGTAACTAGCTCTCAGTGCCTGAAAATAACCCTGTGTGCAAGGTAGTGGAACCACATGTGTTAAACCACGCCAGCAACACACTCAACACGGTTTGCAGGAACACCAAAAACAGCCTGCTTTTCCCCTCACGCTCTTTTTTTTTTTTATAAACTCGCCTCCAAGTTTTCAGGAACTAGACAGCTCAGTCTCCCTCTCTGTCTCATGTCTCTGAAATAGCAGAGGCTCAGTCTGAATCATTAAAAGTGAAAGAGAAATCGTTTCACTGGGATGTTGCGAAGGTCATCTTACCGCCTTGTGACTTTAACCAAACACGTCTACACAGTTATTTTCAGTTTGAGCCAGGTAAAATTTGCCATGTGACATTAATTCACTTTAGTGCCAGTTTACTAAACAGCAAATCTGCAAAACGCTTGACGACAAAACAGGGTTCGCTTCGACAAATCGTGCCTCTTGTTTAGAGTCTGAGTGTATGGACTGCAGCATTGTGAAGACACATTGACAATAATCCCATGCTGTGAAGCCTTATTTGCAACAGGAAACAACCTGGCTTTTGAGGTTTTAAGCTTTCGATACTTTGAGGTCCCGTGTCCCACATATAGTACCCCTGCCTTTTTTTTTCTACAGAGAACTGAGCAGCACATGATCCTGGGTGATAATTATAACTCGTTTGGGCTTTTATCACAGAAGCAGCGATGCATAGATGTACCAGATACTTGCACTTCCCTTCTTTGACTCTTTGAGCGCTTTCTCTCTGTCCCTATATACACACAAACACACACACGCACACACACACAAGCTGACGTGAACTAACCATAAAGGGAATGAACAGAAACTCACACATAGTCTGACATGATGTGCCCTCTTCAGAGAGTCGAACAATCTACTTTCTCACTATTTTCCCGATTCTACTAAGCATTTATCAGTCAACTGAGATGAGATTCACAAAGCTGTTGATGACGTTTTAATGTGTAAAGTCAAACAGAGAGCTCTTGTGAGTAAGCATGTGTGTGTGTGTGTGTGTGTGTGTGTGTGTGTGTGTGTGTGTGTGTGTGCGTGCGTGCAGGTGTGTGACCTATGTGGTGTGGTGATGCGCTGATCTCTCTTGAGCTTGGCCCTGTTCCTGAACTCTTTATCTCCAGGAGTGTAGAAACTGTCTGATGGCAAGTTCTTCTTAGGAAACTTTTACACATCCTATTTCAGTTTCCTCTCACATTTTATTTTTGACTCTGTGCTGCTAATCTTTGCCGTTATCTGTATAAGTGGATAAACGGTGATAGGATGGCCAAATGTGAGCTGTCATGCTCGCTATGTTTTTTATCATTAGTGAAATAAGTTGTCATGAAAACACTTTTTGCTTGAGTTTCTCCCCTTTTTTTAAACGTCACTTTTTTTTTTTTACTTTAAACAATTTGCACTCACTTGTCTGATTTTTCAAAATGGTTTTCTGCCTTTTGGCTGTTGCGCATCTATTTTAATAACAATTATAACAATGTACTATTTGTCCTATGCAAACTGAGTGTTGTGTATAATTTATCTTGTCAGATAAAATGGGCTTTTAATAACCAATAATAATTCCACTTTGAGCATTTCCTGTATTTATTCATAAACCACACGTTTGGAGATTTGAGATAAATATACGCTGCCAACCTGAAGCCTCCCTAGCATGTCTCTCCCTTATTTTCACCATGTTATTCCCTGGCTTGATGTTCACAAACTCATATCAAGGCCACATTAGCTATTCCTTAAGATTTGGCCTATTAATGACATGCAATGGATCAAAGGGATTTTTTTTTTTTACCTTTTTTGCCAATGACCTCAATGTGTCTCTTTGCTGCTTTAAAATCATTTTTCCAAGGGATTTGGAACGGCAAACATGTCCCACTGGATGTGCATGAGACTGGGTTATAAAAACATTTTCATGCTGTTTTATAAATATGTTCCGCTTTTGATACTGACATTACTTTCATTTAATCATTTTACTGTGATGCTCTGGGAGAGGCACCGCAGTCGTGTTGATTAATGTTCGGCGGGATACACTCAACTTAACGTAGCGATCACACACTCATTTGAATTAACTCTTAATTATGACAGACATCGGTGAGGTTCTGGATGGCAGTGGGTGGGTTTGATGAAACATAGTCTCGTACCTTTGTCTCCTCTGTTGTTCTGCTGGTGGGTGGAGTTGGCTGACAGGTCCTCGGGGACAGCCATGGGTTCCTCTGGCTCCTCAGATGCTTCATTGGCAGGCGGGCTGTCTCTGCCTGCGAAGACACACACCAGCAAACGCCGATTACTCACCACGCGACCCCTTGATGTGTCTCATTCAGGGAAGGCAAAATTACCTCTGGGTGGATGTAAGGACCTGTTTGTGGGCCTATTGTATCTACTTTGTGCACTCTATGGCTCAATCATGCTGTAGGTAGTGCGTTACCTGGCATCTGGGCCATTTCCTGGGCCTCCTCTGTCTCCATGCGGTGCAAGTACTCTAATGGGGGAGAGATAGAGATGTAGATGTGTGTAAGTTTAATCAACTGCAGGCTGAGGAAACAACATTATAAAAAGCTACAGTGGACTAAAGGGTGTACTTCTCGTTGTGACTCCGTCACCTCAGTGAGATCGCTCTTGTCACAGCTGCAGACACACCACTGTCTCCACATTACATTACAAAGAATTGTAGACATTTTCATTACAAGTCTGACAGAGAGACTTGGAGAATGGCTTAGTTCAGGCTGATGGGGCCCAGTGGTAGCGCAGTGTGACTGGGAATGGGCTTTCAGACCACATTTGTTATTTATTGTTAATTTCCTGCCACGTAATCATCCAAAAATGCAAACTGACTGCCGCAAAATTAAGCAGAAAATTAACTGGCCCCAGGTCACAGAGGATGCGGGTGTTTGCCGTGCCCAGCTGATCAGCGCTCGTGTTCTCTCTAATTTACTGAGCATGCATCGCTGAGCCCGCGGCCTGAGCACAGACGCATGTAAGCCACAATCAGAAACAAAGAGGGGGAGAGAAAGTGAGAGAAGAAGAAAGAAAGAAAGGCAGCAAGATAGATATAGAGGCAAAGAAGTGGATAGCAATGGGAGGGCAAAAAGTCAGAAGAGCAAGTGCAACAGGACAGTGCAGAGAAAAGAAAAGAGACAGAAAAGCAGGCCAAAAGACAGAGAAGTTCTCTTCATCTATTAATTTTTTTTTTTTTTTTTTTTTTTTAGCAAGAGGCAGTCAAGTCCAGAAGCAATCCTCCGGCCAGGGCTGAATATCTGAGGAGTCACCAGTGCTCGTGGCCCCATTAATAATGGATGGCCCTCAAGCTTGCAGCAGATGGGCCTGACAGCCTCAGCCCCAGCTCCGCCACTTCAAGAAGCCCTTAGTGGGGCCGCTGCCCAGTCCAAGCAGCCACACAGGGAGAAGTGAAGCTCCTGAAAATAGCGAAACGAGCCCAAGGGAGAAGGGGAACCTACGCCTTCCTGTTTTACTGACAGATGGCTCCACACATTTGGAACAAATAGTGGGAAGCAACCAGGCCTGCTCTGTCGCAACGCGCAGTATTCTGCGGAGTCAAGTCAGGAGCTCAGCACCCTGAAGACGCCCAGGATATAAGTGTGAGGGGAAGGAGGGAGGCAGGGAGGGGGGCAAAGGTCACTGGTGCAGATGATTTGTTCAGCACAACATGGGGATGTTGCGTGTTACTGTTGAGCTACAACTCTGCAACGCTACTCTTCAGCATCTGGAGTTTGGAGGTGTGTGTGTGTGTGTGTGTGTGTGTGTGTGTGTGTGTGTGTGTGTGTGTGTGTGTGTGTGTGTGTGTGTGTTGGGGGGGGGGGGTATTCTCATGTGCTCATTTTTTCTAGGCAGATGGTGCAAGGGGAAACACGGATGTGTTGGTGGGGGGGGGGGCTTTGACAGAAATAAAAAAGAGAGTTCCTACAGTCACCCACACCCCACTTGCGTAGGCATGTGGAAAGGAAAGTAAGGTGTAAACTGAATCTTCAGGAAGTAGCTATATTGTCTGAGCACAACGTGTTTTACTGTGCTTTTTGTTTTATTACAGTAGAAACTTTTTAATTCTCATATTTGTTTTGAGTTGTACCTCAGTTTATCAAGTTACTGTTCTCTAGGCTTTATGTAATAATTTTAGATGCACACAGTTTTCATCCAACTAACTAGTCATTTTCTCTTTTACTTAAACCTCTTATTGCTCATGTTCTGATTGTGCATGTTGATGTGTGAACCGGGGGCAGGTGGAATTTTTCAGCCAGTAAAATGGAAGTCTCAGTAAAGACTTTAGAGAAACTTCTCAGAGCGAAGGGGGACTGGAAAAGTTTTGGTCTGAGTATGTCAAGTGAGGAGAGGCAGGAAGAGGCTTGTGGGTTGACAGAATTCTCGGTCCTCCTCGGTGTGTGTCTGTGTGTGTGTGTGTGTGTGTTTGGTGGATGGTGGTGGTATGTCGGAGGGGGGGAGGTTAGAGGCGTCTGCTCATATAGTGAGCTGCAAAAACTACACCAGGGAGCAGGGTGGAGATGAGAAACAACGAAACCGTTAACAGATACTGTGGACCACACCAGCAAAGTCTGGATACACATGAGGAAGCACAAACACTCGTCGTGTATGCATACACAAGTACACATCACACACTTTATATTAAAATTAAAAGTAAATACTGAAATATAAGGACTAAAAGACTCGAGTGAAGAAATTGGAAAAGGATGAAGCATAAAAGACATTTGTTGAATGTTTCGTTTTGAATGAAACTGAATTCTTACACCAGGAATTCTAGTAATTAACAAATACGTAAAAAGTAAATGACAAATATTCAGACACTATAGCATATTTTGATGACAGCAGTTAGGAGACTCCTGCTTAATATTTTAAAATTTTTACTTATGACCGTAGATTTTTTTTTTGGCTGTAATACAACGTGTTAAAGCGTTGAAATATCTCAGTATTAGAATAACACAGGGGTTCAGTGCTGCAAAAATATGTATCCATACCATACAGCGCCACTACATGAGTCTAGTTTCAGTGCAGATTCATGCTGACCTCACTCTACATGCATAATCAATATGAGTCATAATTCTAATAATTTCTACTTACACACTTAACAGAAAGTTTCCACTTCTCACACTTACTGAGTAGTACTCTTTAAGTGTTGAGTAGTGACAATATCTGCATTAATAATTCTCATTCCCATGGGTTTCATGAGAAGTACAGAAGTTGTGGGCGCCTTCTTATCACCCGGTAGGAAAAGAGATTATCCTACACTGTCAAGCAATGTGGTGCATGGTCACCTTTGTTCACATTCACATGGAGATTCTCATCAGTAATTCATGAAATGTATGGGTGTAAGTGGGTAGATAGTGTTAGCGAACGTGTTCTGGGGTGAGGGGAGACTAAAGGTGCGCTGGAGAGAAGTTTCCTTCATTTGCATCTGACACACTTCACTACTCTGCTATTCAGACAGTACAATCATTTTAATAACTGTCTGTCTTCCTCTGCTCTGCTCTACCCCCACCCCCCACCTCACTTCTGTTTCTACTGACAAGAAAGCTGATGTATCTGCAGACACATTTGCAGCACTTTCAGCACTTCTCTTTCCAACTGCGCTGTGAAAAAAACAAACCTATTTGTGCAGGTCCTGGGGTCCGTTTCGAAGTTTTACTGTCTGAAATCAAACTTATTTCACAACTGAGTTTTGCCAGGTGTTAGTTTTTCTCTGAATGTCTGTATTTAATTCTGATTTAAACTGAATTACAGAGTTAATAGCCTCCCCTAAATTTTCCAAATGAAAAAAATTACAATTTGACTTTAAGGTGAACTTCAAACATATTCCTACCTGCTAAGAATTTCAGATGATAAAATGAAGATGCTACTTTACAGGTGAAGATGTGAACAGACTAACGGCAACTCACTGCTTTGGATCAGCCAAAAGCCTCTTTAAACATATATTAATCGGGCAGATGCGCGGTTAAACTCATTCTTGATTTGATTAAAAAAGGCCCGGGCCAGCAATTTTTGTCTACACACAGGAACGTTTGGGGTTTTGCAAAGCGTTGAAAAGAAGCAGGCACTTTAGTTCCTCAACAGTTAGGTTAAACCTTACAGGGCTTTTATGTCTGGGCGTTGATGAACAACTTTCCACCTCAGTGTCAGCAGTGTAAAAAGTTTCATCAGTCCTGCCTACATTTGTGCGTTTTTTTTCTGCCGTTCACACAGACTGACTAAACGAACTGAGAGTGTGGTTCGATCAGGTGAAGACAAAGTTGGATGGCAAATTATCCCATTTATCGATCATTAATATCTGTGAGACTTTAGAGACATTCAGCGCCAGTCGGTGCGTACTGATTTCCTGTTTAAGCAGCGCTGAAATAACATCACTATCGGTTTGGCTTTTAGACCCTGACAAATTACGTTTTTAATCAAAAGTTCACTTGTTAAAAATCTGTGTTTTGAATATTTTGTCAACTTCATATTCTCAGGGGCCATCTGAAGTTTACTGTGTACGCACATCTGTTGCAACAGGTGCTGTATCAGAAGTGTAAAAACGTCTCAAACGAGTTAAAATAATAAGGAAACAAGTAGAAAACAAGTAGGAAATGTTAGAAATTCCATTCGTATTTTTACACAGATCTAAGTCATTGTGAAATAATTTATCCAAATGTTCCCAAAAGAAAAAGACACATGGAAAATGGGGAACATTCCACTATTTCCCTTAAATTACGGGTTGCGCAGAAACAAATAAGGCGGTAAATAAAATAAACATATTCTTTGAAGTATTTGATTTGAAAAAGTCCTCTGCCTTGTTAATCCGCTACGTGTCCTGCACCAGTAGCTACAGAATTACGCGCACCAAACGGGATCTGATGCTGCGGCGCACCTGCACCGAAACTATAAGGAGAGTCTTTTCCAGTCAGGTGCAAATGTCTCCGAAATATGCTGAGAACAGACTATTTTAATTTAGAGGTCTTGACCTAGGCTTTGAGATCAGTGTGGAGCTGAAAAGCGCGGTGGAAGTCACTTTACCTGCTATTCCTTGAGTTTGCAGTATGAAGTTCTTCCAACTCTCCCCGGCTCCATGTGCAGAAGGTCGCAGCGCCGCGGCGGCCCCATGGAGCTGCGCCCTGAGTCCCTCCCCTCTCCACTGCACTTCCTCGTTCCAGCCCAGCATGACTATGTCTCTGAGCTCGACTGAGGCATTTTGCTTGCTTTTATCCACAGGCCGACTCTGCGGCGGGGAGTCGAGCCACCGAGCCTTTGGCACTTGCTTTGTGCCGTGCCAATAAAAGCTGACACCCAGTAGACCATTACTGGCAGCCATGCATGAGATGGGATGAGGCGCGCGAGGAGAGTGGACCATTCATTGTTTATTTATTTCATTCTCACCGAGGACGCTGATGGGGTGTGTGGGGGTGTGGGGGGGGGACTCCTCACTTGCATATTGGACAGCTCCCCTTCTGTCACCTGTTCTGGCACGCTGAAGCAGTCCATGAAATAAACTCTACTGTTTCCTTTCCCATAGAATGAGTTTCTCCTCTTTACTGTTTCATCTATGTGTCTTTACTCATCCCCTCGGGAGACGGTCCCTTAGTGCCAAAGCCCCCTGTGCTACTTCACCTCATTAGCAGGTGTTCAGAACCAGATTTATGTCTGAACCTGACCAAATTGTTTTTTTGTTTTTTTTTAGCATTTCAATATTCTGTTACTTTCAGTTTTAAGATGCTGTAAAGTGCATCTTCCCTGTGTCAGTCCTGCAAAAGATCAGCATGCAGATATGCATTATATTCACTGATTGTGAATTTCCCTTTGGTTTTCTGCACAAAACATCCAGTCATTACTGGCTTTGTGAGTCCAAACCCATCACAGATGTTTTAGTTTCTGATGCTTTCATTGGTCCGATCTCTATCAGGCTTCTGTGTTATACATTTTGCTGCAGGGTCCATCATCTAAATTCAAAACTGCTTGGAAGTGACTTGAAACCAAAAGCAACAACTGCAAATGTAAATTTGTAAACCGCCACCACACGCTGGGCTCACTGCCTACATATAACTGGATGTGGTACTGTATAATGATTCACCTCCATTCCCTGTGCCATCAATCATTCTGATTGTATGAACATAGCATGTAAAGAGTTCACTCAGCTACAGCACAGCAGCAGCCACATGCCACCACATAGAGCCTTTAAAGATCTACTTTCCAATTTTCTTATAATGTCAATCTTGTGCAATTATTTAGATTAATCCAGACAATGGCAATGGCAATGGAAAAGAAATATAAATTGTGGATTAATATTGATGACATTTTTAAATAAATAATGAGTTACACCTCCAGTTTGGCTAAAATAAGTCACCTCTCAATTTCAGAGAAGTCCTGGTATTATTATCTCATAGGTGTATGTGCTGGAGTGGATCTTTGCTGTAATTACTGCATTTCAACTTAAAGTCTGTAGGGTAGAATTTATTGCTCCCTGCACTGTATGTATTAACTGCTGATTAGGTTTCAGTAGTTTAAACTAAAATTTTCCCAGATAAAGTAGTTATACTCCACTGTTTTCTCTGTGTGTGACTGTTTGTCCCAGTATCCCACTGTCCTCAGGCCCTGCAGACTGCTCTTATCTCAGGAGAAACTGTGTGTGCTGGATTGCTGAGTCACCTTTCGTAGGAGGCTGCCCTTATCTCCTAAGAAGCACAACATTCAGGCAGTTGGTTGCAAAAGGAGGAACTTTGGGCAGGAGAGCTGTGGCCTGCTGTGTCTTCACGGCAATAGTATGGATTGCAACAACACTCTCTGACTTCCTCAAAGCCACAGGGTCGATGCTGCCTCGTCTGTAAGGTCAGAGGCTGCGGTTTTCTGACACGTACAGGTATGAAAGAGCTGCAGGGTGGCCAACTCCTGAGGCCACACGGAGGGAATGCTGGGACTGAAATGTGTCTCAGTGCTATCAGCGAACGCAGAGGTGTCTGATCATGACTAGGGTCTTCCAAGACCCAAAGATACTGTCCTGTTCAGTGACACAGCAGCTTTCACAGTGGGTCTGAAAAACAAACTACTGTAAGGACAATGATTCAGTCAAGATTTTAGAGAAGTTACTGCAGAGAAGGGATCAATATTCACTGTTGGCTGGGCTGCTGATAATCATCCTGATGTCGGACTGCAGATCTGCAGATTAAAGCTGGTTTCTGCACAGAGCTTCAAGGTTTTATAAGATACTTAATTCTTTAGCATTTTATATTATTCTACATTTATGGGCTATCCTTCACACTGCAAATCAAGTTTAACATAACCCTGTGCTGCTCCAGGCTAATCCACAACCTGAAGCAAGCCATGTTGCAGTAATTAATATCATTACCTGGCAAGTCTCAAAACATCATCAGGCAATGTAGCCAGTCGACGACTGAACAATAGGCTGTGTCTGGGTCTTATTTCATGGATCTTTAAGCAGTATTCACTGTTTCACATTTGGAAGCATGAGCAGCATGTAACCCTTAATTGGTTTCAACACCTTAATAAGTCAAAGACGTTCAAGACTGATAATCACATTAAATAGTCCAATTTATCTAAAAAGTCAATTGCAAACTGAAAAACCCTCTTTCTTTAGGAATGCATTATGCTGTGAGGATGTCAGAGTAAATTAAATTCCCCTCTGCACACTAAAGCATCAATTTCCTTATGGTAATTATCTGCTGGAATAGACGTGTCACTAGTAGGAGTCAGGCATGCTTGACATTTAGCCTTTTTATGGAGAGGCGATGAGTAAAAATTAAGATGAGGAAAAGGAAATTAATCTCCAGCCCAGGCAGGCATTGAGAGATCCTGCAGGATAGTGGCTGAATCAATCACGATGTTTGTGAGCCTGTTTTGAAAAGAAGCCAGTGATGAGATTCAGACCACAGGCTGGAAAATCTGAAGAGGAGGGGGCACTTTACCAGCAAATGGAGTTATGATTTCTAGAAGAAGCGTTACTACGTTTTAGGCTATTGGTCTCAAACACAACAGCAAACAGCTTCTCTGTTAAGAAATAGTTTGACATTTAAGGCAGGTTTTTTATGCTAAGCTAACTAGCTGCGTGTTGTAGCATCACGTTTGGCATACAGAAGTGAGACAATC
Source organism: Anabas testudineus (assembly GCF_900324465.2). Taxonomy (NCBI): domain Eukaryota; kingdom Metazoa; phylum Chordata; class Actinopteri; order Anabantiformes; family Anabantidae; genus Anabas; species Anabas testudineus. The sequence continues at coordinate 4,730,801 of NC_046624.1, forward strand.
AACTATGTCAAGAAAAATAAAAGCTAATAAGTTGTTTTAAAAGTATCTTAAAACAACCCTAAAATGTCATACAGTGAATAAAAACATTACAAATGACTTTTTCTTATTTGCTTTAGTTCACAGGAGCTACATCTGCTCCCATCATAATGTGGCTTTGTAAGTAAAGGCAGTCAAGTCAAGACTCAAGTCAAGTCCAGCACATCAATCACCAACAGAGCTGTTAGCAGATTTCAAGCCAAAAGGAAGAGTGCTCTCTCTAGATTCACTAGATTCATTGTAATGCAAAGGAAATGATAAATCTTAACAAATCCAGAGTGTTGGTATGATTTATGATTTATTGCATATGTTTTCTACAGCTGGAGGATGCTGGACGCTCTTGGAGTTACTGTGCAGTGTGAGGATGACCAATAAATACCTGGAGGACATAGACACACTGCACAGTTAAAGTGCTTGTTAAAATAATGCCTTGCTTCTATTTTTACACATGTTAGATTATATGTGAAGTATAGGTGGACAGTTGCTTAGAGGCACCTTTGATTGTGTTATGCTGTGTAAATTACATTTGCTGCTGAGTGACTTGTTTCATTATTTCCAAAACAACCACACAAAGAGTGAATGATTACATTTTTCAAGTGACTTGTCCTGTTCTCCACAATGTCTGCTATACAACCCATACAAGCAGGTACAGTTTCTTCTGTAGTTCTAAGATGAGCTGTTTAAGGATTAAAGATAATGAAAGATAGTACAGAGTGGCATTATGGGAAATGTAGGATTCCACAATTTTTTGTAACTTTACCCAAACTATGGACTCAAATTAAGAACTTTAGAGCCTCTGCTTCTGCAATTTTCACCACTCTTTTAAAAATATGTTTTTTATGAAACCCCCACCTTTACAGAAGTGTAGTACTAAATGAAAAAGTTACATCTTTAATAACAAAAATTATCACACAGGCTTAACACAAAATCTGCAGTGTGTGTTCAAGTATATATCCTTGTTAAATGTGAATCTAAACAAACTATAGATGAAGAGAAACAGGAAAACCAGCTCATCCCTATTTCCTGTCTAAGCGTGAAGCTGCACAAACCACAAACATAAAACTATTGCTGGCAGACACTAACACTTAATAATGTTGATCTGTATCACACTCACAGCTACAAAACACTAACACTTGTATGTCGTCTGTTTGTATGTACTTCCTCAAAAAATCAACTTGGATTATTAACTAAATGTTCCTAATAATGAATCCATGCTTGCCACAGTTTATGCTGTTGAATATGTTCCTTTAATGCAAATAAATCATTACTTCCCTCACAATTTCCTCAGTTTGGTCCCTTTCCTTCCCTTTTATGACAGAAAGTGTATGGGCTAAAATGCACACGCACTCACAGCGACTGAGTGAGTGAGTCAGTGAGAGAGCGAATGTTTAAGAGGATAATGCCAGAGCTCACTACCCAGAGTGAGAAAACCACTCATCTAAATCAGGGAAATTATGATAATGGGGCATCTCATTATTCTCCAACTCACTCCGAATCAGTCATTGACATGACATTATTATAGACGTATTCATATAAACAGATTGGATGGCATAAAAAGGAGGCTGACACCTTCAAAACTTCTCATCTGCTTTGTCTAATGTCTGCTTGTGTGCTTGTGTGTGTGGCAGGAAGTTCAGGTCTCAGGAAGGGGTTGCATGGGGCCGTAGTGGTCACCATTCTGGACAAGGGCGCAGCATGGCCGAAACCAGAACTCCCTGATTCATGGATTGCCCTGTGAATGTATACACATAGTTGTCATTTGTTATTATTTTTATGAGTCATTTTAACTACAAAATCCAAGAATGCCCCTCTGCTGTTCATAGTGAAAAAAACAAATAACTAAACTGCTACAGACTGTCACTTAAAAAATACCCAGAGGCACTTGTGTAATGAGTGAGCTATGGCAAGAAAAAATCCTGAGGACGTCTGACCGTTGCAGCAGACAGTTAATCAATCCAAGTACTTGTCTTTTTTCTGTTTTGGGGAAAAAATATGGGAGGCCAGCCTAATCAGCAGAGGAAACAGATCTCTGAGTGAGTCAGGCACCAGGAAAATGGATCTGGGTTGTGAAAAACCACGATTACCACGAGCTGCTCTGGATTCAGCCATCTGGAGATGCCATGTTCCAAAAGCCGGTAAAGTTCGGGGCCCAACTAGGAAACAGGTTTACACCTCCCTAACAGACAGCCAGCACTCCCAAAGCGGAGGGATGTTTGCTCCGCACGGTGAGACATGTTGCGGTGCTTAACAATTGTACTCAAGCAAACTGACATTTGCCATGTTCCGCTGCCTGTTAAACCCTTCTTTGAGACTTATTAAGATTTTCCTGAAACATTATCAGTTACTTTTAAATCCAAGACTTCCAGTTTTATTTTCCTTCTGCTGTCAGTACATGACATTCTTTGTGATTTTTTAAGATTTATCTTAACATTTCTAACTTATCAGAGTTAGAAATGTTAAGATAAATCTTAACCTTAAATTTGTCAAAGCATATCTTCAACAAATATAAATACAAAGTTTAAACCTTAGAAGTGATGCATCTCATTTAAATACTGTACAGGTGCAAATAGGAAATAAGAAAGAATGAAAGTATGAAAATCACTACTCTTATTAAAATACCATATCAAAATATGAGAAATTGCATCGTTTGTAATTCTGCTGCTGTATTCATATTACATGATCATTTTCCAATAACATTTTCAAATTTTCTTCTCTTTTATTTACTAAGAGGCAGAGGTCTATATGAGCACTGAAACAGGTTTTACTTGCTGCATCCTCCTGTTGAAACTGTTACTGTTGAAAAGTGATGGGGGACAAAATCCAAAAATGTTAATTTCCCTTTTTGTTGTTTCTTTCCTTTGTAACTCATCACCAGTCACTATCCAGGAAAACACAACAAGATAATTTCATACTGCAAATATCTACTTGATTTGATTAATTCAGGCTGATAGAGCCCTGTGTTAGTCTTAGGGGTTTGGGGTATGTGTAATTATAGTGGAAGACTGTATTTAATGTATGTGTGTCTATGAGTATGTGCATTATTGATATATTGTTGTTGGGTGTTTTTGTGTTTGTTCTTCTTTGTAGTCTGTTTTGGGGTTCCTGAGACCCCAATATTAGCCTAAAATGCACCATGTTTGTTATGAAGGGTTTATTTGTTGCAGGTCTATTTACTTTAAAACATCTTTTTTATTATTATTATTTTTGCCTAAATTATTTATTGCAGATTCAAAATTTATAACAACCTCTATTCTGCTCTTACTATTATAAACTCTGAGTTATATTTCTTTTTGACTGCAAGAACAACAAAAACTTGAGCACAGCAGCATGGTTTGCCAGGATCTGTCAGTGGTGTGCATTAGATCGCCCTCCAGTGGTTATTTGTTTTAGTGATCGTCCCTTTTCTTCAACCCATTTATGAGTA